>NW_028261386.1:113750666-114080666 GCF_051295495.1 Thamnophis sirtalis | reverse complement strand
GTTCCTTGATGCTGTATTTTTTATTTATTTATTATTAAACTTCTATGCCTCCCATTTCCCAACAAGAGTCCTGTTCCTCTTCCCTTTCCTTCACAATTAAACATGGTTTCTGGCCAGCAAAACAGTGCCTTACCCATATCACATATGCATAATATGTTCATCCAGTGAAAAGATGTTATTTCTATAAAGGTAGAGAAACATACATATGAGCACACAGTCCACAAATAAGTTTTCTGAAGACCACATAATAGCCAATGTTCTGCCCTGTATAGTGTAGTGAAAAATTGTTAAGAACGAAAAATCCAGGAGGATTCAGTTATAATGGAATGGGAGCCAATCTCCTGCTGATATAATTGCAGCAGTAAGGTAAATTGAAAATTCAAATTTATTTATTTTTATTAATCTATTATGCTTTTGTGCAAACAAATGTAGAATGAATCTTATGGAGGTGGACTCTTAAGAAAGCAATATGTAGCACTTCATCTATTTGATAATAAACTAAATCAGCCTTGCTGCATTTGGGAATCTTCTATTGGGTGCATTTTTGGACATCTGTCAAAATTCTTCTGTAAAAAGATGCATTTTTATTGTCAAGAATGTAATGATTACAAGTCTGTTATTAAGATCCTCTGAAAGAGTCTTCCAATCAACAGGGAAAACAAGTCATATACATTCCCCCATCCTGAAATCATACCTCCAGATGGCTCTGAAAACATTTATACAGTTGGATACAAATTCAAGTATATATTTTTAGAAAAATTCTATACATATTCTTCATGTTTTGATAGATAGCTTTGCAAGAGCTACCTTTTCTTAGTTCCAATTTCTGAAATTTAGAACTGGTAAATAACAATCTTACCCTGTAGCCTTGAATTTGGTATGATCTTAAAGATTTATTTTATGTAGCTCATTTAAATAACTTTACAGTTTGAGACCTATTTCAAACATTTCATCATTTCTAAGTACTTGGTTTTTGGCTTTGAGGGATGTGCATCCTTTAGCAACATACTTAATGGGAAACAAAAACAATGCCCATATGTGTGAATGTGAAGAACATCTGGAAACACCACTGAAGCAGAAAAAAAGCATTTTTCTCCTGGCACAAATAACATTTTTGGAAGGTTTACAGGAGAGAAACCAGTGTCTGTAAGAAATTAAATTTAATAGTTGGCATTGACTATGGCATTGATCATAGTAGAAACCAAGAACCAATACTCAGAGACTTCTTCCACTTTATTAAAAAGAAAAAAAAAAGAAAAGAAAAATTGCAATTTGGTAACATACACTTATTGTACCTCATTATAAATACTTTGATTTAAAAAATAAAAGGAATATAATGTATTTTTCTCAGCCATTTTGGTTATAGAAATCATAGCCCTAACTAAATATAGGAGCTAAAAGACTTAACATAGAAACTCATTCAGATCTTAGGGACCTGTTTTGTATTTGATGGCCTGAAACTAGTTGCTAACTCATAGTCTCAATTTCTCATTAGAATTATTTAGAAACTGCTGTAAGAATTAAAGATATAAGGTGCAAGATTACATTTAGGACATTTTAAATAGTGTTTTTAAGATTTTTACAGTGAAATGGATACATGATCACACTTTTACCCAATTTAAGAAAATTCTACATTAGGCTTCATGATTTACTCCATGAAATAAAGAAAATAAAAATAAAAGTAAGATTTGTTATCTTATTTCTATTTTGGATATCGATCAGTCATAAAATATGTATAAAATAATATGAATTTAGAGTGATATAAATTAACGAAAGGTGGATTTTTTTCCATAGTGAAGATAATTCTGTCCTCCCAAATAAAACCTTCAGATTCCCTTTCTTACTTTTATTTTATTTATTTCTTGCCCAGTTCCTCCCCCCTGTCAATTCAATTAATAATTTGTAGAGTGCTTATGACTCACCTAAGAACACTTGACATACCTGAAAAATGAAAATAATTTGGAAGAATGATAGTAATAAATTGTTGAACAAACTTAAGATCCCCCCCAACACACAATATACCTGATTAATTGTGTTAGATTTATAGTTATTTAATAATAACAGTCTAAACCAGCAAGTTTAAGCTGGGCAATCTTAAACTGCCAGTATGCTCTCTGGAGGATTCTGAGAGCTAAGTATGCCCAGTTTAAACTTGCAATGTTTAGAGATTGTTATTGTAAACGGAAGAATTCAAGAAGTTCTCATGTGTGCAACATCCTCTATCCCAGAGTTGCCAATCCAAAATTTAGATATAAGGTCCAACAGATCTGTTACCAGTAGTCTTCAGACATTGGTGTGTGATAAATGTTATGTCTCTGATTCTTGAAACTAATATATATTTATCATGATTAATAGCTTGACTAACATAATGTCAACTTCAAAAGAATGTATATAGAACATCACAAGTATCTCTTGTATGTACAGGTGAAACTCAAAAAATTAGAATATTGTGCAAAAGTTCATTTGTTTCAGTAATGCAACTTAAAAGGTGAAACTAATATATGAGATAGACTCATTACATGCAAAGCAAGATAGTTCAAGCCGTGATTTGTCATAATTGTGATGATTATGGCTTACAGCTCATGAAAACCCCAAATCCACAATCTCAGAAAATTAAAATATTACATGCAATCAATAAAACAAGGGTTGTACATAGAACAATATCAGACCTCTGAAAAGTATAAGCATGCATATGTACTCAGTACCTGGTTTGTGGCCCTTTTGCAGCAATTACGCTGAGGTATTATGGAAGACCAGGATGCTTCAACAGCAGCCTTCAGCTCTTCTGCATTGTTCGGCCTCATGTCTCTCATCTTTCTCTTGGCAATGCCCAATAGATTCTCTATGGGGCTTAGGTCAGGTGAGTTTGCTGGCCAATCAAGCACAGTAATCCCACGGTCATTGAACCAGGTTTTGGTGCTTTTGGCAGAGTGAGCAGGTGCCAAGTCCTGCTGGAAAATGAAGTCAGCATCTCCATAAAGCTTGTCTGCGGAAGGAAGCATGAAGTGTTCCAAAATCTCCTGGTAGATGTCTGCATTGATCCTGGATTTAATGAAGCACAGTGGACCAACACCAGCAGATGACATGGCTCCCCAAATCACAGACTGTGGAAACTTCACACTGGACTTCAAGCATCCTGCAGTGTGTGCCTCTCCATTCTTCCTCCATACTCTGGGTCCTTGGTTTCCAAATGAGATGCAAAAGTTGCTCTCATCAGAAAAGAGGACTTGGGACCACTGAGCAATAGACCAGGTCTGTTTTTCTTTAGCCCAGATAAAATGCTTCTGACATTGTTTGTTGTTTAGGAGTGGCTTGACAAGAGGAATACAACATTTGAAGCCCATGTCCAGGATCTGTCTGTGTGTGGGCTCTTGATGCACTGACTCCAGCCTCAGTCCACTCCTTGTGAAAGTCCCCAACACTTTTGAATGGCCTTTTCCTGACAATCCTCTCCAGACTGTGGTCATCCCTGCTGCTTGTGCACCTTTTTCTTCCACACTTTTCCCTTCCACATAACTTTCTATTAATGTGCTTTGATATAGCACTTTGGGAACATCCAACTTCTTTTGCAATTACCTTTTGAGGCTTTCCCTCCTTATGGAGGGTGTCAATGATGGTTTTCTGCATAACTGTCAGGTCAACAGTCTTTCCCATGATTGTGATTCCTGCTGAACTAGACTGAGAGATCATTTAAAGGCTCAGGAACCCTTTGCAGGTGTTATGGCTTAATTAGCTGATTAGAGTGGGAGACGTTGAGCCTAGAATATTGCACCTTTTCACAATGTTCTAATTTTCTGAGATTGTGGATTTGGGGTTTTCATGAGCTGTAAGCCATAATCATCACAATTATGACAAATCATGGTTTGAACTATCTTGCTTTGCATGTAATGAGTCTATATCATATATTAGTTTTACCTTTTAAGTTGCATCACTGGAATAAATGAATTTTTGCACAATATTCTAATTTTTCGAGTTTTACTTGTATGTATAACAAAATGTATATACAGCTTCACTTAAATAGTATAGTTTTGAATGTATGAGGTGAACAGCATAAAAAGTGATATGGAAATAGAGAAAGATAGAAAGCAGAGGAAGGAAGGAGTATGGAAACATTGGAGAAAATGTAATCATTCAATTATATTATCATTTAAGACTGAAATAAAAAATTGTCTTAGAAATTTACTTTAAAAATAAAGATTTACATCTTTAAACAGAAAGATTAAAATATTTGGAATAAATAAACAGTTCTGTGTTGGTCTAAGCAAAGACTTTTGCTCTCCCTGCTATTCAAACGCCTTCTTTAGTGAGATGTGCCAGGAATTTAATCCACAATATCCCATATGTTGATGTCTGGGGGATGTTGGAGCATCTACCAGCTACTCCAAATGAGTCAGTCTTCTGAACAATCAAGTCTTTCCAAATTGTTCCCACAAATTGCTCATAACTGGGTCTATACCAGAATATATCCTTCCCACAAGCTAATGTTTAGCTCGCTTTTCAGAACAAAAGTGAGGAGCGCCCTAAGTGCCTGCTGAAGATGAGATGAATCAAGCTCTACTGAACACCAAAAGGGATGAAAAAAGTATGATGCTTAATTTGTTGTAAACATAATTACTTTCATTCAGACACAAGAGAAAACAAGAAGAATTGATGTTTGCCAAATGCCGCCATCCACAGAGCTGCAAGGAGATGATTAGAAGCAGAAATAAAATCTCCCAGACGATTCAATTTCTAACTGAGATAGCATCAGCCTTCTATGTGGACTGGAGACAAAAGGCGGTGGAAGAAAGTAACTAATGTCAGAAACCTGAATAAAATGTTGCATAAATAACCAGAAAAGCAAATAAGATGGTCAAATTGATAGGGCAGCATAAGATGCATAAAACATGAAAACACTGCTTCACTAAGAGATGGGAAGGGAGACTTCAGTTCTGTTTTTCTTTTTTTCCAAAACCGTGCAAAAGAGAGCATGTGTGTGTGAAGAGAGACATAGACAGACAGAGAGAGAGAAGAGGAGAGGATTTGAATGATCATGTGAATGTATGTATGCCTTTATTGTATTTTTATATTGGTCCACACTTTAATCCTCCTTGAGGTTATGCATGTAAGTTAAAATAATGTGCAAAAAATTAAAATAAAATTCATTTTCCTTTGAGCACAGGACCCAGAAAAGAGCTAGAGATCAGATGTATCAACACGTTGTCAGTTTTGCTAAAAGAGACTAATATGGTTACCCTTCTAGAACTGATATATTTAAAAAAAATGTATTTATCTTAATGCATAATTTATTGCAAATATGCATTTATGATAAGTTTTGAATTAAAGGTCATGGGCATTCTAATAATAAAGAAGAAAGAAATAAGGTGCACCACATTTGTAGCAAGAACTGTTTAGGGAAAAAAAACATGATGGATGTTAGGACCAAACCGAGAGGTCTGTAAAAACAATCAGTGGGTTAATAAAAAGGAGGTTCTGTTATTCTTGAGGTAAACTTCTTGGATGTCTTTCAAATTATTAGGCCAGGCCAGATAGCTTTTTGCATAATGAGAACATCTTTCATGTGTCAAAACAGCTTTTCATTATAGCTAAATAAGCCAAAACAGGGATATAATGATAAGGTGACCTTTACTGTAAAGTTTGGACAGTTTGAAAGTATTTTTCAGAAGAGATCTACATCTGACTGCTGATAGGGAGTCACATAAAAGGGAGAATTTTCACAACTCAAGAGAGGAGGGCAGGAGGATGAGAAGGGCTGGGGAGGAGAAACAAAAAATACTGCATCACACTTCACAAAATGCACAATAACACAGATGGCACTTAGTAATGTAGTTTTTCCCTGTTCAGTTTCCACAATAATAAAAATCACTCTGATAGCAAACATGCTTTATCTACAATTGAGTACAATCAGTTTCCAAGTCTAGTGAGATGAAGTGGTCTAGTATAATGGCTGAATGACTGTGATGATGAAGAAGAAAATTCTAAGAAAATCATCCCTGCCATCAGCTGCAATGAAAGGTAAGACACCATCAGAGATGAAATGCAAAGGAAAGAGGAGGCGTAGGGCCACCAGATTTGAAATTAGATTCTGTCTTACTCTGTAAACTTCAAAATCATTGTGTTAGAAGGACCATTTATAGACTATAGCAAAACATATAAATCTAGATTGTGGCTGAAGGCACCTCTGTGGCCTTAGTGCAAAAAACATTTTATAGATGAACAATAAACAAACATAGATAGTTAATTTATGAGGTATTAATAGCAATAGCAGTAGACTTATATACCGCTTCATAGGCCTTTCAGGCCTCTCTAAGCGGTTTACAGAGAGTCAGCATATTGCCCCCAACAATCTGGGTCCTCATTTTACCCACCTCGGAAGGATGGAAGGCTGAGTCAACCCTGAGCCGGTGAGATTTGAACCGCTGAACTGCTGATCTAGCAGTAGCCTGCAGTGCTGCATTTAACCACTGCGCCACCTTGGCTCTTGAGGTGAGGCTCTTTAGATGGGGATTGTAAAATAAAATTAAGAGAAGATTTGACAATAAAAGGATATACTTCTCAGTGACTTTTTATGTTATCAGGACAAAACATATAGCATTATGTTATCAATTCACAGAAAGATTTAAAGTGTATAAAAGATTTATGATTGTGGGCAATGGAATACCGATTTTAAAAGAGAAGACTGTGCTAATGATGAATCTGCTACTGCTAAAATGTATAAACTTTTGTTGAACTATGAGAATGAAGAAGAACAAGTGAAAGAATGTATGCTAAAATGGGCTGAGCATTTAAATTTCAATATACAAATGAATAAATGAGAAGATATATGATCAAAAGGATTGACATTTACATTAAGTTCTAATCTTAAAGAAATATTTTAATAAAATAACGTATAATTGGTATTTGTCAGCAGATAAATTGTCTATCAAATCAAACTTTTTTGAAGACTAGCATAAAGAGCCTGGGGTACAAAAAAGCATAAAAAATACAATCAAATAAAATTAAAAGTATAAAACAAATCTTAAAAAAAACTTTTAAAAGTCTTAAAGAATTTAAAAGGAGGGATAAGAACAATATATAAAGAAAGAAGAATATGGCAAATTAACTCTGTTATAATATAGAGAACTTTATAATGATTAACAAGGTGTTCATTAAAGATGGTTTATGGCACAGGTCATCTTCTGATAGATTTTAAATATTGTGTGCAGAACCTGAGAACATTGTATATTATAGCAGGATTGGTGACTGAAAGCAGTAGAAATAAAGTGTAAAATTATTCTGTGTGCTCTGGATATTTATGCAATAGTGATGAAATGAGGCTACTCTCCTATATCAGCAATCAAGCACACCAGGAGGGGAGACCATGATATCATGCCAGAGTATTATTTTTTATATGTAAGATTTTAGAGCACTAAGTAGTGATCAATGGTGGATTGTCCTTCCCTAAATCCAGCTTGCTCCAACGAATATATGTTCTTTTCCAACCATTCTTGGAATTTCCTCTGTAGGTGTCTTACATAGAGTTTGCTGATTGTGTTCAAGAGGCTGTTGGTCTATAATTGGAAGGATCATCCATTTATATGTATATATATGGACAATGATCACAATCACCAATCCTTGTGTATTTAGGCATAGGTGCTAACACAGGTAAAGAGCAAGGCCAGGGTGGAGAGGCCCAAATTGTTTTTAATGACTTCTGGAGGCTAGGTGTTTTCCTCAGATCTTACCTGGGTAATAAGTTTCTTGATCTCTGCAATTGCCACTGGTGCCCACATTGGCAGATTTTCTATAGTTTGGCATGAGTATCCACTTGTAATAAAGTTGTCCATATAGACCATTTCTTTGAGGGTTTGATGTGATATGCCAGAATGAAGCTTAGTCGTTGGATATGAATGCCTGAATGAATCATGTCCAGTTGTTTTTCTTGACTTTCTTTTTCTTGAGTGACAGCATGCCAGGAGTTATTTGTAATACCTTTTCTTCTTGTGGAAGCCCTGTGAAGCTGATGATCTAGTTAAATAAATTTATCTAGTTAGATAAATAAGTCTGGTCTCAAGAGTATTTTTGGCATTAACCCAAACTGTGTTGAACAATGCTTGGAGTGGTGGTGGTGTTGCTTCAAAAGTATATTGTTACTACAAGTTACATGCTGGTAGAAATCTCAGAAAATGGTATTATAGTTCTCCAAGAGCACATCAGGAGATTCAGTCTGGTACGTGATCTGACTCAATAGCTGATGTCATTGTGGCCCTAAAGTACAATTGAAACCAGAGGTTTTTCTTTTGGGACTAATAGATAGGCAGCTTAAAAAGTAGTTTTTGTATGTGACACCTACAACGAGATTATTATATGCTCCAAAGTTTTAAAAAATTGGAAAAAAGCTTGGTAAAGATGAGGGAACTTGCAAAGAAGGTTAAATTAGCTTGTTTCATTATAGGAAAATGCAATATCTACATTTAGATATCGGCTAACTGGAAACCCCTTTAAAGACCTTTTGAGTGAAATAGAAAAAATGCTCTTATGATTTGCAGTTTTAATGATTAGGAAAAAAATGTATAATAGAATAAAGTGAGCTTTTTTGGTAATCAAAGAGGGAGAGAAAATTTTGGCATCATACTTGCATTTGCTGCAAAAAAATAGAAACATATTTCTATTTCTTTTTATCATTCCTTTTTGTCTTTTTGTTTTCTTTCTTTCTCTTTGTATCTTGGTTCTCCCTTATTCTGTATTAGTTTCTGTTAGCTTGTATGTTTTTATGTGCAGTGTTTACTTTCTGTTTATATATAGTTAAATCATAGTAATGCAACACAGAAGATAAGTGAAAGAAGTAAAAGACAAATATCAACTGGATTCTCATATTGTACTATATTACGGTTTGCTTAAACATACATTGTTGAATAAGCCAGAGCTTGTACATCCGCACAATCCTTCAAGCCAAAATGAAACCAACAGGATTATAGGTAAATGTTGCTTTGTCTAGATTATCTAGACCAGTGTTTCCCAAACTTGGCAACTTTAAGACTTGTGGACTTCAACTCCCAGAGTTCTCCAGCCAGAAGAGCTAGTTGGAGAATTCTGGGAGTTGAAGTCCACAAGTCTTAAAGTTGCCAAGTTTGGGAACCACTGATCTAGACCAAGAAGGACTATCTGTTGTGTTGATTCACAGGTTTAGGAGGCACTGGTATAATTTTGGTGCAGAGGTGCTACCTAATGATCACTTTTCAGTTGTACTTTGTTTCTTAATGTTTTTGTGTGGTTAAAGCTTTAAATGTTTTATTAAAACATCTGAAATATACTGTAGATATTTAAGTACATAAAACCCTTAGTTAAACAGATAGGCCTAGCAGTCATTCAGGCCCAAGTCTGGCCAGGGATGGAATGCTGTGTAATAGGGGTATTATTCACCTGAGGAGAACCAGTAAAATCCAGCCTAGCTTGTTCCAAACAAAATACTTGCCTGATTGGTGGCTTTGGCACATTGTACACATAAGCCCTAGATCCGCCACTACTTGTTTACATTTTCCTTTGCTTTAAATGCTTATGTTGGTTTCAATTTGAGTATGGCTTTTCCTCTGTTTTCTCTGGTAATGGGAATCACACATCCTTCTTCCTGTTCTTTGAGCCCTGAAGTCAGAATGTCCATCAGCAGATGTTCAAATTTGAGAAACAAGTTCATTATTTGCAGACACAATTTCTTTACCAGGCACCTTGAAATGCTAGTAGTTGCTAGTATTTTTCAGGGGTAAATAATTAGCCTAGGAAGAGCCCAAAACTGTACTTCTAAAACATGGAATTTATTTTACAGATGAATATTGAAAAAAATGTTTATTTGACAGAGGAAGATAATTTAATGGGACTATTTTTTAAAAAAATAAAAATGTTTTTATTTTAAATTATATACAGGTTGGCCTTGTTCTGCTCCTTTTTGAGGAAAACATCTTCAAGTAAAGATAAAGATGACTTTATAATCTTGTATAATCTGAACTTAGTGATTTGACCATATATTGGAAGAACAATGAGGGAATACATTTTGGGTGATTCTCTTCCCGTGTCAATTAACCATTATCTTTACATGGGATGGGTGGGCTAAAAGTATAGGGAGAGAGGGGATGATAGTCAAACATCGGGACAGTCCCTGAATCAAGAAATATTTATTTTGATAGAGCACCAACTGTATGCAAACCATTGTTTTAAATGGCTCACTATTTTACAATCCTACTGTAGTGGTTTGTCATCCTGGCAGCAGGACTAACTTTTGACTTTAAGTCCTGAGAAAAGTTTAGTTCAGTGGCTTGATTTCCCAGACAAAAGAGATTTTTCCTCAGTTCTTTCTTCCACGGCAGAGGACAGCTTAATATGAGATCTGGAAGAAGCTAGGCTGTCTGTATAATTTATTAGAAATGAATAGCTGGACTTTACATACTCTATAATTCTTTGAGTTGTTTAAATAGCCCCTGTTTATTCTCTTACATCTTTGCCAGACATCTGATACTATCTCCCTAATCAGTGTTTTGCAGTTTTGTGACCATTTATGGCATTAACCACCAGCATTTTCAACCCTTCACCCACCCACCAAATCAGTTTCCTCATTGCTTGGGAGTCTCAGTTTGGACATTAAAGAATACTTCCTTCAAGTTCTGTAATTTTTCTTTTTTTTATGTGGATCAGGCTTCCTGGTTTTATCTGGAGATCTAAACATTTTGTCAAATATCTGTTGAGTTCTAATGCTGTGACAAAAGCTAGAGTATCCACCAACCCCCATCACGTTCAAAATGTCTTTTATGCTGTGCTGATCAAAAGCCTTCTTCGGTTCCAAACAGCTTATGTCTAATGTGTCAACCTGGCCTCTGTCTTTTTCCCTGACTCTGAAGTTAATCAAGTTTTAACTTTAAGTTCTTGGAAACCAACATTGATTTCCTTTGCCCTGTATAAATTGTCCATGGAATTTATTTTGCTGTGTTCAAACTCCATTAAACACTGTAGCACACAACCTATTGTCATCAGATGACCAGACTAAAAAGACCAAATAAATCTTTGAGATCTAAGCTTCCACCATAAAGGAGACTTGCTATAAGAAGAGAACAAAATACAACTTTGCTAAAATCTGCCATTAATCTAAAAAGCATCAGAAAAATGCCAGCTTTCCTATTTTCCACATTTTTCTATATTTGCTATAGGTAACTGAATGTCCACCTTATTGGCTGGTGATACAAAGTTATATTTTGGAGAAGCCTCTGGGGGGGGAGAGATTTTGTGTAAGTTCTTAAAAATATACAACAAATGGGGTAGAACGGTTAATCTTCACCAAACATTTACCTGGAAGAAATGTCCCAATGGTTGTAATAACTGGTTTATTAATTTAATCACAGAAATTGTGATTAAACCTCATTTTTTTTTTCTTTTTGAAGTGAAATGTGCTCTGTTCAGGGACCTATCCTAGTCTATCAATGCTGTGTATTGTATACCACAAGAATGGACAGATAGAAGAACAATGTATGTGGTCCTATACAATATGTAACAATCCTTAATGAAAATGCAAGAAACTATTTAACTATTCTGATCTTTGGACCCTCTTCCTCCCCCTCACAACCCCCCCCACAAAACCAACTTTGGCCATTCGCTAATTAAATCTTCAGCTGGAAGTTGGAGGTTGAGTTGCAGGTAGATTCAGAAAAGGTGAAATAGATCTATGGAAGATAGACCTCCTGCTCTTAGTGTTCACCCTAGGACTCCGTATGCATTTGCCCATAGAAATTATATGCCCACATTTTTCTACACCTGACCAGAAAAGCTAGTCTCCCACTGCTGCCTCCCAAGGGTCAGTAAATAAATACTGCTCAAACACAGCCTTTTCTTCACTTCTAACCAGCATGACCAGTAGCCTGGGGTTCATGGGGAAATTATTTCAACATGCCTGGATGGCATTAAGATGGAAATGACTGCAATAGCCAAATAACATGAACATTCATGTCCACTGAATAGAAATCAGCGCACAAAACATCCTGACACAGGGTGCCATAAAATTCTTCCAAAGATAAAGCAAATGTTGGGATTTCTGGGATGCTGGCAAATGTAGAGGCATAATGTTGTTTTAATCGAATCCTAGAGGAATTTTCAGAAGACTATTTTTGACACGAAGCCACACATTTTTTACATGAAGTGGCTTGAAAAAAAAACCTTGAGCTGTGGGAGAGACTCAGGCCAAATGGTCCTTCCAAAGCTACTGAGCTAAATAACAACAACAACAATTATCATGGGATGTGGATTTAAAATAAAAAAGCAAAAACTACTCATCATCAGACAGACCCTTGGTTTAAGCTGTTGCATTGAATTGTTTTTTTGGTCATATTACAGTGCAGTTTGTAATAAGATCACATAGATTAGGCCTCCTCCGTATTCCATCGGCCAGCCAATGCCGGCTGGCAACTACAAGGAGGAGGGCCTTCTCAGTAGTAGCCCCGACCCTTTGGAACGAGCTCCCCGTGGAGATTTGTACCCTCTCCACCGTCCAGGCCTTCCGCACAGCCCTTAAGAACTGGCTAGCCCGTCAGGCCTGGGGACAAGGATAGCCGCCCCTCCCGAATGATGAATGTATGTTGTTTACTATTTTATTATATGTTCTATGTCAATGTCTGTATTCCCCCTCCCTGATTTTATGTGAGCCGCCCTGAGTCCCCTCAGGGAAAAGGGCGGCCTACAAATATTAATAAAATCAAATCAAATCAAATCAGTTTGGGAACTTGATCAAAGCTCAAGAGTTCATGTGTTTTTGTAACTGTATTAAGGAGAGGATGCAACTCAGGTTGCATTTCTTTTTTCACTTCCTCCAATCTTAAACTTAGTATGTCCAGATCTTCATATCAAGTTGACGAATCAAATCTGCATTCCAGAGGTGGATTGCCCCTGGTTTGGCCCAGATTGGGCAACCAGTAGTAGTGGCAGTGGGAGGCTCCACCCACCCTCCTGGACACTTCTGTGCATGCACAGAAGTATTGCACATGAGCAAACCAGTAGTAGAAAAGGTTTGCTGCATTCCCCCCTAATATATTTATTTTGGTATGTAGGTTTGCTCATTATACACATTCTTGTCAGTAAATGTTCTCTAGTGTAGGCAGTCCTCAACTTACAACCATTTGCTTAGTGACCATTTCAAATTACAAAAGCACTGAAAAAAGTTAATTGCAACCACTTTTCACACTTATAACCATTGCAATGTCCCTATGGTCACATGATCATAATTGACACACTTGGCCACTGGCTCATATTTAGGATGGTTGCAGTGTCCCAGGCTTATGTGATCCCCTTTTGCAACCTCCTAGCAAGTTAAGTCAATGAGGAAACCAGATTGACTTAACAACCACGTTACTAACTTAACAACTGCAGTGATTCACTTAATAACTGTGTCAGGTAAGATTGTAAAATGGGGCAAAACTGACTTAACAACTGTCTTGCTTAGAAACAGAAATTTTGGGCTCAATTGTGATTCTATATGTATATGTTTTCTGTCCCAAGCCTCTAATATATACTGATGCAGACTTGGCTGTCTGCCACAACTAAGGAGGGAGATAAGCAACCCCTTGGCTAGGAGCCCAGAAAATTATCTCTATGAAAACAAGGCTGGCACTCACAAAAATTTCCCAATCTTTCACCATGCTCGGATTAGTAAACTGTTGTTTCCTGCAAAATTCCCCTCCCGTTGCCCCACCTATAAGCTCTCCAGGAGGGGCCAATCAGTAGCCACCTGTTCCTATTTCCTTCTGTGAGCCTTTTCCCAAAGCTGCTCTCTCCTCCTCTCAGCCCTATGCATACGTATGTCAGGGACAGCCTCCCTCTGTTCTTCCTCACTGCTCCCTGACTCAGATGCCATCTGGTGGCCAACAGGCCTCTCTAGTCCCTGCTCTGACTCCGAACACCCCCCAGAGTCTTCCTCAGTCTCCAGGGCAGTCCCATAGTGTTCATCGCTGTCAGATTCCAGCAACAGTTCAGCTGGGCGCTGTTGGGCCACAACTATATGTATTTACATTTGTGTACTGTTTGTAATGCTATTACAAGTTTTCTGCATAGTTTTCCCTAATATTTGTACTATTTAAATAACTGAAGAGCCATTTTGCCAAATGCAAAGAATTTTAAGGAATAATTGTACTATTTTTTTTTTAAAAAAGTAAGTGTATTTGTTGTAAGTAGTCCACAGTTATTTGACAGTTAGATGGATGGTATAGCAAGTAAGTAAATAATTAAATAAATAAAATGCATTAACATGCATTTAAAACCCTTTCTTTCCAAACTCTGTTATACAAGCCAGAAAACGCAAAAATATAAAACCCAAATATTATTGAAGAATCATGTCACATCATATCAAAATCTCACAATAACCAATCTGGTACCATTGTAAACTAAATGCAAGTTAAGAATCACATTTACATGGTTCAAAGAAGGAAAGATCTGAACTGGTTTTAAAAAAGAAGTCTACTCTGTTTGAATGTTGAGAAAATCAACCTAATTCGATTCAGATATACAAGTCAATTAAGGCCAAGTTTTTACCTCAGACCTGATTTATTATTTGATTAGGACCAATGGCATGCAACTTTACATATGGAAAAAGCATGGAACTGGGCAAATTCAGAGAATAATTCACACAGACCTGGAGAACAGACACAGGAGAAGCTGATACTAAATTAACCTGAAATAATGTGTATCTATATCTATCTTTTTTCCTGAACCAACTACCAGCTCAGAGTTCTGACATCTCAGGGCTGTTTCAAGCTTTCACAAATACACAAAAACCACAAGGAAGTTCTCATTTTTCTTAGCATGTTTGATGTTGCAGGATTTGAAGAGCTTGTTAGAGCAAGACTTTCAGCTTTTGTGAAGACATTTGTGTCTCTTTTGTCACATTCCATTTACCATTATTTTTCTGATCACTGCTTTAGACAATGACAAAGTTTCTAAGACAAGGTCTGTCATAGATGGCAATTTGACACTCAGAGAATGAAATTTCCATTCATGAGCAAAAGGAAAAGTATAAGGCAAAAAAAAAAAAAACCTAGAAGAGCAAAATAAAAGAGAAGGAAAACAAAAGGCCACTTTGGGACTGCTATTCACAGAGATCTTATACACAGCAAGGCAGATGACTGGGATCCAAATTGTAAAAAAAACATCTCACAGACATTGATGTGTTTAACATTGTATGAAGTGGTGCATGTGGTGAGCAAAAGCATTCATGTAATGGGGAGGGGGAGAAAATGTCTTGTTGGATGTTTTACAATGATGGACAAGAAAGAATCTCCTGTGTATAGCATTCTACTTTAACATGCTACTGTATCCCTATTTCCTTGCATTACCAATAAATAGCAGCAGCTGTTTGCTCACACTTGGCTTTCCTAAATCCAGGATAAATTCAGCACTGAGAGCAGGGGTGGGTTCCTACTGGTCCTTGCTGGTCCTTGCGAACTGGTTGGTCAGTGAACCCAGAAGTAATTAACTTCCGGGAACACCGGTACTGGCCCAGCCTGCCACTCACTGATTGGCTGGAGTTCAGCCAATCAGTGAGCGGGCTGGAGGCGAAGCATTTAAAAGCTTCGCGCTTAACCTCCATTTGAAAACTCTCTTCACCTTCCAGTAGCTTGCTGCTTCCCATTCAGGTAAGCAACTAAGCCCCAGCAGCGGGACTCTGGAGGCTTTGGGTGGGCAGTGGCGGCCCAGCTTTCACGAGTGAAGGCCTTATGGCCTTCCCTCATGAAAGCTGCGGGCTGGCATACGCCATGTGGCAGCCTAGCTTTCACAAGGAAAGGCCTGAAGGTCTTCCCTAGCAAAAGCCGTGGGCTGGCAGTGAAGGCGGCCTAGCTTTCGCAAGGGAAGCCCCCTGCCCCACCTCTCCAGCCTCACCTGGCTGGCTAAGCCTGCCAGGTGACCTGCTTAATGTCTTACCTGTTCCTGCTGCCTCTCTCCTGCTCCCTGTTGCTCCCTGTTGCTTCCATTCATCGCGACGAGGAGTGCTGCTGATTCTGCCTGCTGGTAAGTGACCCGGGTTTTTTTCTTTTATTTTTTTAATGTATTTGTGTGTGGAATAGTTTGAAATGGTTACAGTATAAATTATTGCTGATGGATTGGAATAATGGTTACAGTATACTGTGGCTGGTACAATACCTTAAAATAGTTATAAATTATTGCTGGTGGAATACTTAATGGTTTTTAAGGATTTCTTTTATTTATAGAATATCTTTTTAAAATTATTTTGGGGGGAATTTTATTTTTTAATTGTTTATAAAATATATGTTATTCCTTTTTGCAAATATTTTCTTTGTGATGCAATATGTTGCTTTTAAGTGTTCAGACCAGGTTTATGTGTCTCAAAGTGACTGCTTTTCTATGTGCAGGCCAGGTTGGTGCAAGGCAGCTTTGCCAGATTTAGTGTGTTTCACCGTCATTGTTTAGGTAATTCTGAGGTGGTTGATGGTTCTGTGAGCGCCTGTCCTTTATAATTTCCCACAATGCCTTGATGGTTTTTATTCCAGTGACTTTGTCTTTCCTGTCCTTAGGCTTAGGAAAAAAAAAACTGGTTTCATTGGCAGTCTTTTTTTGGGGGGGGGGATTCTTATTTTTGGGTGTTTTCCGGGCACTGTCATAGTTTGTGTGAGTGGGTGTATAATGTCCTGCAGTTATCTATGCATTAATAATGATCTAGTAATATTTCCTTAGACATTTTAGGGACCTTTCCTTACATAATTGGTGTTTTCTTTCATACTTTTGGATTTCTAATTTCTGTTTCCATTAGTTGGCAATTGCTAAAACCAATCCCCTGTGAAAAAGTATTCAAAGCCTTCTTGATTTTAATTGTCAATTTATTTATTCCTGCACATTGTAATATTTATTCATTTACATATCTCTGTTTTTCCACTGTTGTGCAAACACAATTCCAGCAGCTGCTAACATGTGTAAAATTAAATATATATTATACTCCCTTTCAAATAGCCAACAAAATATTTCTGGTTTTAATTCCATATCTTGCTTTACCATTGCTTCTAACCACTAACTTCTGAATAGCTACTTGGACCGGCCTAAGTACTAATTCATAATTTCATATCCGGTCACATGGGCAGCAAGCCACTCCCATCCGGTCACATGGGCAGCAAGTCACTCCCATCCGGTCACATGGGCAGCAAGCCACTCCCATCCGGTCACATGGGTGGCAAGCCACTCCCACAAAGGAGGCCACACCCATAGAGTAGGTTCCAACAATTTTTGAAACCCACCACTGACTGAGAGATTTTAGTAGCAGGATGTATCTGTATGCTACACATCAGGTTAGGGCTGATGTCAGATAAGAGTATGGATGGTAGCTTGAAGAAGGAACTGTGCCCTGACTTTCTTCAAAACAGGCTGCAAAACAGACAAAATGGCAGAAGAGAAGAAAGAAGCAAGAGCAAGAGTGACTACCTAGCTATCAGTGGTGGTTTCCAGCTCCCTTTGCAACTGGTAAACTGCAATGGGTCCAGGCATTCACCACGTGCATATGCACAGCATGTCCATGCCTACCCATCACCCGCGATGCTCCAGCTGTTTGGCAGAGCATTGCGCAGGCGCTGTATGCCCTGTGCATGTGCGCGAATACCCTGGTCGGCTCAAATAGAGGTAAGGAGAGTGGGCGAGCAGGTGGGCCCTCTGGAACACGGTACCAGAACGATACCTGGTGCTCCCAACAGGCACAGGTATGCCCGTACCAGGGCGTACCAGTCGTATGCCACCACTGCTAGCTGTAGGAAGACACCTTGGAACCCAACCCAGAACAGCCATAGATTGAAAGTCAGTATAGTAATTCTGGCCCATTAAGTCATGAGAACCTCAAGAATTCTCAACACAGATGGATAAAAATCACAGGGAGACACCATTTTTGATTAACTGCATATTCATAGCAGTGACTATCTATGAAAGACAATGGCATCGCAAACAATGGTTACCTATGAATATGTATGTCAATGCATGCCCCCCTGTCTGGTTTTTCATCTTCAGCATGACATCCTGAAGTGCAATTTGAGTACTGCAGCAAATTAAAAGGCCTGTAACAAAATGCAGAGGAACAACTTTGCTATTGCACAGATTTTTGTGGCCTGCAAACATTTGGTGAAGTGGATGCTCATTCACGGGAATTTGCACTGTGTTAAATTAATCTTTAAGATGCTATAAAACTCTTTGTTATCAGGCATTCACAGTTGCATGGCCTTAGTGCAAAGTTTCTACTCACTTTGATACTGAAAAAAGGATAGGCTGAACACAATAGACAAATTACAGTCGATAGTGATCAGAGTCTGAATTTTTTGAAAGAAAGGTTCTTAGCAAAAGGAAGGATTATTATCTGGTTATCTTCTTTTTTTTACAACAAAAACTTCCAGTGAAGATTGTTTTCTTCTCTAATTCTTTCTCTTTCCTTCTCACCCTTGTACGAATTGCCAGCAGAAAAAGCACATACACATTTGCATTTACGTACTCCATGCACTGTTAGCAAAAAAAAAAAAGACCTCACCATGATGTATTATTATAGAACAGTCAATATCATGTTTCATATCATTTGTCAGTATTTTAAAACAGCCATTACTGCTGGTAAACTAGACAAGCAAACAGATTTTTTCTCCTTCCTCCTTTAAAGGTCAAATCTGTCACTCAGTTACAGAAGAAAAATCCTCATTGAAAATCTGATTTTCTTGAAAGCAGTGGGTGGGGGGATGGTGTAAAGTAGTAGAGACCCGGGACCCTGCTGTGTTTGTGCTGGAATGGGAAGGGAGTGCGGGAGGGAGGAGAGAAGTAGGGAGGGAAGAAATATGGGAGGGAAGGAAAGATGGAGGCAAGGAAGAAAGAAAGGATGGAGGGAAGGAGTGTGGGAGGGAAGGAAGGATGTAGGAAAGAAGGAAGGAGGGAGGGAAGGAGGGAGGGAAGAAGTGTGGGAGGGAAGGAAGGATGGAGGGAAAGAAGGAAGAAGGTAGGGAAGGAGGGAGGGAAGGAGTGTGGGAGGGAAGGAAGGATGGAGGGAAGGAAGGAAGGAAGAAGGGAGGGAAGGAAGAAGGGAGGGAAGAAGGGAGGGAAAGAGGGAGGGAAAGAGTGGATGAGGGAAGGAAGGAGGGAAGGCAGAGGGTGGGAGGGAAGGAAGGAAGAAAGGAAGGAAGGAAGGAAGAAAGGAAGGAAAGAAGGAAGGAAATAACCTCCTTCCTTAAGAGAATCAGAAGCTGTAGGAGACTTACATTATAGCAGAATTTCGTTAACGTTTGGGAAGATTTGGAACTTGCTTCCAACCTTCCTCTGCAGTCTTCTTTTCAACAGCTCCACATTTAAAGAACAAACACAACATCAGGATAGTAAGACCTGTAGACTTCCGTATGATCACAGCAGGCATACCGATGAAAACATCTCAAAAAATGGAGGTGGAAATTGACTTCCTCCTACAGCCCTAGTATCACAGTGGCTGCACATAAATTTATAGCAACCAAGATACTTGCTCATTCCCTAAGAAATGTTGTCAGTCATAGTATGAAAAAAAATGATCTTATCGTATAATGATTATTTTGCAAAATGTAAATGTTTATATTACTTTTTTTAAAAGTATACAATATATGCTCTTTAATTGCACCAGATTCTGTCACCAGTAAAAGCTACTTCAGGCTAGTAAATGGTCTCCTTTGCAAAGCTGATGAGAACATACTGTTGTGGCCCGCCGGTGGCCAGCAGAAATAGCAGCAGAGTCGGACAATGAGGAAGTTGGGGAGGAACATGGGCCAGTCCTGGGGACTGAGGGAATTTCAGACAAGGTCTCTGCATCAGTGGCAGAGAGAGAGTTAGACAGCAGTGGAGCAGAGGAACAGCTGGAGTCTTTCCCAGTGTGTGTGCATGCGCAGAGCTGCCAGAAGAGGAACAACTAAGAAAACAGGGTCAACTTGGGAGTAAAGACACACCTTGGAGGTGATTGGCCCCTCCCATAGGGAACAAAGGAGGAGCAAATGGGTAGTGGGCTTCTCTGGGGAGAGCCTTCTCTGTTGCAGCTCCAGCCCTTTGGAACGACCTCCCTGTGGAGATCCGGACCCTTACTACTCTCCCGGCCTTCCGCAAAGCCACTAAGTCCTGGCTGCTCCAGTAGACCGGGGGGCTGTTGAAGTACCCAGACCCACTGTAACTATGAATGTTGTGTATTTTAAAGTGTTGTTTTGTCTATTTATCCTCCTTCCCTTGTTTATTGTAAGCCGCCCGGAGTCCTTCGGGAGTGGGCGGCATACAAGACCAATCAACTACTACAACTACTACTACTACTACTACTACTACTACTACTACTACTTTTGCAGGAAACAATTTATTCCTTTGGTCATTTCAAGAGTGGAAAGTTCTGTTTGTGACTATAAGAGACTCTGTGCCAAGTTTTGTCTTGCCCTGTGTTTGGAAACGAGTTATCTGGCAACTCTCCAAGCAAGATAAGGTTCATATTGATAAATATTCCTCTGAAAGACTGTTTGCCAAGCCTTGCTGACTGTGAATGAAAGGAATTCACAGTCGTGTAAATAAAAGAGGTTTTGCCAGGACCAAGACTGCTTCATCCTTTATAAGGAAGCCTTGGTCAAAAAGATACAGTCTTTGTAAGTAGTACCGTATAAGAATAGCAATTTTGTAGCCATGCAGACATCTGCTTGGGATGGGATTTTACTTTTCTAATTCATAGAAATGTGATGCAAAGTAGATCTAAAAATTAAAAGAAAAGTTTTCACTTCATTTATTTATATCAACCATATAAATAAGACAACATCCTGGGATGAGCAAATCCTCAGTGGGAAAGAAAAAAAAAATCTTTTTTCCTTCTTTCTAGTTGCTGCTAGAATTGCACATTTATCAGCATTGAACTTGGAATTCAATGAACATTTTCCAAGAAATATTAGAATATACACAAATTATAACAAGAGGCAAATTATTGGTGAGCTGTTGTTATGTTTAAGGACAAAAGGCATATAAATTAGCATGAGAAAGGACCCTGGGCTATACAGTGATCATGAAGAACATCATGGAACTCAGCACTCAAAATGACATGTTCAGAATAACAATAGCAATGGCACTTAGACTTATATATCACTTCACAGTGTGTTATAGTCCTCTCAAGCAGTTTATAGAGTCAGCATATTACTCCCAATACTGTGGGTCCTCATTTTACTGACCTCAGAAGGATGGAAAGCTGAGTCAACCTTGGGCCGGTGATATTCGAACTGCCAAATTGCTGGCAGCCGGCAGTCAGCAGATGTTGCCTGCAGTACTGCATTCTGACCACTGCTCCACCACAGGTCTATAACAGAATAATATAGTTGGAAGATATCTTGAAGGTCTTCTAGTCCAACCCCTTGCTCAAGCACATAACTCTGTAACATTTTAGACAAATGGTTGCCCAATCTCTTATTAAAATCCTCCAGTGTTAGAACACCCACAACTTCTGAAGTCAAGTTGTTCCACTGATTAATTCTGTCAGAAAATCTCTTTAGTTCTAGGTTGATTCTCTTCTTGATTAGTTTTTATCCATTGCTTCTTGTCCTACTTCAAGTGCTTTGGAGAATAGGTTTGTGGCAGACCCTTAGATATGGGAACATGAAATTTGATTTGATTTTAAAGACTGTTGTACAGGAATGCTGGATTGTTCAAAAACCTGATTAAAACAAAGTTTATATTTATTTTTAGTCCAAATCATTCTTTTACTTAAGTCCAATTCTTTCATACTTATTGCAGAGGAATTCTAGATTTCTGAACATAACTTTGAAAGTTAAAGTCTCTCTTACTAAAATATTCAGTATTCTGCTTTCCTTCAGCATAGTGGCTTTACTTGAAGCAAACATCCTGAAACATGTATTTTCATAAAATCAAAATCAACATTTAAGAAATTAAATGGATTTGTGGAAGGTTCCCAGAGAACAGTATGTTTTCTTTATCTTTTTTGAAAACAGATTCTCAACATGCTGCAATTTTAAAAGCCAGAATATAATTGCTTTTTATATGTGGATAATCTGTTCTCTGCTGTTCTGTGCAATCTATATGCAAGGATAAAAAAAAAGTCAGGATTGGTATAATTATCTGCTGTACAAGTGAATCAGAGAAGACAATAGCAGCACGAATCAATATATCAGTGAAAACCTAAATTAGATAGATATTTATGTGGGTTTCAAACCCACTGAGTGATTCCAAAGTCTGAAAATATAAAAAGTTCCAGTCATAACTTTAGTGGTTTACAAGCCAGCACTCCAATCAGCAATATCAAATCAAGATGAACAGACAGAAGAAAGACTCTACAGCTAGAGGCTCACTGAAGTGAAGGAGAAACACTGTAGACATATGAACTCCATTAGTCAAAAAGGATAACAGCTGTAAAACAGAATGTCGACATTTTGGCAATTCCTAGACAGAAGCAAGAGACGTACAACAGATGCAGATTTAACTTATTTGCTGTATAAGAAGGAAAGGAAAGGAAAAGAGAAATAAAAGAAAGTAAAAGAGAATAACAATGTTTAAAACACAGAGCATTAATTAATGCAATCAGTCTTATCTCCAAATGTTGAAAAAGCTAAGGAAGGAAAAAAAAATCATGTTAAAGTAGAGTGTATTCTTAGTCAATTAAACATTTTTTTGTCAGTAACATATATCTTAAGTCCTAAACAGTGAATCTGTTTTGCTAGAAAGAACCAACTCTTGATTTATTAGAGTTGTTTCTACAGGACGATGAAGTGGGGATGGGGAAGGGGGAAAACAACCATGCTAACTTGATGGAATGGTATCATGCTTGTGAGTTGAACTGTCAGAGGGGATTAGCTTTATTTTTTTAAAAAAAAACCTGTTCCTTTGTTTTTCCTAATTCTAATTAGCAAGAAACCTTGCAGTCAGTTTTTGGCATATATAGTCCAACACTGAGTAGCCTAATTAAATGGAGCTCGAGCCCCCCCCCCCCCAAAAAAGAACCATACTCACCAGTGGTATATGCTAATCTATACATCTCTGAATAGACATTTGCTAATCTATACATCTCTGGATAGAGATGTCAGGAAGAACTGGGTTTTGCTCCCAAAGTCATTGTCTTTTGGTCCACCCTCATGTTCGTGAATTCAGCCTTGATGCAAAATAACTTACCGTATATACTCGAGTATAGGCCGACCCGAATATAAGCCGAGGCACCTAATTTTACCACAAAAAACTGGAAAAGTTATTGACTCGAGTATAAGCCTAGGGTGGGAAATGCAGCAGCTACCGGTAAATTTCAAAAATAAAAATAGATACCAATAATGTTTTTGAATATTTATTTCAAAGAAAAACAGTAAACTAGCGGTGTATTCAATGAAATACTTCACTCACCTCATGATGCTGATGTTCCGCTGTGATGATGATGTCCCGTACAGCCGCAGGAGCGATGTCCCGCCTCCTATGACACACGGCACAGTGATTCCTATCATTGGATCACTGTACCAGAGGAGGTGGGACATTGCTATGTGGCTGCTTGCCATAACAAGGAGGAGGTGGGACATCGTTGCAGAGCGGCAGGAGGGGGAGGAAGGGGAATCGTAAGACAGCCCTGCATTACATTAGAACGTGAGGAGGGGGGATGGTGCGGTGCGCGCTGCGCAGCAAACTGACACAGAGGGAGGGGAAACTCACAGGGGCACTGGGCCATTCACGAGTGTCACCCAGCGGCATGGCCCCGCCCCTTTTTCTCCTCCATTTCGGGCAAATTTTTCACTGACTCGAGTATAAGCCGAGGCGGCTTTTTTCAGCCCAAAAAGTGGGCTGAAAAACTAGGCTTATACTCGAGTATATACAGTATATGTGCAGAGCTGCAAGTCCTCTGTACAATCCCTTGGGGTATGTTAAGAGAGATACATAGAGAACACTCTTGTTATGGTTTCACAGACTATTTGAAAGTTTACTATAATGAATTGAATGTAAAGCACGTGACCAACTGATTGAGAAAAAAAATATTAATCTAATTAACTTATTTGCCACCTGTCTTGTTTCAAATCTATGTCAAGATCTATGTACAGCTCCTGAATTTGTGTGCATGTTGAAAAGAGATAGCCCATGGTTTGTATTTTGATGTGAAGTTTTCTGAACTCTGAAACTAAAGAGCGGTTGTTCAATATTTGCCAGAAATTACCTTCATTTTAAATAACAATTGTGCATGCATTAAAAGATAACTAAACCAAAAATTGTGTTGATGCTTTTAAAAATGCACATTATTTGCAATTCTAAGGAAAAGCAAACACACACACATCCGTGTGTGTGTGTGTGTGTGTGTGTGATTAACTTTTAAGTTCTTTAACTGGGATTTATTTTTTTCCTATTTGGTTTCCATTTTCCCAAATGAAATATTCTGCAGTTTGAACGTTGTTACAATGGAGTCACTATTATTGATAGCTAAAAGGATGACAGAAAAATTGCAATTATTCATAGAGCTTGAACCTTATTTTAATATAATTTTCACAGTTTCATGATATTTTTTTCTACAATGTCAGCTGATCACTGAAAAGGTCCATATGCTTGTTTTACTACTGATCCCAAGATTTTTCTTTCCATGCTTGCATTTCATTTCCAGAGCTTCCATATTCTTTGCCAGTGTGGAAGGAAACACTTGGCTAGGTCTGAAATCCAGCTAAAGCTGGGATATCAATTTCAATTTTTTCCCAGGAATTGCTTGGGATTTCAAAAATCTTTGAGAATTTTGGTCTCCACGCTATTCTACTGGTTGATCAATGGAAGAATTTCAGTGGACAAAATAGTGTTAAAAGTTTATTCATTCTACAGACTCTTTAGAGATGATTAACTGTCTTTATTATATTAAAGGAAACCCAAAGCCATCTGCCAAAGGCAATTGTGTCCAAACGCTGAAACCATTTCATGTGAAAACTCATTTTCAAGCTCCTAATTATTTTTCATTATAGTGGCAGTGTGGAATAGATTGCAATTGGACAGTAATTGCCAGGTCTGAGCAATGTGGACCATTGCAATGTATCAGTTTAGATGAAGTGTGACAAGGATACATCTAACTACTATATAACTTTCATTAAGCAACTTCCCTGTCCCTGCTCATGTAACACTTCATAGTATGTGGTCAGCACAAGGTCATAATAATGGTTTTCTGACTGCCTTCAAGCATTTTGCACAAGCAAAAGCTGCTTCACTGCCTTGTCTTTTTATTAGCACAACTCTGACAATGCCCAGCTGTTATAGTTGCTGCTGAAATATGCATGGTATTTCTTCAAATCTGAGATTTTTTCAAAGACACCCAAGTCTTTGAAAAATATTTCAACAGAAAATATTGTGATATTTTTTAAAACAGAGCAAAAACTTTTTTTTTAAAAAAAATAAATTTTAAATGTTTAAAATGCAGGAAATTTCTTCATATTCTTAACTCAAAATCAATATCTCCCTCCTTTTCAGACAACCTTTTGCCTGAAATGGTAAAAGTTTCCTGTTTGAGCAGGAGCTTGGACTGGAAAACATACAAGATCTCTTCCAACACTGTTATTCTGTTTCCTTCCTTCCTTCCTTCCTTCCTTCCTTCCTTCCTTCCTTCCTTCCTTCCTTCCTTCCTTCCTTCCTTGATTATAACACATACACATGAGAGAGAGGAGGGGGGGATTGATTGATTTCTCTTATTCAGAACTTTTTTTCCTAGAAACTCATCTCCTGAAGGTGGGAGAGAATTGAGGAACTACTGAATGAAAGAATAAATTGGGAAGTGAGAAGAGTCTTAATGGAACACTCTGAGAAGATAGTCATGTTCCATGTCAAGAATCGGAATTCTAAATAGGCAATAGGTCTTTCAGAATCTCCCAGGAGAAGCAGATAAGAAGTTTTGGGATACTTCTATTTTCTAAGTTCTTTGATTTCTGAGGGTGAAACAATGTAAGAGAATTTTTTTTTAATTGCCTTTGACTGAGGCACTAATAATTTCTTGGAAAAAGACGATCATAAAACTCTAGTGTGCACCATGTGCTCACTTGCCTACAATAATTCATTCCATATGGGTGTGTTTGTGTGCTGTGTTCAATCCAGATACTACAGTTGCAGTGACATGCAGTCAGGGGAGGCAGAGCTTCACCACCGTCATCATGAAAAGAAAAAAAAAATGTAAAAGGAAAAAGGCAAAAGCTGAGGTCAGGCTGAGCTAGTTGCTGCCAGAGTCACCGTGGATGACTCTGCTTAACTATTTAAAAAAGCCTCTAAAAAGCACCCTAAAGTCTAGTCTGACTTTAGGTGTTTTATGATCACTCGAGCAGAGTTAAGCAAGGGTTAAAAGCCAAAAAATTCCTGATGTAGATGAGTCACGTCGTTCTCCTGTCTCTTCCTGTAGAGGGCGCTTTTTTAGAGGCCTTTTTAAACAGTTAAGCAGAGTCATCCACGGTGACTCTGGCAGCAACTAGTTCAGCCTGACCTCAGCTCTTGTCATTTTCCTTTTACATTTTTTTTTCTTTTCATGATGGCAGGCAAGAGCAGAGTTGAAATCCTCTCTGAAACAGCTGGAAAAATTACGTGTGGGTCGGAGGGAGGGGGAGGAATTCAAACTTCATCCTCCTGGTGCGGGGCTTTGGGCAAAGGCTGGAGGGAAGTGCTCTCCCTCCCCAAGTGTAGTTTGATTGTAGGCAGAGCCATGTTGTCTTTTCAAACCTGTAATCAGTGAAGTTGGGCTAGATCCTTCCGGGGCTGGGGGAAAGTGTGTGTGCTCCAGTATGGCTCTTTGACTGGCTTCCTGCCTCCTCCTGTGGTCTCCCTGACTCCCTCCAATCCAACTTTGTGTGTGTGTGTGTGTGTGTGTGTGTGTGTGTGTTTCAGAGGGGGGAGGGAGGGAGAGAGGGAGGAAGGAGGGGAAGGGAGAAGAAAAAGAAAAAGAAAGAAGGAAACTTATTTCGCAAAGGAGAAAAACAAATGCTGCCACTTTAAATCAGAACTGAGCATGCCTGGCTGTGGAATTCTGGGAGTTGAAGTCCACAAGTCTAAAAAAAATTGTGTCAGTGCCTCACCAGCCATAAACCTCACTGCACATCACTGTACAGTTGGTAGAGAACCTAGTAGCCCTGTTGGTGTCTGGAAGAAGAACTTAGAGAAACCATATTATACATGTGCTGAAATCATTATCTTGATTGCTATTTTGTGTCTTGATGAAATAGAAAATACTGTTTTAAAGGCCATTAACAAATATAAAACAAAGCCTTTTTATACATGACTGTATACATTCATTAAATATGGTTTAAAAAAGTCAAAATGAAGGTCGAGATGAGAAGATTGATGTCTTCCCTGCTTTTTACTTGCATAAACTATATATATTTTGTATGTAATATATAGTTTTAACTATAGTTGCTGAAGATTTACCGGTTGGAGGCTCAGAATAGAGCCTTCTTATTTATAGCTTTCTAATCTAGTGTATATAACCAGGAACATTCATTGAGTTCAAGGCACAGTAGAGTTTATTATTGCACCTTTCATAGCAATAGTACTTATATTATAAGTAGTATATACTGCTTCACAGTGCTTTCCAGCCCTCTCTAAGCAGTTTACAGAGTCAGCATATTGCCCACAACAATTTTGGGTCCTCATTTTACCCACCTCAGAAGGATGGAAGGATGAGTCAACCTTGACCCTGGTGGGTGTCGATCTGCCAAATTGCAGGCAGCAAGCTACCAGCAGAAGTAGCCTGCAGTACTGCATTCTAACCACTGCACCACTATGGCTCATACAAGAATCTAATTAACTAAAAATCAAAGCTAAATTGATGCTTGATAAGGGTCAACAGAATTCATGAAAGGCTGAACATAGGTCTTTTGTGACAACACAATGAGTCCAAACTGATGACTTGTTTAAGTCTACTTTCCAGATCAGCCTGTTCTTTCACATTTCCTAATCTAGGAGAATCCTTTGACTGGCTGGAGAAGGCAGCTTGATGTCCTCCAAAAGTAGCTACCTTAGACTCAGCAATGTGGTCTGGTTGTGAAAGAGATCATGACTTTTCCCTACAAAAGGAGAAGGCAACCATTTATGGCCTAAACTATTAAAATAATAGCTTTTAGTATTTAAAAAAAATTTCTAAAACAATTGTAGAAGTGTTGACAGTCAGATTTCAGTAGAATGTTTGAAGGACTTGGAGTTATTAAAAAAAGTTTTGAGGTGCATGGGGCTCCCATGCTGGAGTTCATCCACCCTGGTTTAAAGAAATGCATCCCCTATATACCAAAATGCAAAAAAATAATAATAATCCCACACATACCTTAGCATCATTTAAAGCTAAGATATTAGTTTTAAGCCTTTCTCCCTCTCCTTCTCCCTCCCCCTCTCTTTTGTTGTCTTTTATATTCTGTCATTTAGATCTTTTATAGACAAACAAAAACATAGCTCTTTATATGTAGATAGAAAAACATGTCCTTATCTCAGTGGCATCCTTCCAGAGGTGGGTTCCTACCAGTTCGCACCTATTCGGTAGAACCGGTTCGTCAAATCTACCGAACTGGTTAGAAGAGGTTCCACCAGTGGACCCGGAAAGCAGGCCACACCTACAGAAGAGGTTCCAAATTTTTTTGAAATGCACCACTGGTGCTTGGATATGATTATCCTACACTATCATGCTCATATTTATAAAACTCAGTGCCTCTGTGAAAGGTAAGGAGGACTACTGTGTTTGTGGTGCAATCAGAACATTGCGTGTGTTGAAGTTGTTTTTAACGCAAACCAAAGATGCCTTTTAAAAAACAAGTTTACATCATATTCTTATGCATGCCAGTGCTGTGTGTGAGGTAATTTAAGGTGGTTCTGACAAGTGTCGTCGGCATCTTCATATCCGGTCACATGGGAGGCCAGCCACTCCCACTAGTCACATGGGCGGCAAGCCACTCCCACAAAGGAGGCCACACCCACAGAGTAGGTTCGAACAAGTTTTGAAACCCACCATTGCATCCTTCCCATTTGGAACACTGCTTCAAAGTGTTCAAGGTGGCTTCCCTACCCATTTTTTTTAACCTTACAGCATTCTACTCCAGTGAAACACTCATAAAGTGAACTTAATGCTTAGCGAGGCGAAACCTAGGTTGGTCTTATAGTTCATATAATATCTATGTCTAATAACCTAGATCTGGGAAGTATAAGTTTTGTTCAACACATGGAGCACCCCCACCCACCCAACCTTCTACTGATTTAAAACAGTCCCCTTAAAGCTCAGTGCTGCTTGAATTATCCAGAGACTATCAGCTAGCCAAGAGCACATTACTGGTTATGCCAAGGCAAAATGAAAAGCAGGCAAATTACAGGGCAGGCGGTGTGGAAACAATAACAGTCTGGCAGCGCATCAGGAAAAGGCAAAGGTGTGGCAAGTCAGATTCTGAGGCACATTATTCAGACAAGCATACTGAAAAAGAACAGGCTGTTATGTAATTGGCATATATTCAGCAGACATATATTTGATTTGGTTTCTGACGCCTCTGGCTACAATTGAATAATGAATAATAATAAATTATTCTACTTACACTAATGCACCTTTCCAAGCAGTGGAGTCCCTGAACACAGGAACACCGTAAAATACAATTGATGCTCAAGAAGCTTGCATAATGCAATCCAATAACAGGAAAGCACTTAAAAAGCCTCTTAATTTTGCTTTTAAAGCACCAGGATTCTGTAAGACTTATGTTAAAAGAGGGGGAAAATTTTGAGGTCTCTAAGACACTTCTCAAATGTGAAACTACCAAAGAAGATAATCTGGAGAAAAGAGTTTCACTTGACATCACTCTATATAGTAGTACAGGGGTGTCAAACTCGCATTGTCACAGCATCATCAGAGATGGTATTCAGCAGATTCTGACCAGTTCTGGAGAACTGGCAGTGGAAATTTTGAGTAGTTCAGAGAACTGGTAAATACCTCCTCTGACTGGCCCTGCCCCCATCTATTGTCTGCCTCTGGAGTCCCAGCTGATTGGGAGGAAATGGGGATTTTACAGTATCCTTTTCCTGCCATGCCCACCAAGCCATGCCTACAGAACCAGGAGTAAAAGAATTTGAATCCCACCACTGGGCATCATCATATGATGTATCGGGACTTTTTCCCCCCCTTTGCTAAACCGGGTGTGAGTGCAGCCAGTGTGTGATGCATCCAGCCCATGGGCAGGGAATTTGACAGCCCTGTGGTAGTAGAAGGATCTTCCCTTCCATCAACCTAACAGCAGGAATGACAGTAGTATCTAAATTCTGAAAGATAGCAGGCTGAGAGCTCTTAAGCAATCTGAGGTGTATCTTTGGCCTCCTCTTAAATTATTTGCAGTGTAATCAACAATTGATTCCACTGCACAGCATGGCTCACATAATGAGTTATAAGCAGAGGGAAGAAGAGTCATTCTATGAAGGTGGGTGACAGCCATTACAAATCATCAAACGATCTTGAAATTTTGCAAGTCCCTTCCCACCCACCCCTTATTCTGTTGAATTAGAAAACCATGTGAAACTAGCAGTCAAAGCAAAGTTTATTTCTAAATTTACCCTCAAATATGATCTAAAGGGCAATCTGGATAAAGAGCAGTAAACGGTTCACCGACAAAAGGGCAACCGACAAAAGCAGGCACGACTAAACCGCGGTGACAAAACCGTGAGTTCTAAACCGTGCCACCAAATGAGCGATGAAGTGCGCTGACAACAGCGCACCGACAGAAGCGTGCTGTAAACCCAACCCTAAACCTAACCCTAAACCTAACCCTGAACCTAACCCTGAACCTAACTCTAAACCTAACCCTAAAATTAACCCTGAACCTAACTCTTACCTTAACTTAAATCGCGCTTCTGTCGGCTCGCTGTTGTGGGCACGTTGATGACATTGCGGTTTGGGTGACGCGGTTTAGTCGGCGTGCTTTAGTTGTGCGCGCATTTGTTTGGTCATGCAGTAAACAGGCTTTTGTTGTTTAATATAAAGGGCTGCTATAAGAAAAGAAATATTCCTTTGCTTTCTTTTAGTCTTAGATGACAGCAGAAAGTATATATTTGCAATAAAGGCAATGAGTATCATTAGCAGCTGGCAAGAAAAATATTGGAAGACAAATATGGTGGTCTTGGCTGTTTGACCTTAAGAGATTTTGCACTAGTGTTTCATATTTTTATCATGTACTTTGGAAGTTAGCCTTGTAAGATATTCCAGGCACTACTGCAGATATATTTTATCTATAGTCTGAAGGGTGAATCTAATTTGTTCAGGACAATACTTTAAGGTCTTTTCTTTTAAACAGGCATGGAAAGAATCTCATCCAGTAAAATGAAGAAACAAGTCCCCAGAATCTAAAGTGACTTGTGAAAAGGATGCATGAGAAAAATTATGTAGTCACAAGACTTATAACATATAATAGCTATAAACTATAACTTATCAGAAATATCATATTAAAAGGAGATAGGGCTGAGCCGACAGTTTCAATATAGCTATATCAGGGAAAAACATCAGCAGTAAAAGCGCACTCACACATGTATGCGCGCAAAAGAAATAAGCCTTGTGTATTTCCCCGAAAAGCACTGATCCTTGCAATAGAGTGGAGCCATAACACTTGTAATTTAGGTAAACTATCGTGCCTGTATTCTCCTGGCATGTGAAAAGCTGTGTAGCTATCTTGTGCTGTACTCAATCATGTAAGTGAAGCAAAGCATGAACAAGGAATACAATTTTGCCAAGTCCTTCAGTCTTTAGAATTAAGGTCTAAGTGGCTTTTCCTAAAGATCTGACTGTGTAGAGAAACAAGGTTTTTATATTAACTTTTGCCAGATTTCTCGTTGCAGGTGGCTGGTGAAATCACTGATTGATAGCTGTTTCAGTGAAGGCTGTTGGTTTCACTCACATCTAAATGTTTCTACTATACAGCCGGAAAAGCATTTTCAGTTTACACTGAAAAGAATCCCGTATTTTTTTTTTTTAGGTAGATTTCTAATGGAAATGTGGGATTAATTGTGAAAGCATTATTAAAAGGATTTGGAGACATGCTGCTTCAACATATTAAACTCCAAAGATCAGAGCCTGCTAAAGCATAGCCCCTGCGCATTAATTTCTTAAGTGTTTCTTACTATTTATTTATGGCACTTCATTGTAACAATGAATTTGCCAGGGACATGCAGTCACTAAAGGCAAGGGAGGCGTGGCCTCACCAGTCATGAGGAAAAGAAAAAGAATTTTAAAGAATTTTTAAAAAATAATTAAAGCCAAGGTAGTTGCTGCCAGATTCACAGTGACTTGGAACAGTGCTTTGTGTTAACCATAGGAGGAGGCCAGAGAACTAGGGGCCTCTTTTGCATAAGGAATTTTTCGCCTTTTAAGAGATAAGCAAGGGTTAACAAGCAAAAAATTCCTTATGCAAATGAGGCATGTATTCTCTCGCCTCCTGTAAAGGGCATTTTTAGAGGCTTTTTAGAGTTCTCTGGGAGCAACTAGCTCAGTCTGACAGAGTTCTGGCCTTTCATGAGGGGAGGGCAGGGCAGGGCAGGGAGAAGCAGAGTTGAAATCGTCTCTGAAACAGCTGGAAAAGGTGCGTGTGTGGGGAGGGGGGAGGAATTCAAAAAGTTTGATCGGAAGGCAGCAGGGGAAGGGCAGGGTATGGCAGAGGAGCTGTTTTCAAGCCTTTGGAAAATATATCCAATCCAACTTCTGTGTTTGTGTTTGAGAGTGAGTGAATGAGAGAGGTATTGAAGTTCTCTTTGTGCGTGTGTCTGTTTGAGAAAGGGGGGAGGGAGGGAGAGAGGGAGGAAGGAGGGGGAGGGAGAAGAAAAAGAATGGGAAAACGTATTTTGCAAGGGGGGAAAAATGCTGTCGCTTTAAATCAGAACTGAGCATGCCTGGCTGTGGAATTCTGGGAGTTGAAGTCCACAAGTCTAAAAAGGGCCTCACCAGGCCTAAAGCTGACCGCACGTCACTGGAATTTGCATTATGATGCTTGATAAGAAAAAAAAGAACAAAAAATGGACAAAAAGAAACAGGAGATGAATATAAGTTCAAGACATCTGCAATAATTCATAATTGCCTGATTCATGTTGTACGATAATCACATTTGATTTTTTAAAATCAAAGTCAAATTAAATTAAATTAAAATAAATTAAAGTCAATAAAGGAGAATATTTTCAGCTCAGGGTTGAAATGAGGGGTCCTTGGTGCCCTCTGAGCTTGCTTGTTTTATCGCAGATGTTGCATTACTCTAACTACGTAACATCATGATGAGGTCTGCAAGAAAACAAGCAAGCTCAGAGAGCATCAAGAACTATCAGTCAATCAATATCATTTTTTGTTCAGTCATAGACTAGCAAATAACTATTGCTGTGATGGAGTGCAGTCTAGACTTGCAGGAGGGATGCACTTTTTTCCCAGAGAGTAAAAATACAATGGAGCTTGGAAACTTTGTTTCAGTTTCAGTTTCAGTTTTGGTTTATTTGTATGCCGCCCTTCTCCAGGAGGGACTCAGGGCGGCGAACAACTCAAAGGGGAAAGGGAACATAAACAACAGTACACATAATTAAAATACACGAAAATCACACAGCCATACCAGTCGAGAGGGAAGGGGAACTCATCAACCCCAGGCCTGCCAGCACAGCCAGGTTTTGACGGCTTTCCGGAAGGCCTGGAGAGAGGTGAGGGTCCGGATCTCCGCGGGGAGTTCATTCCAAAGGGCCGGAGCTGCTACAGAGAAGGCCCTCCCCCGGGTAGTAGCCAGATGGCATTGGCTGGTGGACGGAACCTGGAGGAGGCCGACCCTGTGTGATCTGACGGGTCTTTGGGAAGTAATTGGCAGCAGGCGGTCTCTCAAGTACCCAGGTCCAATACCATGAAGGGCTTTATAAGTTACGACTAGCACTTTGAAGCGTATCCGGAGACCGAACGGTAGCCAGTGCAGCTCGCGGAGGATAGGTGTAATGTGGGTCTACCAAGGTGCACCCACAATCGCTCGCGTGGCTGCATGGCTGCATTTGGTATGCAGGAAGAGGGTGAAGATGGACCCTCCTTGTCAATTCACAGAGTTTATCTAATAGATATGCAAATAGTTGCCCTAGTCTAGTGTAGCAAGATTTCTGTCTATAGGTCAACACAATAAAGAAACTATTCAGAAATAACTCCATGTGTCATTTTTGTTTACTTGGGCCTGACAATCAGATTCTAATACATTTCCACACAACTGCAGAAAGCCTTCAGAAAGTCGCAAGTACGTATGATGACTATTCTTTGCCAAACAGTGTATGTAAACCTGGAGAGCTAGATCTGTGTGCAACTCTGTCTTGGATTCGAAGTCTACAAGGACTTGGAAGTGAGGTATTCTCCTGATTTTACAGAAAAGCCTACTTGTTTCTAATACTGATTAATTCATTGAATTAAACTAGGCAATTGGATTATAATTGCATTAACAGATATTTAATTGTTATTCTGCTTACATTGTGGGTTCACAAACACTTAACATAGATTCCTAAATAAAATTTATGCAAGCAAATAACCAATATGAAATTGGATGTCTAAGCTTCTTTGGGTAATGCAAGCAATACCGCTGTATACACAAATGGAAATGAAATCTGTTTATCACAATGTGTGCAGCGATGTAGATTTTGATTAACAGCGATACCACTGAAAATGCTAGTAAACATTCCCAAGCAATATGCACTGATGACATATAGCTGAATATTCAAGAGCCAATAACTGGTATGGACCATTTGGTTGTTATGTATATACAGAAGACAATTCTAGGCCTGCCACTTTATTACATTTGAAGTAATATTATAAATATTATGTATATTTAATCATCTGAAATACTATTTCAAGACTATGGTTTTGAATGTCCAAATATTGATTAATGGTTGTTCATTGTAACTACATTGTTCCTATTTTTATCTAATCAGTTTGTATTAAGAGTTTTGTAAATGTTTGGTAAAGGGTAGTAATAAACAATAATCATTTTCAAATGTATTGTGTGTGGAGATTTTTTCCCTCTGGCTCAAAATTCTGCCCAGGAAAAAGACAATCAATCCAGTGGTTATATTGCTAACCCATTGTTCCACATTTCAGCTATTATCAGTAAACACTTCTGAATGTCTTAAATGTTCTATATAGAGATCATTTCTGAAAACAAACAAAACATTAGAAAAACCTCCAAGGATAGATGTATAAACTGAAAGGAATGTTAAAAGTTTAATTGCGGTCTTTGTTCTTTCTCCTGTTGGCTAAGTGGTCCAGAAGGTTTCTTTCAAGCATTAAAAATTTCTGTGTGCTTGTTCCGTTTTCAGGGAATGGAGATTCTCTTAACCAGAGGTGCTAAGCAGATGTTTTAGATGATGAGAAATTGCATGGTTTCCCTAGGGATTTAGGTTCAACATTCTTTAAAGTATTTTTAAAATCAGGCTAAGAAAAAAATTCTGCAATTTAGGTGATGGACAGCATTCAGCATGGACAATGATCCCATCTACTTTTGTGATTGAGCTTAAATGGACTCCAGAGGATGGTAGAGGACAGGAAGGCCCAGAGGGACGTTGTCCATGGGATCGTGATGGGTCGGACATGACTTTGCAACTAACAACAACTTCTGTGATTTTGGAATGAAAAACAAGAAAACAACCACTGCAACATCCATAGGAACTTGCTGCAGTCATCAGCATGATATAAATTGCATTGTGACATTGCAACACAGCCTTTGCCTTTTGGGACACACGTATTACATTTCCAAGCTTGCAAAATGGGGGGGTTGTGCTCTAATGCTGGGAAGGATGGAAGAAAAAATAAGAAGATGTGGAGATTCTAGAAAGAGTGAAGAGAAGAGCAACAAATATGATTAGGGGACTGGAGACTAAAACATATGAAGAACAGTTGCAGGAACTGGGTATGTCTAGTTTAATGAAAACAAGGACTAGGGGAAACATGATAGCAGTGTCTCAATATCTCAGGGGTTGCCACAAAGAAGAGGGAGTCAAACTATTTTTCAAGGCACCTGAGGGTAGAACAAGGAGAGAAGCAACTTAGAACTGAGGAGAAATTTCCTGACAGTTAGAACAATTAATCGGTGGAACAGCTTGCCTCCAGAAGTTGTGAATGTCCCAACACTGGAAGTCTTTAAGAAGATGTTGGATAGTCATTTGTCTGAAACGGTATAGGGTTTCCTGCAGTGGTGGGTTTCAAAAATTGTTCGAACCTACTCTGTGGGTGTGGCCTCCTTTGTGGGAGTGGCTTGCCGCCCATGTGACCGGATGGGAGTGGCTTGCCGCCCATGTGACCAAATATGAAGATGCCGATGACATGTGTCAGAACCACCTTAAATTACCTCACACACAGCACTGGCATGCATAAGAATATGATGTAAACTTGTTTTTTAAAAGGCATCTTTGGTTTGTGTTAAAACAATTTCAATACACGCAATGTTCTGATTGCACCACAAACACAGTAGTCATCCTTACCTTTCACAGAGGCACTGAGTTTTATAAATATGAGCTTGATAGTGTAGAATAATCATATCCAAGGACCAGTGGTGGGTTTCAAATTTTTTTGGAACCTCTTCTGTAGGTGTGGCCTGCTTTCTGGGTCCACTGGTGGAACCTCTTCTAACCGGTTCAGTAGATTTGGTGAACCGGTTCTACCGAATAGGTTCGAACTGGTAGGAACCCACCTCTGGTTTCCTGCCTAGGCAGGGGGTTGGACTAGAAGACCTCCAAGGTCCCTTCCAACTCTGCTATTGTATTGTATTGTATTACATAAAGAGGGTGACCAACAGCAAGGTGAATGGACTCAATTAATGGTGATGAGTACATCATGGGAAGACCTGAAATACCAATTTATGGTTAGATCATCATGGAGAAAATGTATCTAGGAGGTGGAGCTTAAAACAATTTCATGACACATAATTAATCAATTGTTGCTTGAACTCTCTAATTCCTGCTTCTGCCAAATGCTGCTAAATTCCTTATTTCCTAGAAGGGGAGGACCGCTTGTGCCATTTCAAGTTTTGTACTGACAGAACTCAGAGCATTCATGCCAAACAGAACAAAGGGAGCATGAAAAGATTTGATGGAACATTGCAAGGGAGACTGTTTTGTTCTAAACCCAGAACAAAACACGTTTCCTGTTTCATGCGTATGCCTGCTATTTCAGTGCAGCTGGCTAGACTGTAGAGAAGTCTCTTTAAAAAAAGAAGACAAGAAGAGAAACCAAACAAGCAATCCTTTTAAATCTATTTGACAAACTGCAAACAATCTTCAGTTAACAGGTTTATAGTTTTTAACCATACATTTAATCATAATTAGCCTGGCACCGGTCCCAGACTAACAGGTGTTTGTCCTTCTCTTTGAGCTGCAAATTATCACCAACTAACTTGGCCCTTTTCCAGTAAACTTCCAACAGTCTTCCATCTTGTGCTCAAATTAGTTTGTCAGCTTCTTTTAAATGATGCTAAAATACAGTATAAGATTACAGAGTGCCAATCAGTCCAGAAATATATTTCCAAAGGCTGACTGGTTCAGCATTCCAAATGAGAGGTGCCTAATCACAATTAAATTTGAAGAGGAGGGTAAAGGCACATCCTATCTTTTTATTATGAATCAATGAGTTGTCACATTTCAGAGTGATGGGATAATGAGAGTTCAATGGAAAAAGCCTCCAGGTATGGAGAACATCCTGGAAAGCAGGAAGTAGAGGCAAAGTTAAGTATGTACATGTATCTTTTCTTGAGCAACCTAACTTTTTAATAAAGTTTTGATATACCTGGCTCAAATATTTGGCTTAATTAGCTTTTGTGCTTGGAGACAGTTTCCAAAGAGCAATATGCAATTAATGAATTTCTTTTAAAAGCTTTATTACAACAGTGCAAGGAAATGTCATTTAGAAAGGTGCTTACGCTTATGGTAGGAAGGTCTTCTACTGACAATTGGAAATGTGTTTGTAATCAGCAGTTTTTCTTCTTTTCCTTATCATATTCCCTCAGCTCACCACTCTCTAATCTGTCAATGTATTTCGCACAAATAAAATTTATTACTGAGTATGCTAAAGTGAAGAAGCTGGAGTTTATACTTGGGAAGATCAGCACAAATTATTTGCTCATTTACTCCATTCCAGAAATGAGAAGAAGCTGACTGGATTTCTGGTGAGGATTATCATGGACTGATGTCTCTGAAAGACCATGACATTTCGGCTGTGAAAACCAGCCAGAAAGTCCTGGCCAATGAAATCTCCTTGGGTAAATAGAGGTTGAGAGAAATCTCACTTATTCTCTGGAGAATTGCTCCTTTGAAGATATTTGCAACAACACAGGTTTTTTTGTGAGTTGAGTGGGTAGGAATTGCCAGATCCCATCTAAACTAACAAGCATAATGTAACATATAAGAACAATAAATTCAGCCATCTTCATTTCTAACACAATTTGGATTTAATTAATCTACAGATAAAGAAAGATTTTCTTTGTAGCAAGGTAAGATTCTTCTTGCTGATTCTAACTTTGTTTTTTTTTATTAGAACATTTAAAAAAGGCTTTAAGAATCTAAAGACTCAAGAAATCTTGGCAAAAAGCTTAATGGAAAGTTGATTTAAAACAGTTTAAAACAGATTAAGAGGATAGGCTTTTCTTATTTTTGGTGAAACTGCTTTTGCATGCATTTGAATTGAACTGGATAGATCAGTGACCCTTTTGGTTGTGACGTGAAACAAATACATTAATTCAGAGGATCTTAAAGATTATTATACAGTTGAAACTGTATCCACATTAGTGGATGAATAGCTGGAAAAAAAGTCATGGAACTTTGTTTTTACAGTAGTTATGATCTGCAATCAAATTATTATATTGTATGCCCAATGGTGAAAAGATTTGGCACTGTTCACAATGAAGAAATGGTTGATGAAAATGATAGCACTTGCAGAGATGATTAAATTGCCTTCCTTTGTTAGAAAAAAAAGACAATATATATAACGATTTTTTGGCCTCCAGATAGTATGAGGTAATTTTGTATTTTTACTTATAATTGCACTTATAATATTGGTGTAAATAAAATTATTTTTCTGTTTATATTTTAGCTTTTTGTTTTTCCTTTCTTTATTTTATATAGGTTCTGATTAAAAATTATATTCAAAAGAAGAAGAAGAAGCTAGCCGGGCTGCTCACTTGACCCAAATACAGATCATTAATACAAATTGGCCAATCAGAGTTCTTGTTCTCATGTTGTAAAAGCCACTGCTCCCTTTGGTCTCACATTACTTATGTGTTAGAAATACCATAAGGAGTAGAGAGTTATCCAGGGATACCAGATTTCCAGAGATTATGTGATATTCCAACATCTTGTAAAAGTCTTTGTAAAGATATCCCTTTTATTTCTGAATCTAAAGATATTAGAAGCAGAAAATGCATTGACATTAACCCATAAGAAAAATTTCCAGAATCCACAGTTGGAGCCTATAACTTTTGAGTGTCCCAAATAAGACAATATTCGAGCATGCAGAATATTCTGAACAAAAGAAAGAAAGGAAGGAAGGAAGGAAGGAAGGAAGGAAGGAAGGAAGGGGCCAAGGAGAAGGAGAAAAATCTAGCTTCCTTTGGAATGGAACTTGTTTTAAGATGGAATGTAAAAAACACACACAAAAAACCATATTCCTAACTTCTCAAAAGTAAGCTCCATTGACTTCAATAATCTTATTCCCAAGTAAATTTGTGTTGGTAAATTTAATTGGTGTGGATTTTAATGAGTGCTACACAACTTAATTCCACCTATGACTCCTGGTTCCAAAAAGTGTCTTCCAGACAAATTATTACCTATATTGTAATTAAGGTAAAACTATGTGTAGCTAACAGAAGGGATGGACTCACCCATATTCCCTTGGCTGGGTGCATATTGACAATTAATTAAAAATAATGAGTTTATTTCACCTTGATTCTCCTAACTACTCATAACTACTCTTCCTGTTCGCAGAAAATGAATTGTTGAGCTTCTGCTGCATTATTCTAAGAGCTCAGTGGAAGCTCAGTTGTTACTTTTAGGGAAGCAATAAAATCAGGCTTTGACTGAATAAGACCCTGTCAGTTCTGCCATCTTTGGCTGATGGCAGTCGATGGCTCATCGACATCCTGCTATCAATAGCTAAAGAAGGGGGGGGGGGATAAAGTGTGTGACCAAACATGGGATAGACATGTATTAGCAGGGCACTGTGAAACTAAGAATGACAGTTGAGAAAGACCAGGGATGCTTTGAACCAGTTCCTGCCTCCAAAGACACTGAGAAGACAGAGACACTTGGGAATGGAACGTCGATTGCTCCAAACATTGCATGTTCCAAATGTTCTAAATCAAAACACCTTCACATCCATCCACTGGTTGGAAACAGACTGGTCAAGGGGGAGGGGACGACTTGGGGAAAGAAGCCTGTATTCTTTAGTTCTAAAGGTAAATGTAAAGGTTCCTGTCACACATATGTGCTAGTTGTTCTCAACTCTAAGGGGCAATGCTCATCTCTGTTTCAAAGCTGAAGAACCAGTGCTGTCTGAAGACAATAGCAATAGCAGTAGACTTATATACTGCTTCATAGGCCTTTCAGGCCTCTCTAAGCGGTTTACAGAGAGTCAGCATATTGCCCCCAACAATCTGGGTCCTCATTTTACCCACCTCGGAAGGATGGAAGGCTGAGTCAACCCTGAGCCGGTGAGATTTGAACCGCTGACCTGCTGATCTAGCAGTAGCCTGCAGTGCTGCTTTTAACCACTGCTTTTTAACCACTGCGCCACCTTGGAGACATCTCCAAGGTCATTTGGCCAGCATGACTAAACACTGAAGGTGCATGGAATGCTGTTACCTTCCCACCAAAGGTAGTCCTTATTTTTCTACTTGCATTTTTACATGCTTTCAAACTGCTAGGTTGGCAGAAGCTCAGATTGGTAATGTAAGCTCATTCCATTACACAGCACTAGGGATTCAAACCGCCGAACTGCTGACCTTTCTGATCGACAAGCTCAGTGTCTTAACCATTGAGCCACCACATCTTTAGTTCTAGCCTGACTTCATTGCAGCTAACACCCTTTAGTAAAAGAACCTGTCACTTCAAACCAAATGGAAGTCAAGGCTCTTTCCTTCCTAAGGAGGTGATCCGGCTGGGGCTGGCCTGACAGACCACATAATTATAGCTATTACAGGCCATACCATATTTCAAGTCAAATTCAGTAGAGCCTTTTACTTTGATTTGACTGCATCGCAGCAGTCACATTATGGTCTGTATGCAAACAGATGAAGGAATGCAAAAAAAAAAAAATCCCTCTGCTAGAGGGAGGGGGAGAGAAGTAGAATATTTGTGTCTGTGTGCTTGTCCATTAGTGTCATAAAATGCTGACAACAGAACCAACAAATAGAAAAGTAAAGACAAGGCCTCCGGAGAAATAACATTTCATAACTTCACTGGAATTGATGGATGGATAATGGTGACATTTTCTAAGTACCTGTAGTATTAGGAAGTCTGAGACTTTCTGAGAAGTAAATTGCTATTTTGGAGATCATCTTGAGTAGAACGTGAATCGGTCTCTTGCATGGCAAAATGCATTCCTTTTTTTACACAGCTAATATGCCACACTTCTCTAATATGGCTGCCTATTCAACCTTCCCAGTTTTAAAATATTACTAGAATTCTCTCTCTGACAGAAAAGTTCTATTTAAAAACTCCTCAGTATCTCTGACCTAGATATCCACTACTAATGAGTATTCCACATACAGTTTTCTAATTGGCAATTATTTCAGAAGTTTTAATTTTTACTAAATCATGCCACGAGGTGTTGCCTTAGAAGGGTATAATTCCAGGAATCTGAAATGTAGCTCATCACATTTACATTTCATGTCTGACACAGGCATCCTCAAGTTAGTTAATTTATGAAAAATATATTTATTATATTTATATTATTACATTAAGTTAATAGCCCAGAGAGAACAGATCATGGCCAAGCAGAAATGGCAAGTGAATTTTCTATTCTTTTGAGAAGTTCTTCCTCAATTTACTTATTTTTCCCCATTAGCAAAGCAAAAAGATCCCAACATCATATATTATACCACAGAACTCAAAAATAGGTCCTTTTAAGCTAAGAGGCTTGACTAGAAAAGTTTCTAGTTTTGTCTTTCCTCATAGACTTTAATTAAAAGTTGGTTTGGACACTTACCTCATTCACCTACTACTCCTTCTTCTAATTTAAAAGCAAACCACCTTCTTTAACTGACATACTTTCTTTTTGTCTCTTCCACTTCAGATGCTCTACTGTTCTTATCTTCAAATAGGAAGCCATTTGTGTTGCATACAAAATGTCTCTCAGAACATAGGGCTTGAAGCCATGAGTTGCTGTATAAGTGTCTCTTCATATTTTCAGAAGATGTTTGTGCCTGCAGAAGAGTAGACCCTTTAATCAAGTTTGATATTTATGCAGATGATTTCCAGGGTCATTTGGCTTGATTCTGCAAAGTATCAATTTAAATACTTCATTCAGCCCTAAAACATGTATATGCATAAAGGTAAAGGTTCCCCTCACACATATGTGCTAGTCGTTCCAAACTCTAGGGGGCGGTGTTCATCTCTATTTCAAAGCTGAAGAGCGCTGTTTGAAGATGTCTCCATGGTCATGTGGCTGGCATGACTAAATGCTGAAGCGCATGGAACACTGTTACCTTCCCACCAAAGGTGGTTCCTATTTTTCTACTTGCATTTTGTTACGTGTTTTTGAACTGCTAGGCTGACAGAAGCTGGAGCAAGTAATGGGAGTTCACTCTGTTACGTGGTGCTAGGGATTCAAAATGCCAAATTGCCAACCTTTCTGATCGACAAGCTCAGCATCTTACCAAGTAAGCCATCATGTCCCCTATGTATACACTGTACATACATATACGTATCTGACTCTTCTTCTTTAGCTACTGGTTACTTTGAAATGGAGGCAGTATTACTGAGAAATATGTAAATTATATGGGATAAAACTAGGGTTCTTTTTTCCTGCTATGCCGCCCAATCTCTGATTAAGCACTACTGTACATGGAATTTCAGAAGAGACACTTTCTGATCTGTATGAATCTTCTTTGAGACAGGGCAGGTCATGAAATGACACTACAAGAATTGCTGAATTATTTTATTATTATAGTGCACAATAGAATTTTGAAAACTGGACAGTTTTCCTCTTCACCTCTGATACTAAGGAGAATTAAGGCAGAATTATTTTGAGTTTCTTTCTCATCTCCTCTTTCCCTGAGTTATGCTTACATTCACATTTTTGCATTCATTCAAATTTGTATCCATATTCTCTTAACCCTTCCAGGCTTCTTGTAATGGGGGTTTTCCCAATTGTCTTAAAAGGATCTTCACTACATCCACATCTGGATCTCAGTGCATTTCTTTCCTGGGGAAGCTGTTCACTCAAACAGTTCTGAATTATAACCAATTCTGGATGAATCCTCTGGACCTATTTCATCTTTTATTTGTAATAAAAATTACTTTGGCAGCTTTTAGGATGACTTTCTGGGAGATTTTCGAGCTCTTCTTCTAGCGCATGTTGTGAGTTACAAGAACTCTTTCTAAGAATCAAAAGCTAGTGATTTATCATTACACTATGTCTGTGGATTATTTCATATTTCAAAAATAGAAAAACATTGCATAAGAAACTGCTAGGCTATGGATTGCTTAGTCCATTCAGTCCAACCCTTGAATTGGAATTGAATTGAGCTGTATTGGAGACTTTTGGGAAGAAGATTATATTCCATTCTTTTGTGTAACTTTAGAAAAACCTGCAGCCTTAATGTATATTTCTTTCTAATCTTACCCAAGGCAAGAAGAGAATGATGGCCTGTTTTGGCATTCGTAATTCACCATGAAGAGTGCCTGTACATGAGAGCTAAGTATACACATCCTACCTTGTAAATGGTTTCTAGTATACTATCATTCTCTACTATTGTCAGAAAGACTGGCATAGAAGGAATCCTATGCAGAAGACCCACTGCTTATCTGTTTATATGGACAAGACAGAAATGAACAGAGAAGATGAACTGATCAAGAAACAAAAAAAAAAGATTGAAATGAATGGATAAGAAAAGTAAACATGGAAGTATTAACATAAATCATTTTAAGGAGGTAAGAAGTATGCAGCTTTAAATAATGTATCAAATAGATTCCATCTGCCACAGAGCTTACTGGCAGTGATCCCATAGAATAAATTGGGAACAGAACTGTTTGAAATTATGTCCCTATTACTCTTGTTATGTCTTGTATCGCATATGTGGGGATTTGCTTACTTCAGCAATGAAAAAGGTTTATTTGTATAATGACTAAATGTATAGTCCATTGATTTAAATTGCGTTGCATAGCTGTCCCTCTCCTGTCTAAACTGGTATTTATATCCACTTTCCTCTCTGAGTGAAATTGAGGCAGTCACATAGAACCGTACTGTGTGATAGCAGCCTACCAAAGTCTTCCCCCAATTCTACCCAATTTTTCCCAAGAGTTCTTTTCCCTACACTAATGTCCAAATCAGTGGGTTAAATACTTTAGCACAAAAAGCATATGGATTATATTCAAAGAAATATGAGTAGAGATTTTTTTAAAAAGGCTGGGGATATTTCTCTGCAAACAATCCAGAAGAAAGAACCAAGAACAATTTTTCATTAAAAAGCACTCTTCAATATAATCCAAATTCGGTTGACCACAGAAGCCACTTGTGCGGCACTCAAAATTTCTTCCGAGGGTTTCACTCCCAAACCACATTTAATTTTATGGAAAATAAATTGAATTTGAAATTGTAACAATGCAGTGATGCTCTTATGTGGAGTGTCGACAGGTTTATCTACTACCTGCCACCAATTTCATCCTTTATCAAATCAGTTGTTGTGGGTAAATTGTAAGCTATACTGGAGTGGAAAACTGCATTAAGGAGTCCATATTCTAGTGTCTTTTACAAGGGGAAAAACATGAAGAAAAAAAATGAAGTTTTTTTTTTCATGGAATGCTTTCTACAGTACATATTTTGTCATTGCAAATAATGGCAATATAGCTACAATTTTGCATTTCCTGGCATGATTTTGATTGAGTTATTCCTAGATAGTGGGATGGAGATGGAGTCTACCACAACAGCTGGTAAAAATTATTTGGAGAAAATGGTTCAGTGTGGCTTTCTCTTGGCTTTAATAAGAATGAATTGGAAATGCCTCAATAATTATTTTCAGAAAAATATTTTGAGAAATTTTGCCTCAGTTACAAGGCATACTGACATCAAATTCTGAAATAATATTTAAGCTATCATGACAATTTATTCAGTGATATTCAAAGTATTCACTGAAATACTGTGCTATTTATAGAGGGAAAAAAACTAGTTCTCATACCTGCTAAGAACTTGAACAGTCTTTTGCATAAATCCAAACAACATTCCCTCCAGATACAGATGCTTAACTGCTAGAATTCCCCATCCAGTACAGCCAATGCTGAGAATTCAAACTAAAGAAGAATATAGCTATTAAATTTGTATACACAATAATGGAAAGTTGAGAATAGTCATGCTGGACCCATTCAATCTTCATAACTTCATGCATGTTGGAATAATGATAGTTATTTGTATACACAATAATGGAAAGTTGAGAATAGTCATGCTGGACCCATTCAATCTTCATAACTTCGTGCATGTTGGAATAATGGTAGTTGAAAGTGAATTTTCCTAGGAGCTAAGAATTGTTGGAAGTCTTTTTGACTAGAGGTTTTTTGTTACATACATACATACATACATACATACATACATACATACATACATACATGTATGCAAGAAATCCTATAAAATTAACCATTCACTGAAGACTTCCAACAGCTTCTATAAGCTAAAGCTATACCTTTTTTCCACTTCCTTCAAAACTCCTAGGTATCGACTGTTTAGTAAGACTGTCTTAATCTCCCTATCAGATTCAAGAATGGGTGTATTAGTTTTCATCATTAATGAGAGTACAATATGCACCTTAAAAGGATGTATGAAACAGGTTCATCCTCTACATTTGAGCAAATATATGCTTTATATTCATATGGACATTTGGCATATCTACCAGCTGTTATCCTAATAGAGAAAGCATCTATGTATTCTAGAGAAAAGGCTAGGTAGACTGTACAGAATCTTGAAAGGATTCTTACTTACCTGGTCCTTGACGCTTTCTGAGCTTGGTGGTTTTCTTGCAGACATTTCATTAGTAGATTAGGTAACATCATCAGAGCATTACTTGGATGGATTAGGAATTATATCTGGATTGCTCTATCCCAAAGTATCATTCTGCATTCAGTTTGCATCCTACTATGAATTAGAATATGAAATTTTAAAATCACTTTATGAGCCTCTTACCTATGTGGTCTTCAAAAAAGCAGTTGTTTGCCTGGCAGTACCTTTCCTCATAATTATTATTACAAATGTGTAATAACGTGAAAAAAAAACTGGCTTTGCTAACCTCATGGCAACCAGACAAAGTACAAAGCACACAGTTGCTTAGCTTACATTTCAAACAAACAAACAAACAATCATGTCAATGAAGAATGGGGCCAAAAAAAAAAATTATTCATTGAAACATCAATTCTTTGCCTTTAACTGAATCCACCCACTCCTATCAAAAGATATATGTCCTGGTGCAATTTGTATTCTTTCTCTTTCTTTTCGCAGAAGATAAGTTTTTGTTCTTTCAGTCCATCCAGCTCTTCTTCAATAATTGAACAAAAGTCGGGGAGGAGGAGTGGGATAGAAGAAAGATGGGTAGAGAGGGCGGGAGAGAGGGTGGGAGGGAAGGTGAGAAGGAAGGGAGGGAGTGGATCGGGAGAGAGGAGTGGTAGAGGGGGAGGGGAAGTAGGGTAGAGGGGGATGATGGAGGGAAGATAGAAAGTTGGAGGGGGGTGGAAGAAAGAAGTGTACGGAGAGTGGAAGAGGTATATTGGGTTTCTATTTTTGGGGCTATTGTTGACAAGAGGAATTGCTGCGATTATTGTTTAATGTTGTATGGCTCCGGCTATGCACAGTATATATGTGAGTGTATGAAAATGAAAAAAATGGAAAAAATGGAAAATAAAAACCTTTTTCAGAAAAAAATAATAATTGAACAAAAGTCTACTCTGTTTTGACTGAATAACAACCTGCCTCATTAATGACTGTTCTACAGATCACTTTGTAGATGCATGTGTATATGGGTATGTGTTCATCACTCATAAATTATAGTACCAAATTAAGTTGTTTGTGTACATGAGCTAGTCATATCACTCAGTGCCATCACAAGTACATTATACATTGCAGTTTATACACCCGCCTGAGAGTCATTAAGACAAAAGTAAATGATAAGAGATGTAATAGTCTATAGGCAGACATTCATTAAATCAATATAGTTACTAATAGCAAGAACATGACTTCAGCCTGAAGACAAGACTGCAGCCTGTATGATTTAGTGAAGTATCAGCATGCTTAGGAGATAAAAAGAAAAAAAATACCATTTCAAAAAATACTGACCCACACATCCATGCTCATATGTAAATAGTTCAGTGTAGATGTTGGCTATCATTCAGAAAAGTAAAATTAAAAGAAAAATGAGGTAAAAACAATCTATGCCTGGACTATCTATGTCTATACTAGGAACAAGCTCCTGTTTTTGAATTAGATGTCACTGCCAGATATTGCAGGTAGTGTCAGAAGCTATTTTCTTAGACCAGGGGCAGAATAAAAAATAAATTGCATCAAGTTAAATTTTATTTCAATTTCAATTACATTTATTAAGTGGTGTTAATATTGTTATTCTATCTTTATGGGAAACCTTACACTAGCTTAGAAGAAATGCAGTTTTGGGTGAAGCTGTGACAGATGGTTTATGCCAGGGGTGTCAAACTCACATTGTCATGATGGCATCACATGACATATTGTGATTCCCTCCCCCCTTTTCCGCTAAACAGGGTGTTGGCATAGCAATCCTCAAAGAATGCTGAACCACAGAATATTTGTTACATTCCTCCAGTTGGTCACACAGTTACCTTTCTCCATTACTAACAGTCACTGTCTCTGTCTGTCTGTCTGTCTGTCTGTCTGTCTCTACAATAGTTTCAAATTACAAGAAGAGATGCAACTATTTTATTATACTGCATCTTAAACTGTTTTTCCTCCTATCAAAGGGACTAGAGTTATTTTCTCTGCATAAATGATTTCCTCATATAAGTTTAATAAGTCACATTCAGAAAGATACAAAAGGTCTAGCTGACTCCCAAAGATTTCTTAACAAATCATAATCTACGTCTTTCTTCCAAAGGTCAGCATCACATACCTGGCAAAAGAATGACATGTGTTGTGTCCAATGTGCAAATATATACCCCTGTTCTCTTTCCCCCTACTGTTGCCGAATACTTGTGCTTACAGATGGTACCACTCCATTAAAATAGATGTTAGAGAGGTAGGACAAGGAATATGGGGAGAATTTCTTCCATTAATGAACTTTGTTTTACAGGGAGATAGACAGGTGAATATATCCTTATCTCTGTGACTGTGCAAGAAATAAAAAATTGTATGTATGCATGGATTTATTTACTACCTTTATTGTTTTTACAAATAGCTCAAGGTGGCAAAATATATCCCCTCCTCTCACCAATTTGTTGCTCAAGCTTACTTACAAATATTAACTATACATATATACATATATAAATATAGGATAATCAAATATTATCTTTCTGTAAGCATGCTGTGGAAATCCTGAAAGGGTAAAGTCCAGTGGTGAAATCTAATTTTTTTGCCACCAGTTCTGTGGGCGTGGCTTGGTGGTGGGGGTCATGTGACTGGGTAGGCATGGCCAACTTTTTTTCACTTTTCAAATAATTTTTTTCCTGCTGGTTCGGGTGTATAGGCAGGGAAAAAATGCTTTAAAAAGTGAAAAAAAGAGCTTGAAACGATCACACGGATCAGTTGTGAGCCGCACAATTGTCAGAAGGTTTTTTCCCCCCACTTTTTAAAGCAATTTTTCCTGCCTATTCACCTGAACTGGCAGGAAAAAAATGCCTTAAAAAGCGGGGAGGGGAAGCTTCAGATGATCGCGTGGCTCACAGCTCAACCGTACAATCCTCGGAAGTTGTTTTTTTTTTACTACCAGTTCTCAGAACGAACGACAATCGTCCTACTGGTTTAGCTGAACTGGACTGAACTGGGGGAATTTCACCTCTAGTAAAGTCCAACCTTCAAAAAATGTCATACGATAGAGTTCATTGTGAAAACAATGGCTTCTGTCCAAAAGTCTATGGGTTCAGCAAGTATTCTACTTTAGTCCCTTTAATATCATGGATGAATATTGTGCACATTGCATACAGCTTCTTGACGAGGAAAAGATTATGGAAATGGTCATAATTTCCTTGCATTCTAGACAGAACTAGTTTTGTTTATATGTTGGTCAGCTTATCTTTCCATTTATTTATTTCATATATCAAGAACATAAGTTGTAAATGCTAAAGCCCTTTTAGCTACTCTGTACTCATTAAGGACTGCATGGGTAATACAAAGAAAACCCTTTTCTTTTGCCTTCTGTGATGCTAAATGATGGCGATCAGCATCTGATTAGAAGACTCCAGGAGGAATCTCTGAAAAATATATATTTTACCATCAATTAAAAGTCACAAAAAACAATTACTGCAAGCAATGTTTGCCTTCAGCGAAACACTGCTTTCTATCAAACAAAAAAAAGTGTTTTCTTTCTTGAGAGCAGCAAACACAATGCACAATGACACCTGGTGAACTCATCATCCTGAAACATGCTGCTTGTTCTAATTTCTGACATTGTACTGATAAAATAATAGATTTTTTTAAAAAAAAAAGTTCTTTATTTTCTTGAAAGCAGCTGTAAATTAATTGAGTAGGTTGAGATCCCCGTGATGAAACTTGCCTCCTCAGATTTTTTTTTCTTCCCTTAAAAAAAATAAACTGAGAAATATTAGAGGGGCTCACAGCTTTATTGAGACAAGGGTCAAAGAGTTTTTCAATAAACAAAGAATTAATATGAGTTCCAAGACATTCCTTTGCTGTGCTAATCCATTGTGGAATACAATTTCTTCCTAATTCTTAATTATATAGCTTAGTGAAAAGCGAAAGGATCCACAGAATATCCTGGGGGGAATTCACCTATGCGGTTTTGCAGATATTATGCAATTTATTTTTAATTGCTGCATGAACACATGTGAGGTTGCTCCTTTTCATAAATGATTTGTGGTTGATAGAGAGAAGATGGCTGGGATTTATTCTTTGCATGCATTGAAATAAAAGCCAACAGCCAGGAGTCATTAAATGGCTAAATAATTCTAAACTGGCCCTTCCTTAAAAATCTATACCAGTCCTTGGGGGGGGGGATCAAAATCAACTAGTCTGATTGCCTTTTGGTCATGATATAAGGAGGAAACCTGTATTAAAGACATAAGATGAAATAATTTCATTATTACTTCAATACAGTGGCAATGATACCTAGTTCGGGTATTGAAACATTGCAAGAAAACAACCAAGCTCAGAGAGCATCAAGCTGTGGTGGGATCCTAACAGTTTAACAACCAGTTCAGTGACCGCGTGCTTCATGCACACATGAACCTGATGCACTCTGCACACGCTTGCACATTATTGCTGGGGAAGAAAACAGCTGAGGCGCGGCAATCTGATCTGCCACGCAACTCAGCTGAGAGAATATAGGTCAGTAAAATGCAAGGGTAGATGGATGGGCCCAGCTGATCATCAGAGCAACCGGTTTACTCCCAGCTGATTGTCAGAGATACGGTTTGCCTGAACCGTTCCAAACCGGTAGAATCCCACCCCTGGCACCAAGGACCCCTCAGAAGATAAAATATTCTGGTATGTAAAATATTGTTTTGCAGATTTAGCCTCTCTAGTGACCCAAAACTATAATGACCATATTTTCTTGGGAAAAAATGTAGATCACGCCTGAAGAAAAGGCAAGTCTAAAAGATATTCATAAGGATATTTTTAATTGTTTACACACACACACACCCCTTTTCTTTACAAAGAGACAAACCAAGAAAAAAAAAAGCTTTTCACATTCTAATAAAAAATATCTAAAATTACATTTCCGCATTTTCCCCATGACTGTGTCATACCATTTGTACTGTAATGTTTGTAAAAGACCAAACTAAAGGATAACACAGAGTTTTAAAAACACAAATAAATCTAGAGGGTAGCTTTCTGAAATTTATATATATATATGTGTGTGTGTGTATATATACACACACACACACACACACACACACACACACACACACAGGGCGGGGCATAACCTTTTCCTAGGGGGTCACAGCAAGATCGACAGCAGTTTACAACTTCCGCGACACCTCATTTTAAAGCCCATAAAAAACTGAATTGAATGAGCTATTAAATGTTAAATTTGCTTTAAGAATGGCTGGAAAATTCGATTCGGAAGAACAAAGGATCATTGACAGAATAAAATGCATTGCCTTTCGAGAGGCTCGCGATGCTGGAGCGACGTTTATCAATCGAAAATGGATTGCAAACAAATTGAAACGTCATCCGGATTGGGTTACTGATAATTGGAACAAAACAGCCCAAGAATGTTTCACAAAATTTGGAGAAGGGCGTCCTCTGCAACTGTCCCAAGAAAGCAAAGCCATCATTGCAACTGGCAGTCGCAAACAACGAAAAGGAAACCGAAAAGTGGCCCAAGAAATCCTTCAAATTCGTGGAAAACGAGTTGATCAAAGGACAATCGGCCGATATCGAGAACGAGAAGGTTTGAAGCCATTCCACGTCATTTGCAAACCATTGAAAACTCAAACACACGTTCAAGATCGGCTTTGGTTGTGCGATTGGTTGTCTGAATGGACCGAGGAAGATTTTCTTCATTTGGCGCCATCTGACGAATTCTTCGTTTATGCCATTCGAAAACCGAATTTCCAGAACGATCGAATTTGGGCTAAAGACGTCGACGACATCGCCAAACATGAATGATATCGACAAATCGTTTGCAATCCGACTTGCATCGGGATTTTCGTCATTTTCACAGCCAAGAAACTGCATTGGGTTTTGAAGGATAAAGGGGAATCCTGGGATGGCAGTTATTTCCGTGAGAAAATTTTATTGGAGAATGTCATTCCATTTCTCAGTGATCCAGACAATGTCTTGGTGGTTGGTGAGGCTGTCTTTCTTCATGACAAAGCTCCTTGCATGCGTGCAAATGCGACTCAGCAATTGTTAAAGGAAAACAATGTCGAATTTTGGGGCAATGACGTCTGGCCGGGAAATTCGCCAGATCTCAATCCGGCAGAGAACATTGGGGCCATAATTAAGGATGAAGTGGAAGCTCTGATGATTCAGGAGCAAGGTCAAAATCGATATTCGGTTGAAACTTTGAGAATGAATTTGGAAACTGTGTTGAAAAATCTGGAAAATCGAACGGAACTGTTTGAAGATTTGTTGTGTTCTTATCCACCTCGTTTGAATGCTGTTCGAAGGGCTAATGGTGGTCATACTGACTATTAAATCGTGTCAATAAACTCAGTTTTTGATGGGCTTTCGAATGGTGTATGAATTATTTGTGTTGTTATTACAAGTGTTGCTGTGACCCCCTAGGAAAAGGTTATGCCCCACCCTGTGTGTATATATATATATATATATATATATATATATATATATATATATATATATATATATATATATATATATATATATATATATATATATATATATATATATATATATATATCGTAATAAAGGATTTATGATTACTGTACATTTAGCCCTACATTTACTATTAATTAGGACTCTTTTGTGATATTTTCCTGCATTGTGCAACAGCTTTTCATTTAGAACTGCCTAAAAGGCTGCATTTTATGCAAAGAAGCATTAACAATATTCTTTTACTATCTGTGGGAGAGAGGTGTTTGGTTGAAGAAAAGAATAGTAGCTGCACTCCAGTTATTTAGAGACTCATCTCCCCTCTGCTGCCGAGTAAATCAAGCACTGGTAAATAATCTGAAAGGGAAAACAAACAGTTTATCCCAGCACATTGAAAGTTGCTGTGTAAGCATTACACTGGCAGATTCAAAAGCCATTAATCTTTTTTATACAGGTCTCCCTGTCACTGTCTCTTTGCTTGTGACATATTTTCAGGGCTACATTGGGGATGAAAAACCACATGCGTCGTTCTGAAAGCCAGCCAGCTTTCTGGTTACACAATTCTCTTTTCTGTTATATTTGAATTTGAATTGATTTAAAAGCTGGCTAGAGAAAGAAAGTGAGAAAGAAACTCAGAGAAAACCCAGAGTAAGAGTTCAGAGTGTAATCCCAGATGTGTAAACATTAGCACCCAGAATTTTCCTTAATGGGCAGGTTGATAGTAAGATGCTGAGAGTTCAAATGACATAAGAAGAATTCCAATATTGGGAGCAGCTTTTTCCCCCTCCATGTATATAATATAATATAATAAAAGATAAAGGTTCCCCTCACACATATGTGCTAGTCATTCCAAATTCTAGGGTGCAGTGCTCATCTCCATTTCAAAGCCAAAGAACCAGCGCTGTCCGAAGATGTCTCTGTGGTCATGTGGCTGACATGACTATGTGTCAAAAGCACATGGAATGCTGTTACCTTCTCACCAAAGATGGTCCCTATTTTTCTACTTGCATTTTTACATGCTTTCGAAATTCTAGGTTGGCAGAAGCTGAGACAAGTAATGGGAGCTCATTCCGTTATGTGGCGGTAGGGATTCAAGCCGCCAAACTTTTCTGATCGACAAGCTCAGTGTCTTAGCCACTAAGCCACTGCATCCCTGTATGTGAATATAGCAATATCTAATTACAGGTGGTCCTTGACTTAACAACAGTTCATTTAGGGACCGTTCAAAGTTACAATGACACTGGGGGAAAAAAGACTTATGAGAAATTTTCACACTTATGACCGTTGCAGCATCACCATGGTCACATTGTCAAAATTCGGACACTCACTCATATTAATGGTGTTTGCAGTGTCCTGAAGTCATGTGATCTCTTTTGTTGCCCTTCTGGCAAGTAAAGTCAATGGGGAAGCTAGACTCACTTGACAACTGTGTTACTAACTTAATAGCCACAGTGATTCACTTCACAACTGTGATAAGAAAGGTCATAACATGGGGCAAATTTCACTTAACAAATGTTTCATTTAGCAAGATAAATTTTGGGCTTAGTTGTGGTTATAAGTTGAAAACTACCTATATTAATAAAAAAATATTTGTAGCTTAGGGTTGAAATGAGGTGTCCTTGATGCTTACTAGTTGTTGTAAGTTGTACTACTAGTTGTACATATTAGTTGTTTTCTTGCATACATTCCATTACCTAAAGTAAGTAACATCATCCGTGCTATGGTAGTAAGGAGAGAAACCCCACTCTTTACTAGAACTGATGATGTTACTTACAACCATGTTCAGAGAGCACCAAGTACCTTTAATATCTAATTATTTCTTATGTAAAGAGTTTGAAAAAAGATATATGAATCCTCTTATCAGGGAGATGGGCAGCATATAAATTTAATAAATAAAAATAAATATAAGATATAAGAGGGGAAAGAGGGAGAGAGAAACCCCAATAAATTCTTGAACAGGAGTTTAGCCTACATTTGCCTCTCCCTACCGCACCCTTGTCATTTGAATGAATTAAATGCCAATTAATATTGATTCAGATTGTTAATGATTGATTCAGAAAATTTCTGGGGAGATTAACATTCATTGGTTGGTTGGTTTAGATATCAATCAGGTTTGCATATCAATCAATTCTTTAAAAATGCAAAGGAATTAATAACTGCAAAATGGTACTAGAAGAAAGGGAAACTATGCCAATATCACTTAAGTTTAAAGATTATATTGATGGGAAAATAGAACTATATGAGGTGATTGCTTTGAAAAACCACTAGTATGGTGGCAATTTTATTATTACCAATGATTAAATCTACAGAACACTTTTGATTGTGTCTGGTTATGTTTCCAATTCAAAGTAATATGTTTTTAGCTGCCAATAGGGATTCAAACCTCTGTCCCATCTTATAAATAAGAGGCACTATAGACAGTTCACATTTATAGATAATTATTATGGGTCAAAAAAGGGGAAAAAGCTTCTTCAAAGTACAGGATGATTTTCTTCTTTTAAAAACTTGGGGGAGAAGGATGGGAGAGAATTACTTGCCTTCTAATCTTCAGGAGTATTACATTAATGAAATAGAACAGAGGAATAAAGTATTCAGGCTCGGCCTAAATCAAGTCCCTTCAAAATATAAGGTTACAATTAGCTTATCAAGGAATAAAATCACCCTGTAATTTGATGACATAGCTTATGCTTTGGCATGAAGAGGGAATATTGGGCTAATTCAAATACTCTTTAAAAATGAAAGTATGACCTAATATCATTAGCCCCTTTGTGATTAAATCAGTGTTTATTCCCCATGGGAGGCCACAGTCTACACTTGATCGGTTTGAGGTAACTGTAAATCTGTACAGTTGGAAACTACAGAGGAGAAAATTGTACGGACAGGATGATTCTCCTGGCATGGGACTCAGAATATGTTATCCAGGGAACAGCTTTTAGTAATGTTCAATAGAAACAAATCAACTTCCTGAAATATCATACTCTGCCAAAATAAATGTATAACCCTCCCCACCCCCATGAGGCTGATTTGTTTTGAAAGATATATCTGGGTAGGCAGGGTGGTGGTGTGTGAAGCAAACTAGCACCGATTAAGCTTGATTGAATCAAGAGTCATCCATGGTGACATGCACTTTTCTAAAATAGAAGGTTCACTGATAATATTGTAATGTTATAATTACCAGGTTCTCCTCTTCCTACATAACCCATCCCTGGCCTAGCTAGATCTGTCTGTCTGTCATCCAATTATTAGACTTTTAATCCCACCTTTATTACTTTATTTCAAGGTGCTAATAAAATACATAATATTTCTTCCTCTTCCTACTTTTCCCACAAAAACAATCATGTGAGGTGTGTTGGCCTAAGTGTGAGTGACTGATCCATGGTCACCCACTTGGCTTTCATGCCTAAATATGGATTAGAATTTACAGTTTCTAGACCAGCATTGTAACCACTATTCTCACAATGTATACAAAGAGCACACCCATTCTTAATTGTGCTATTCTTCTTTAGGCACTGGCAGTTATTTAGAGAGAAAGAAAGGAAATGAAGCTGTGAGACTGGCAATAAAATTGCTGGCAGATGAACAGGACAATGAATGGGACCAGGTGAAATCTGGGTTCAGTCAGCAGCAGATTAAGCCTACCGCTACAGGCCATCAGATTCAAGCTGAGAACAGAAGGATGAGCAAATTAATTCCTAGAAAACCTCATTACTTCTAATCACTCTATCTCCAAACGCAGGATAGAACCGGAAGATGGTAACACCTGTGTACAGCTGACCACATCCACAGGGTTTGTAACTCGTTTGAGAGACAATTCACTCTTTTTAAAATATGAAATATAGAGAAATACATGTTATACTTTGAAGAAAAAAATGCATGCATGGTCGAAACCTTTTTTAGAGAATGATTTATCAGTTACCGTCTCTTTTCATTTGTAAAAATGGTACATGAATATTTTTATTACATTAACTGGCCAGAATTACAAACAAAAACACATTAAAAAATAAAAACATTTTAATTGGCGGTGTGTTCATCAGTGAATAATCAAAGTTGGTTTAATTTTATGGGCAGTATAACAAATTTAACTATGTTCAAGGTGATTAAATTATACAGATCTGATAACAAAAAAGATACATAAAAAAGATCAGAATTTCCCTGGCATTTTACCACAAAAGGAGCTATATCAGGTGGGTCGTTGTGTCCTTATAGAAAGTAACCTAAAGCAAGACAAGAGCAGTAGTTTCAACAGCGTCTTCTCTTCATGAGCTCAGACTCGGGTCATAGAGAAAAAAAATTGTAACAGTTCTCCAAAACTGATGTGGAGAGTGCGTTGAAGCATGCTCTTCAGAATTGGAAAACAGTTATGTGACGTAAGTATCTTACTAGGTTGTAAGAGGCTTCACTGCACTCAAAAATGTTCTTAGATAGAGCAAGCAGACTTCTGGTCTTCCAGCTCTTTGATACAGGGCTTCAATGCACTGAATGCACAGTCCCTCATAATGTATCACTAGGAATAGTTCTCTAGAAAAGCTGAGAAACTGAAGTTTTTTTGTGAGATTATCTTAAACCAAGATTGATTTGTAATTGTTCTCAGTAAGGAAATAACTCAAACACATGGGAAAGAACAGTCATTTCAGACTGCTATGATACAGGTCCATACACCTGTTGTGACTTTACCCACAACAGAATGTAAGTGGCTAACTGTAATATAGTGTTTAGGAATTTCAATTGGACCATTTCAAGAATAAAGGAAGCATAAGGTTCTAGTAGGATACCTAAATGTAGCAATAAAATCTTGGTCTGGAGCAGTAGTGGGTTGCTGTACCGGTTGGTACTGGTTCGCTCCGTGTGTGTGTGCCCACCGTGTGATGCTTGTGCATGCCCAGTTGACTGTTAATTGTTCTGCACATGCTCATTATCATGCCGGCAATGGCAGAAGAGATGGGGAAGCAGTTCGGGGCATGGCCAGCCTGGGTTGCTGCTGGTTTTGTGACCCAGGCCAAATCACCACTACCAGTTCGGCTGAAGCAGGCCGAACCAGGAGCAACCTACCTATGGTCTGGAGCATTGGTCTTCCCAGAAAGATGCCAATAAGAGATGGAAAAGTGTAAGAGGCCTACCTACTAGTTGGATGAGAAGTTCCATAATAGAATGGAATTAGTGGCTCGAGATGCTTCTATCAATTTTTGCCAGGAAGCCCTAGTGAATTCTCTTTGCTTGTTTTGTAATAGATGTTTGCATTGTTTCTTCAGGAGCATAAAATCAGAGACAGAGTGCTCAGCTGGGTTCTCTTTATATAATTTGAATTTCCTAATCAGTGTATTCTTGGCCTCAAAACCTCCCAAGTCAAGCTGAGAAGGATAAGCCTTGGCCCCATTTACAGAAAGGGCTTATCTCTCTTGTGCAAAATATCTTCACACCTATCTGGAATTTGTATGCCATTTCTGCTATTTAAGCTAAAATTATGTTGTGCCCCTCGACTGCATAAGGTTGCTAGCACTTGGTTGTTGGTTTAAAAAAGTGAGGGAAAGAAATCTGGTAACAGAATGGGATCTAAATTTTGAGTTTATATACAGTATCAGGTAATAAAAATGTATTGGGTATTTTTCTAAAGAGTTTGTTTGAAATAGATATAGATAAAGCTTATTTGCTCATTTTATATGGGCATCTTCAGAGGTTGATATTGAAGTAGCAACATCTGCATGAAAGTACTGTCTGAACTTTATTCAAACTGCACCAAGAATTTTTATTTGTCAGATCCTGGTATGGTAGTGAGAACCCTTTGTCAATAAGTGGTTGTGGGAATGTATTGGACATGGGTCAAGAAATGAAAACTCAGTCCAGTCAAAACAGCTATAGCGGCTGGCTTATGTGTTTTATCTGTTTGGAAACAAGTATCTTGCTTGTGTATATAGCTAAAGCAATCTCCCTCATCAAAGGTATAATTGTCCTCTGTAGGTATTGTTAGGTAAGCTGCCCATTGGGAGAACAAGTTTGTTCAGAGAAGCGTTGTGAGAGTGATGTTGGAGAACACACAAACCAGCATACAGAGACACTGCAGTTTAAATAGGCTTTTACTTTCATGGAAATAGTGGTATCAGAGTCCATCAAACAGTCAAAGTCAAACACGGTTAAGACAATCAGTCATCAACATCTTTCAGTTAAAGGATAATCCAAATAACATAGTCCATAATCATACAAACAGTCCGATACACAAAGTTTGCTAGCAGTTTCAAAACTTACAATAGCTCATGCTGATCACTATATGGCACTTCTAACAGCCAGCTTCCAAACACTCAGATCAGATCAGTATCTAACAGTGATTCTGGCTCCATCTTATGGCCGATTGAGGAAAACAGCAACCAATCACATTTACAGCATAATTTAAAGAAATAGGTACAGCATTGTTGCATGATTTATATATTGCCAACCCAACCGTTAGATTACGTTCCTAACAGGTATATTGCCCATAGCCCTACTTGATAGCACTAGACTCACTGCATTACATAATGCATAGCTGTAATGCCTTATGTGTGCAGTTGCTTTTGAAGGTGAACCCAAGGTCTGTTAGCACAAAATAGGTTTTTAGGTTTTAGGTTTTATTAGAATTTGTAGGCCGCCCTTTTCCCTGAGGGGACTCAGGGCGGCTCACACGAAACCGGGAAGGGGGAATACAGACATTAAGATACAACATATAATAAAATAGTAGGCAACATACATTCATCATTCGGGAGGGGTAGCTATCCTTATCCCCAGGCCTGACGGGCGAGCCAGTTCTTCAAGGCTATGCGGAAGGCTTGGACGGTGGAGAGGGTACGAATCTCCACGGGGAGCTCGTTCCAAAGGGTCGGGGCAACTGCTGAGAAGGCCCTCCTCCTTGTAGTTGCCAGCCGACACTGGCTGGCTGATGGAATGCGGAGGAGGCCTAATCTATGGGATCTTATTGGTCGCAGGGATGTAATTGGCAGAAGGCGGTCTCTCAAGTATCCAATACTTCAACAATAGCACTGACTAGAATTCTATGTTATGAATATGTAATATTAGTTTTATAATGTCCCCATTGGCCTCAAGTTTATTTCCTGTTTCTGTTCAAGGGGGCTATAAAGTCCTTATGGCTTGGGAATCACAGAACTGAAAAAATGTTTCTTTTCATAAGTCCTCTTTTAAATGTCCAGCTTTCACACTGGAATCATGGGGGAGATATTTTTTCCCCTCCATAGTAGCATCCAGTTCAAGAATCCCTTCCCAGTTAGGTATATCTCATTCTGATGTTACAATCTTTTTGTCTCCAGGCAAAAAAAATATTTTATTTTCACAAGCCTTTCTGTTTATGAATATGTTAATTTTAAATGTATATTCTTTGCAGAAATTTTCAACTGCTTAGGCTTTTATTTATGCAAAAATTTGCATTCTTTATTGCATGTTTTAATTATTATTCCAACATTATCTCATGATTTAAATTTCTTGTATATATGCCATGGTGGGAAAACTTTGAAGGGAAATTTATACAAAATTTTAAAACAAACAAAGCATATTGAAAAAGCATTCCTAAGCAGCCCTAGAATCTTAATAGTCATCTACACTACTTTGATGTCACTAAAGCATGTTTGAAGGTGACCAGATGTTCCTTCTTGATAAATGCTGCAGTGCTCACCTGAATTACCAGGTAAAAGACTGGTCCAGTAACATAACTATAGATTTTATTTTCCCCCATGAGTGTTATACTATACTGTTATACCCTACCCTACCCTATCCTACCATACCCTACCCTACCATACCATACCATACCCTACTATACCCTACACTACACTACACTACCATACCATACCCTACTATACCCTACCCTACCCTGCCATACCATACCCAACCCTACCCTACCATACCATACCATACCATACCATACCATACCATACCACACCATACACCAAAGTGTTTCCATGGTGAAAGGATGAGCTAGTAACATTACTGTTGCCTGAGGGATGCCGAGTTGGGGGCTCCTTTCATGTCCCAATTAACGATCCCACCAAAGTGATACTTATTTCTAATACTTACACTGTTACATGCTTTCAAACTTAGGAGCTGAAGCGAATGATGGGAGCTCACCCCATCACACAGCAGCACTCGAACTTCAACATGGGCTTGCAAATTATCAACCCTGCGTCCTAACCATGTGAGTCACTGTGCTCCTTCTGAGAGGGCAGTGTTATGCTGTTTAGATGCCATCTGATTCTGTTCTTAGAATAATCATAAATAGAAGACGAGCTATTGTTCTTGTGCTTTGCTTTTGGTGGTAGTGGGGAATGAAAAGAAGTATACTGATTAATAAGCACAGCACATGCAAAAGAGAGAGCTACTTACAATTTGGAGCATAAAAGATATTGTTCTTATTTAGAGCAAATGGTGGGAAGCCCTTGAGACTTTAGCTTGACTTCTGTTACTGAATGGTTCATTAAATCCTTGATTTCTTTTACCATTACCTTCTCTTTGTTCTATAATTCCTTTTTCCTGCAGGATAGAGGTCAGCACTTGATCTTTTTTCCACTAATGACTTTTGATGGCTACATATACAGTATGTATTTGCATCTATTGTAATCCACCAGATGGGCTAAGCTGAGTCCTATGGACTGCCATTTCCCTTCTTTTCCTGGTTACTGTAACTCTGGAACAAAAAGCAAAGAAAAAATAATTGAAACATTCTGGAGGTATATGAGCAATGAGAGTGGGCAAGAGCAGTAGGGGAAAATGTCACACTAATCATCAATCAAATATAAAACAAAAGGTCAGCATCAAAAGTCTCCTTTTTTTGTTAATCAAAGCCAAATAGAGTTCCTAAAGGTAATACAAAATTTTAAATTGTACATGAAAAGTATAATGTATCTAAGACTTATATACCTATGTAGAGAAGGATACAGCTGCCTAGAGGTATCCATTTTTAAAAATAATAATTGATTGGCTGACTGATTGATGAGTTAAGGCAAACACCATTAAACTTCATCATTCTTTACAATCAGTTCTTACTGATCTTTAGTCATTTGATACATATTTAATTTGTCACATATTAATTGTTATTGACAGTATTTGAAATTAAAGAGATAATGCATTCTAAAAGAAATCATTTATGAGATATTTTAACAGAAAAATTAAATTATGAATACTGTTGTGGCCCGGCAGGAGTTGTTAGAGCTGTCGCCAGACTCCGACAGTAAGGGGTCTTATGAGTCGGTCTTGGAGGAGGTGGAGGATCCTGGACAGGGTGTCAACTCTGAGCAGGGCGAGGAGAGACTGGTTGGCCACCAGGTGGTGGCAGAGCATTGAATCAAAGGGAATGTTCATGAAAGCATTTGGGAGTTGTATCAGGATGCATGCAGGCGCAGGTCTACTCAGCGAAAAGGACAAAGGAGTAACTACAGGAGGTGATTGCAAACAGCTGAGGCTGATCAAGATCCCCTCCTGCTGATACAAGAAACTGCTGGTGCCACGCCCTGGTTGCAGAAGTCAATGTCCTGTTCCCATCCTAGTGATTGTTCTTGTTCGTGTTCACAAACCGAGAGAAGCCAACTTGGATAAGTGGTTTGAGATAAGGGAAGCCGGGTTTGCATTGTGGTATGAGTTATAGGACTTTCTGCCGGAGCTATTATCTTTGTTTATTTGGGCTTGCAGCCAACAAGAGCTTGGACTGATTAAAAGAAACCTTTTTAGTTACGTGGCTTTTGGCTTTCATTCCTGGACGGACAAGGTGGGGGTCAGAACAGAATACTATTCATTTCCTATTGAAATTGGAGTAAGACTTAAATTGGAGTCAGTGATACTTAAACAGTTTCCAAAATTGTTTACTAAACAATTATGTTTAAGAACATAAAAAAGCTCTGGTAGATCAGAGAAATGGTCCATCTAAATCAGCATTTTTAGGTCCTAGCTGGCCAATTGGGTATATCAAGAAATTGAGAAGCATGGACTGGAGAGCCATAGTATCCTTCAACTAATTTTGAAGACTTTCTACCTGCAGTTTTTAAGGTACTAAAGAGAGTCTAGATTAGCAGCTTTGAAGAATCCAAATGTCCATAAATTTGTCCAATCACCCTTTTGGAACCTTGTTAACTGATATCTTTTCATCACATTTGCTGGCAGCAAATTTTACAGTTTAATTTTGCAGAGCATAAAGCATTTTATTGATCCTAAATCACCCCGCATGGATAAGTGTTGTGGCCCAGCAGGATCCGGTTGAGCTGCAGATGGACTCAGATAGCGAGGAACCATATGAGATTGTCAGGGAAGATGTGGAGGACCCTGGGCAGGGTTCAGACTCAGAGCAGGGACCAGAAAGGTTGGTTGGCCACCAGGAGGCGCTTGAGGCATGGAGCAGTGGGGAGGATTCAAGGCAGTTTGTTCCTGACGCAAGACAAAGAAGGGCGGAGAAGCAGCAGCTCCGGAGGCAGACTCAGAGATGATAATTAAGTCCCGGTGGTTGTGGCTTGGCCCCTCACAAGAGAGTATATAAGTGAAGAAGTTGGGAGGGGTCATTTGCACGACACAACCGTTTGAAACAGCATTGGAATACTCTGTCTGTCTTGTATCTGTGCCTGTTGGATTTTGGGTTGCTGCCAACTATTCTTGCATGTGAGTCTTGTGTGAGCTTTTAGCCAAAGGAATAGATAAATCTGTGGTTAAAGAGTGGCAAACAGCCAAGCCTATGTCTGGGTGATTTGCAGGTTGGATGGGGGGGGGGGTCAGAACAGATAAATATGAGTTTCTTGGCCAAAAGTATTTTTCTGAAATTTGACCGCAAGCTGACAGAAATGGTGCTGTAATTTTCAAACAGTTTTCAGATAGAAAATCAATCAATCAATCAAATTAGTCCATTGAGTCTCAGCTAGCGCCTGAATAATGGTACCCCAAAAGAGGAAAGTTAAATGTTGAACCTTGCCACTCTGGTGACATAATTATGCCAATACCTTTCTTTATGTATCCCTTCTTCCCAATACAGAAAAAAGCTTCAAGGTTAACTTAGATACTCACATATTCAAAACTTTGTTGTTGTTGTTAGTTGTGAAGTCGTGTCTGACCCATCGCGACCCCATGGATAAAATTCCTCCAGGCCTTCCCCATCCTCTACCTTCCTCTGGAGTCAATTTAAGGTCACGCCTACTGCTTCGGTGACTCCATCTAGCCATCTCATTCTCTATTGTCCCCTTCTTTTGCTGTCAATCTTTCCCAGCATTAGGCTCCAATGAGACATTTCTTCTCATTAAGTGGCCAAAGTATTTGAGTTTCATCTTCAGGATCTCAAAACTTAACTTAAAACTGCAAATCCCCTTAGGTCATTCTATCCAGGCTTCATTTCCTTATCTACTGTAAGGAAAGCTTTTCATAATGTAGGGATATTTGCTAATCCTAAATGAATGATATTTTGTCCTCAGAATTAATATAGAAAATAGATTGGCATTTCTGGTCTTTGGAATAATAATAAGATGAACCATAATAATAATACCAGTAAAAGGGGGAGTAAACAAATTAATGAAGCTAAATAATATTACAATAACAGTAAATATAATAGACCTTAGAGAGTTGAAAATTATAACAACTTGAACATTAGAAGTTGAAAATCAAAATGAGACTATTGAGTTTGGATGTTTATATTTCAGTATTTTTTTAAAGTGTTGTGTTGCAATGATGTCAGTATCAATGTGTGTGACAGAGATGGAAACCAAGCTCAATGCTCATTAAAAGATTGTTGCAAAATCTACAACTAAAAAGGGATATCAACCAACATTAGCCTCACTATGTCTATTATCTTCAACTAGTACAGCCAAAAGCTTCAGGGTGGTATCTACTTACTAACTATATTGCTTCTCATTCCCACATGGATTTCTCCCCTCTGTTTTATCCCAAAACACCCCTGTGACAAAAGGTAGTGATTGACCAAGGAACACCTTATCAAGTCTGCATTGAAATTAAATCCATAATTATCTGATTATAAACCAACACTCTAATCTCCCTTGCTTTCAATATGGAGTATAATTCATTTTATATAATATGGAACTTGTAGATCTGTTTTTTTTATGAAACAACTAGCATTTTTCAATGAAGCAGAAACTCATACTTAATATGAATTTTTAAAATCTAAAAAAATGTAAACCTAAAATCTGATTTTAAATATGAGTTTCAAAGGAGGAATCTTTCTTGGACACTTCTATGAAGCTCCTCCCCCCCCCCCCCCCCCGTGGTTATACCTAGTGCATTGATGGGCTCAATATGTCACAAATTTGGAAAATGCTTAACTTGACTCTGCTGGGATGTGATATTTTATTTTATTATTTTATTAACAGTCCAATTATGTGTGTAATCCCTAGGATCTGTCCTGCTCTGCTTACTTTCAGGCGGTGTGTTCTCCTTCTGTTGACAAGCCCCTAGAATTTACCCAATGCAGCTACAACTTGCATAGGCCCTTTGTTCTTAAAGCAGCTTCAGAGAATTCTCTTCATCAGCTTCGGAAGCCTCCAAAAACTATGCAAGAGCATGGCCCTCTTGTATGACTTCCAGAGAGTCTGGAGGCCACATGAGAGCACATCTCATTCTTGCAGGGCCTCTGCAGCATCACACAAGAATAGCAATAGCACCTAGACATATATACTGCTTCACAATGCTTTACAGCCCTCTCTAAGCAGCTTACAGAGTCAGCATATTGCCCTCAACAATCTGGGTCCTCATTTTAACGACCTTGGAAAGATGGAAGGCTGAGCCAAACTTGAGCCAGAGTTGTCAGAGGTTGGTGAATGCTGGTGTGTCATCTAAAACATCAGGTTGTGTCACCATGCATGTCATAAGTTCACCATCTTATGAAGGCTCATCTCTTTTAATAAGAAAGGACAAAGACCAAACTTTGGAAATCTTTTTGGGACAGTGTTTTTTTAATCATTCAGAACATGGCTGAACCTACATTGCAGGCCTCATATGCAGCTGAGATGTGTGCTTTTGTTTTCTGCCTCTCTGCTCCTGCTTCACATTTCTAGTTGTCTAATGTTATGTATGCTAATCTGCAAGTAGAATATGGCTACCTCTGCCTTTCCCTCCTCAAGGGAGCAAAAGTCAAGAAAGACTGCAAACCTTTGCCACTTGAGAGAGAGTCTCTGAAGAATTGGAGTAAGGAGAAGAAAGCAAAAGCTGAATGGAAACATCTGCAACTAATAAACCTCCAATGGCACAAATGTTGCTATGGCGCTTCATGCATTTGGAGAATAAATAAAAATAGAAGATGCCAGATATAAAAGCATCCATCACTGGCGCTACGCAAGAAGGATGATGCTACGGTGAGACAATGAGGCATAAATAGAGGAGGAAGTGTCCACAGACACAACTGGATGTCTCAGAGGTGTTTGTTGTGCCAAGCCTTGTCCCTCAGATTTCGGAGCACTAGCTAATTATCACATAGTAACCCCTACCCCCAAGGGCAACCTTTCTGTTATTAGAAAACCATTGCATCATGGGAAACAGATGCTGTTGATGCTGGAAGAAAATGACATTTAAAATTGGAAATAGTGGCAGTAATTTTCCTGTTGGTGGCAAGAAAAAAGAAAGAAAAGGAATACTCTTTTTTTTTTCCTCCTTACTTTCCTCTGAGAAATGGAAGGCTTGGGGGCCATTTATTCCTTTGCGGAGATTTTTATGCTGCTAAATTCCCATAGGTTTTTGGCAGCTCACGGAGTGCCAAAACACAGGGTTAAAAACATCAGTCATGTGAAACATAACATGATAGTGCTCCCCCCCCACAAAGAGGCTATGCTAACTCCCCAAATGCTTTGCTAAAGAATCAAGTTTTCACAGCCCTTCCAAAATCCAATATAGGTAAAGGAAGACCAAATAACCAGGAGTATGCTGTTCCATAGAAGTGGGCTATGGAGGGACTTTTTGTCTCCAATGTTGATTGATTGATTTGATTTGATTTGATTATACTTATATGCTGCCCTTTTCCCCCAAAGGGGACTCAGGGCGGCTCACAATTCAAATCAGGGAAGGGGGGTACAGACAAAAAAATAAAACGAAACATAACAATACATAATTTAAAAACACACAACAGTCATACCATTCGAGACGGGGGCAACAGCTCTTTAGCCCCAGGCCTGTCGGAACAGCCAGGTTTTAAGGGCTTTGCGGAAGGCCTGGAGGGTGGTGAGGGTTCGAATCTCCACTGGGAGCTTGTTCCAGAGGGTCGGAGCAGCCACAGAGAAGGTTCTCCTCCGGGTAGTCACCAGTTGGCATTGGCCGGCGGATGGAATTCGGAGGAGGCCTAATCTGTGGGATCTAATCGGTCTAGTGGAGGTGATTGGCAGCAGGCGGTCTCTCAAGTACCTATAGATGGCATTCTCCCTATAGATGGCATTTTCTCAAGGATGGGACCCTCAGCAAGTCCTCTTAGCAGAGCAGTAATGAGATTTAAGGTGGGCTATAGGGCAAATCTTCCTCCTCACCCCCTCCCTCCCTTTCACCCTCTAAACTGGGAGGAGGGAGAGGAGCCTGTTATCCAAAATAATGTTTTACCTTTGTATTTCAGTAGACCAATTTAAAGTTTCTGTGAATGCAGGTGCTAAGTCAGACCCACTCTAGGTAATTTAAAGGCTCGTTTAAAGGAATTCAATTGTGTTCCGATAGCAGATCTGTTGGTGTTCCATAATATAAGCTATGTGAGAATCGTATAATGGTGTAGTGATGTAGTAAAGGCAGATCACACTCTTGGTATAAAGTCCAGGTTACATCACAGTGTGTTGTTTCCAAGTTGGTGGTGCTTGCATCCGAAAAGCACCCTTTTTTTTTTAGGAAATAACATCTTTCAGGAAATAATTTTAAAACTCTCTTTTAATTGCACTGATTTGCATCCTCTAGGGTCCTGCCTGTCAGCTCTTCACTCTTGCAGTGCAACACAGGAAGTGAAAAATATAATTAATCAGGCAAAGTATTTTCATTATAATCATCAGCATCTTAAGCTCTTTGTATGTGACTTCCCACTGAGAATCAGTGTGGTTTTTAATATATTAAAGATCATCACGCTTTGTAACAAGAGAATATTCTTTCTCTTATTATGAAGGTAAAACAATTGGAGATCACTTGACTATGATTACAGATAGTATTCGTTAATAGCACGGAATGGTGGGCAGAACTGTAAATTTTCTCCAATTCCTATGTGTGTATATGTGTTTGTAAAAGATCCATTCCAGTTAATGAAGAAAACTGTGAAATTTGGCTGCGGCTAATTGGGAAAAAAAAGTTAAACAAAACACAACTAATGCAGCTGTTTCCAATACAGAGAAAAGCAAATTGTACTTCCCTATTATGTAAGTAATGAGAAGCCAGTAACATCAAAATTTTAAAAAAGATGTGATAGCTTTGTATCAATGCCATAAGTATGCTTGAATATAAAGCAGGCAAAGTTACTTAACTCCTTTCAAATCAGATTTTCCTTTGGGTTAGTTTCCCCATTTCTAACAAGTATTTAATTCTGTAGAGATATAGGCAGGTGTTCTGACACCTCGGCCTGTGACTAAACCAGAACACAGACTTTGCTGTTTGCCACTGTTCAATTATTGAGATAATGAATCCTTTGGCTGAGGGCCCAGGCAACTCACGTTCAATAGAGTAGCTCTGCAGCAACCCAGATTGTTCAAACGCAGCAACACAGATAGTCCAAATGAACAAACACGACTAGAATACACAGATAGATTTTCTTAACTACTAATTCCAACAGTTGTTTCCTGCAAATGTCCCTTCCCAACGCCTCACCTATAATCTCTCTTGGGAGGGGCCAATCAACAACCACCTGTGCTTAATCATCTTCTGTGAGTCTGCCTACGGAGTTGCCGCTTCCGTTTCTCAGCCCTTCTCAATCTAGCATCAGGGACAAACTGCCTTTGATCCTCTCCACTGCTCCATGCCTCAGGCACCTTCTGGTGGCCAACCAGCTTCTCTGGTCCCTGCTCTGAGTCTGGACCCTGTCCAGGGTCCTCCACATAGTCCAGAGCAAACTCATATGGTTCCTCACCATCCAAGTCCATCAGCAGCTCAACCGGATCCTGCTGGGCCACAACAGGCAGATGTAATATTTTGGGTTTATAAAATATAATTATATGATCCAGTAACTAATGTGTATATGACCATATTTTCACTGAATCACACTGAAGTCCAAGTGAAGAACTTACCATATACATCAGGACTTCCTATTGAATTGATTCTACAAAGTTAACAGCCATGCAATAGGCTGCCTAATTCTCTACCACACATAATAATGGGGTGAAGGAAACATGTCCGCTCATCATTTTTAAAAAAATACAAAGATTATTCTAGCCATAAACTATAATTTAAATAATACAATAGATAGAAATTTGCTTTTATTGGACAGAAGCAAGTGGTTTATTGTTGTGTTTGCATCAAGTCATAACAAGGTACACAACTTTTTTGAGGTCACACAGACACATTTATCGAGTTATGGCAGGAGTCATAGTATAATAAACAGAGAGCAGGGACAGGATAAAAGCTAAATTGTATGTCATTAGATTAAAATGAATTAAAATCAAAAGATGACTGCTTTCCAGTCATGTATAATGCTTTTCTGTGACACTAGCATGGTGCACATTTCAGTGAATCAATGGCATTTACTTCTGAGCATGCAATTCAATAAGACTCTAAGCAGAAAAAGAAATGAGGAAATATTTCTGCAGTGCCACATCTTTCAGAATACAGCTAAACATTGGTCATGGTTCATTTCAAGAAACAGACAACCCAAATACTGAGAACACCAAAGAGCTGAAGATATTTAAAATATATCTATAATGTCCACATCCATAATGTGGGATATATAGACATAGCAATACCTAGATCTGGGCAAAATGTTGCATCTTCCTCTAGGTTGACTGTCTTCCCTTAAAATATCTTACCATTCCCAGAATACACAAATTAGTGTGATCCCAAGGAAAAAATTGAATATTCCCTGAAAAATATTTCTCCTGTTTTGATTTTTCTCATTGCCTTGGGTTCTTCTTCATCCAGTTTTCCTGAACCTGTAAACAAAATCTATGGACAAATATTATTTATCCTCAGCATTCAGTCAGGAATTAGATAATGTTTTTCACTTTTGTATTAAGTTCACCATGCCTTCATTTTCCAAAGTAGAAAACAGAGAAACTGAGTCCCAATATTGGCTTTTTTCATCAAGATTATCTATGTTAATTATCAATTATCTCCAGGCTTTTGGACAGTTGTTGGATCTGGAATCTGCTGAATGCAAAGCCTGTTCAGAAGTAATTGCGATTATAGAAGGCTATAACTATATTTCATCTTTGCATTAGTTTTGTCCACTGATTAGGCAGGAAGAGGAAGAAAAAGAGAGAGAGGGAGAAAGAGAAAGAATGAGAAAGATTTTCATTGAATTTTTGCTGCTGTATAATTATATCCTAAGACGAAAGACTCATATACCTACAGATTTACATTGCAATTATCATTTTGTTAGGATAATGTGGACACATAACAGTTTCAGGGGAATTTCTTCTGTCTTTCTAGGTGCAATTTTCCACTTGCACCCAGGAGATTTTTCCCCCCAAAATATCTGAAGTGAGACAGTTATTGTATTATTTTAGCTGCTTTTAATAGAAGGACCTGCCAACTTCTAAAAGTTCTATTGTGCTTATTTTTTTCACAACTAGAAATTAGATGAACCAAAATAGATCATTCTCTACATTCCAAGTAATGGGTTTTTTTTTCTTGAAATATTAATTTCATGACTTTATTAATTTTCAGGAACCCAGTTTTAAAAGATTCTTGTTCATTGATTCAGTTCCTTTAACTAGGATTTTTTATATTGAATTTTATATCTTTTATTCAGAATACAGTTGAAAGTATGTGCCTTGAATATTTTTCAATCAGGAGCAAAGACGACATTTAAATATTTAATTATTTTTTTTAAAAAAACTGAATCAAGACAGCACTGTTGGTTGGTCTCATTCTTCTGAGCATCATCTGGTTGAGCTACTCCCTGTGAGGACAAAATATGGATACAATCATACAGGTCTCTGGAGAAAAGCAGTGTTAAACATATGTATAATAAATAAAGCAAAATAATAAAATGAAATGTAGACTTTAAAATATTGATGCATTGTATTTCTTTTTTTTATTGGGTTTGTTTTATTTATTTATTGGATTTTAAGGCTGACTCTAAAAAGACTTTGGGTGGCTTACAATATTTAAAAGGTTACATAATTTACAAGAAATATGACCGCCTAGAGAAAATTACATCTAGAAAACAAAAGTTATGCAATCAGCTTTTACCTTAAGCCTCAGAACATGTGGTATATCAGGGGCAAAAGACTTACAGTCTTTTATAAGCCCTCGACTTACAATAGTTCATTTAGGGACCATTCAAAGTTACAATGTCACAGGGGAAAAAAGACTTATGAATGTTTTTCACTTACAACCATTGCAGCATCCCTGAGGGTCACATAATCAAAATTCAGCCACTTGGCAATTGGTTCACATTTATGATAGTTGCAGTGCAGAGGTGGGTTCCTACCAGTTCGCACCTATTCGGTAGAACCGGTTTGTCAGATCTACCGAACCAGTTAGAAGAGGTTCCACAAAGTGGACCCAGAAAGCAGGCCATACCTACAGAAGAGGTTCCAAAAAATTTTGAAACCCACCACTGACAGATACACACACACACACACAGAGAGAGAGAGAGAGAGAGAGAGAGAGAGAGAGACTGACACAGAGAGAGAGAGAGAGAGGAAGGAAGGAAGGAAGGAAGGAAGGAAGGAAGGAAGGAAGGAAGGAAGGAAGGAAGGAAGGAAAAGAATGAGAGAGAGATGAAAGAAAAAAGAAAAAAGGGACAGAGAGACAAAAGGAGAGAGAGAGAGAGAGAGAGAGAGAGAGAGAGAGAGAAAGAAAGAAAGAAAGAAAGAAAGAAAGAAAGAAAGAAAGAAAGAAAGAAAGAAAGAAAGAAAGAAAACACATGGCCGGCAAGCCACTCCCACAAAGGAGGCCACACCCACAGAGTATGTTCCAAAAAATTTTGAAACCTACCACTGTTGCAGTGTCTCAGGATCACGTGTTCCCCTTTTGCGAACCTCTGACTAGCAAAGTCAATGGCGGAGCCAGATTCATTTAACAACTAACTTAACAACTGCAGTGAATCACTTAACAACTGTGGCAAGAAAGGTGGTAAAATGGGGAGATATTCACTTAAGAATGTCTTACTTAGCAACAGAAACTTTGGGCTCAAATGTAGTCATACACTGAGGACTATCTGTCCTTGAAATCTTCTGTATGATCTGGTTGATTGATGACTTTCGAGAAGAGACTACACAGCCAATTGTTTGGAATGGTTTCGGATCTCCTGCCATGGACTAGAAGATCTCCAAAGTCCCTTCCAAACCTATTGTTATTATTCTATTTTATTCAAAGACAAAGCAGCCCAATCCAGCGTAGAGATTGTACAGCTTGATCAGATTATCAAAGACCTCAACTAGCTTAAGTTTGATGACAATGTAAACTGCTCAGTAACAAATCCACATAGAATGTATGAAATACTTCCCAGTTTTTATACAATTTATTATGATGGGAGGTTTAAACAGTTTTCTTCTTTATTTCACTGGCCAGCAGGCATGGAGAGAATGATTCTGGTTAAAGTAATGTACATTATTTCATAACAATGCTCCAAATTTTCTTTGGCACCGAATTGGTTCTCAGTACTTGGGGTTGCTTGATACACAGAGCGCAAAGCAGTTTAATACTCTTGCTATTAATGTTCCAACCACACTGAAAACACTTCATTAAACAGTCTACGGCAGTATAATTGTTTAATAATATTTTGATTAGGTTATTTAGTCGACAAACTTTGTGGTAAAACATTGTCTTGCTCTCAGCTGACTCATTGGCAAAAAGCAATAGCAAAATGTTTTCAATGTTTATTATTAAAGAAATGAAGAAACAGTTTCTATTTAGGCAGCATCTAAAAAAATCTATCATTTTGATCACTAACATACTTGAGTTGCAGCGTCCCATTCATAGATAAACCCTTTTTCTTTGCCCTAGAAGATACTATCCTATTAAAAATTTTCAGTAGCAATTCTCTTAACCAGAATATTTTTTTAAAAAAATGAATTTTGTTTTATTATTATTATTATTATTTTTCCTATACTTATCTAAACTAATGATTGTCCATAGAGAATATAGGAGTGAGGATCCTCAGAAAGAAAGAAAAAAACAGCAACAGTACATGCATTTTATGAAGACCCATGGTGGTTCAGTAGTTAGAATGCAGTACTGCAGGCAAAAGGTGTATTCAGCAGGTTCTGACCAGTTCTGGAGAACTGGTCATGGAAATTTTGAGTTGTTCGGAGAACCGGTAAATACCACCTCTGACTGACTGTGTCTCCTGAGTCCCAACTGATCAGGAGGAAATGAGGATTTTGCAGTAACCTTCCCCTGAAGTGGGGAGGAATGGAGATTTTACAGTATCCTTCCCCTGCCACACCCACCAAGCCATACCAACAGAACTGGTAGTAAAAAAATTTGAATCCCACCACTGCTTCAGAGGTCGGTAAAATGAGGACCTAGATTGTTGGGGGCAATACACTGACTTTGTAAACCACTTAACAAAAGCCCTGTTATAAATCTAAGTGCTATTGCTATTGTTAAAAAACAGGCATTGAAAGAGTTTGTCTACATCCAGATCAGTGGTGGGTGGCACGCGGTTCACCCCGGTATGGGCATAGCGGTGTCTGCCAGGAGCACTGGGTACCATTCCGGTACAGTGCTCCGGAGGGGCTGCTCACCTGCCTGAGCTCCTTACCTGAATTTGAGCTCTTCGGCACTTCCGTGCACAGACCATACGGCACCTGAGCAACACTCCACCAAGCAGCTGGAACATCACGGAGGCATCACGGAGGTAAGGAAGCATTCATGTGCTACACATGTGTGCACACGTGCTGCAAGTGTGCATGGGTGGGACACCAGGCCAGAACCCACCACTGATCCAGAACCCACCACTGATCCAGATACATGCTGAAGCAGAAACAAATGTGGTTGAACTGTAACCTGTACCATCGGTTATCATTGCCCATGCTACCTATTGCTGATGGAGTTATAGGCAGCATACCCCACAATCACTCACACTGGTGACATTACCATGTTGGACAATGGGATGTCTACAAGCAAACAAGCAAAGTCAGGGAGCAACCATAGTTCCATAGTTCAACCCTAAATCGCATACATTTTTTTTCTATTGAAGATGTAGCAATCTGGAAAGAATGATATTCTTTCCCAGGTATCTATGCTTAAAGATTATTCTATTCCCTATAGGGATCTCTGGCCATGTAACTCTTGACCCAATAGGGCAGTGTTTTATATATGGCATTTTACACAGACCAGTATGTAGTCATTTTACAAAGCCACCTGAACTTTGAATTTCAGTTCATAATGAATCCCAGCAGCGAAATCTGCACAATTTATTACTTTAATCTAAATGATGATTACATTGATTTTTCTACTTAGTTCATATTTGCTATTTACATACTTGTATAAAGGAGGAAAGAATGCACATTCATTAACTTTTAATCACAGCAGATGGGGAGGAAGAGGCAGCTTCTCCCTATTCCAAGTCATACTACTGATCTCCAAATATAAAAGGTCGCAGCCTGCATCAGGAAAACTTTGTTGGCCTGTAGATGTCTCCAAAAGATCTGGAACCCTAATATAAAATTTCACTTCACATCAAGAGCTGTACTGTAGAATCAGGCTCTTTACTATATGGACCCAATGAACATCTTTAGTGACACCAACTGCTATGATACCATGGTTAAATATATTTAATATTCATGACCCACTGCTTGCTTTTTTGTAGGACATACCACACATGATGGAATAAACCATTATTAGATCTGTGGTTTGTCCTTTCTTTAGGAATATAAAATCTACCTCTTTTCTTTCTTCATCCTTTTTACAACTCTAAAAATCTTAACATTCATTTTTAATGCTGTTTTAGAATTTTAAATGGTTTGGGGATTTAGAATATGTATTCTTGCAAGCTGTCCAAAGCCAGCTAGCTACATATTTGTTGTGATCATTGTGCATGACTTAATGATATTTAATTTACTCAAAACCTTCTTGAGTTCTGAGAACAACTACATTCATTGCTTGCTCTCTCTCTCTCCCTCTCCCTCCCCCTCTCTCCTCCCCTCTCTCTCTGTGTTTGTGTGTGCTTTTCCCCCCTCTGAAATGCTTGGATTCTGCCATAGAAAATCAGAATTGGGAGGAAGGATCAGAGTAGCCAGAAATACAGTGACTTTACTTGACAGGCCTGTCTGATAAATGTCCTGAGCTTTAATGAAAGAAAGGAAAGATATATACATTTCATAATCCTGGAAGGAAACAATTCTCCATACTATTTTTAGCTCTCCTTATCACTCTAAATTCTTAGACAGGCATATCTAAGTCTTTCCTACTGCTAAGATCCTCTCACTCGCCACAAAGGCAAGAAAATGAAAGCTTTTCCCTTTTATATAGAAAGTGCTGTACCTGGGGATTCCTTGCAACTCAAAGTCAATGGAAAGGCTTAGGCCAAACTCAACTTATAAACCCTTCTGGATGGAGTAATTATCAAGTCCTCCTCCTTTCTAAATGTTGTGATCATTTCTAGCTGTTATATGGGCAATTTAATCACTGTTGATTTTTTAGAGTGCAGTCAAATACTTGTAAAAGTCACTTTTAAGGACAAAAGATGTATACCTTTAATATATGTGTAGGCAACATTGATATATCTCTCTGTGTGTGTCTGTGTGTGTTTGTGTGTGTATGCGTATGTGTATATATGTGTGTCCATGTGTGTTTTCGTAGATTTTCACGGGTATAGGTATGCTGGTCTTGTTGTATTAGGGTCTTTTTCCATGTAAGATTGAGATCGTCCTGGCAACGTTTCGGCGAGGTCTCATTCGCCATATTCAGGCTGGTGTTTTTGGCTTAGAGTGTGGTCAGAGATGCCGTCTTTCTATAAATCTTGGCGTGTGTGTGTGTAGTGCTGGCGTTGTTTCAGTAAGTGGATTGATTGGCCGGGTGAGAAACACCCCGACAACATGAATAAATGTGACGATGCTTCCCACCTGCCAGACATTTGGAAACAAGCCCTGGTAAACAAATGAGCCCCACCCACCACACAGACCATTACAACACAAAACAACAATGGACACACAGCCAGCACCTTTCAGCACCAATCCCCCAATCATTATATATATATATATATATATATATATATATATATATATATATATATATATATATATATATATATATATATATATATATATATATATATATATATATATATATATATATATATATATATATATGGATACGGATTAGTTAGTGCAGATCACTGAATATGAATGCGGATTATTTATTGCAGATCACTGAAAGGTATATCAATGTCCAAACATTACACCATAGGAAAAAAATTATGACTAACTAGCATATGTGCCCGTTCGGTCTGCTATTCAGATCCTAAGCAGTGATCCTCAATTTCAAGGCTTGTCTTCGAAGGATTATTTCATTTAAACCTCACCAAGATTGGGCATCCTTTCAAATAGATAACCTCTCTCATTCCTGGATTTGTGGCCCATCTCCAAGAATTATGAGTGATGGCCATGGTTGCCAGAAGATTCTGGGAACTGATCTCACACTTCTGGAGAAGGCTGAAATTGAAGAAACTTCTTTGAAGATGATTGTCACTGACAACATGTCATAAAAGAATATTTATCTATAATGAAAGGCAACTTTGTTGAAGACTGCAGCCTACATGCTTTGGATTAAAAAGAAGAAAAGGAAAGATGACTAATATGCATATTTGACTTGACAAATAACAATAATAATGCAGTTAAAATAGGTGAAATAATATAACAAGAAAGAAATCTATAGTAGTTCTAAAGAGCTGAATTCCCAAAGCCATGCAAGTCTGAAAAACTAGAATAAATAGGACAGTTATATCTGCTCTCCTCATATTATTCCCACTACACTCCACAATTCAATTGATGTTTTGGGTATATTATTCTATTCCAAAGATGAATAATTATTGCACCTTATTCAATAAGGTGGCATCCTTACCTAGCTAACTATAAGTATTTCACATTAGGAAGTCAAGGAAAATGCAAGCTTGCAACCTACTCTGCAAATATATGCGTGACATATGGTTCCGGGGGGATTTCCTGATTGCTTGGCAAAACCTCTTATATCTTAGAGCAGTTTGTGCCGCTTCCTTCCCAGCACGCCAGTAGCTAAGCTGTGGACAGGATTGAAAGTTTTAGCATGATATTATAGGGTGGTAATAACAAGAACTACAATAGAATTGAGCCTGTCTTTACACTGCAGGATACATTTGGTTATTTTCTCTATCCAGAGCAAAAAAAAATCATAACCAATGAAGAAGTGATTAACGTTCAAAGCAATTCCCTGTGGTGTAGAATTAGACAATTTTATTACATTGTCTCAAGGCATTGACCCAAATAAACTATAACACAATCTCACATTATGAAGAACAATATAATCTTTAACTTTCTTAATATTAGCAGACCTGCAGTCCAAGGTAGTCGGTGTTTACTTTGAAATAAGCAGGGATGAATTCATTGGGATTAGTCCAAGACAAATATTCATATGATTTTTATCAAGCTCTAGTATAACAGAAATAAAATTTATCATTTAAAAAATCCTCACCACATGTCTTAAATCACAAGCTAGGCCTTCAGCAAGGGGGAAATATATATGTATAAGAGGATAATTATTGACTTTTTGTGTGAATACCTCTGTTGTTGTTTTTTTTTGTTGTTTCAACTACATACAATACATGAGTTTTCTTTAAGATTGTGAATGAAATCCTAGCTTTATGCAACTTAAATGGTGAAATAAATTGCAAGAATGTGGATTGACATAGTGGATTAAGGTTGTAATCTTCAAGCAACCTAAAGAACAAGGTAATTTGGATCCCAAGTATCAATAATTGTTCTGACTCTATCCCAGTTAGGAAGTTAGTAAGTAGTTAGTTAGATAGTAAGACCACACATAGAATACTGCATCCAGTTTTGGTCACCATATTATAAAAAAATGTTGAGACTGTGGAAAGAGTTCAGAAAAGAGCAACGAAGGTCTGAATGCTAAAACATATGAAGAATAGAAGGATGAGGGGTGACGCAATAGCAGTGTTCCAATATTTGAGAGGCTACCACAAAGAAGAGCGGGTCAACTTATTTCTCAAAGCATCAGAAAGCAAGACATAAACAATAGATGGAAACTAATCAAGGAGAGACACAATCTAGAATTAAGGAGAAATTTCCTGACAGTGAGAACAATTAACCAGTGGTACAGCTTGCCTTCAGCAATTGTGGGGGATCCATTAGTGGCTTTTAGGAACAGCTACTTGTCTGGAATGGTATATGGCAGAGATGGCGAACCTTTTCAGCACTGAGTGCTGAAAAGGGAGCGGGCGCATGGGGGCATGGCACCAAGTGCCAAAAAGCTAGCGCTTTGTACGTGCTCATATGGACTGTGACAAGGAAGAGGAGCTGCCCAGGGACTGGAAAATGAACTTTCATATGGACTGTGACAAGGAAGAGGAGCTGCCCAGGGACTGGAAAATGAACTTCTGGTTTCTGGTGCACACATGTGACCCGACCAGCAAGTCTTCTGGTCACTGCTGTGCATGCCCACATGTCAATCAGCTGGCTGGTGCACATACTCATGCCAGAAAATGGAAGAACGGCTCTTCCGGTTTCCGGCACTGCAACATGCGCAAAGGCCAGCTGAACATTGCATGCACATCAGAAACCCAGAAGAGGAAAGGGGGACACCATGCTTGTCAGGCAACATGGCTCTGTGTGCCACTTTGGGCACATGTGCCATAGGTTTGCCATCACAGGTATAGGACCACCTGCTTGAGCAGGGGTTAGATTGGAAGACCTTCCAATTGTTCTATTCTGTTCAGTTTGGTTCAGTTTTGGTGTTGGCAACCCATGGATACCTACAACTGAGTAACTTGCTCCAACATGGATTGTAACAGGTGTGAAATGTTTAACTTGGCAGATGCCCTGTTCTCAAATTCCACTCCTTCACTGCCCAACTACATGGTAAGACCCAGCTGATATTAGCTGATTTCAAAAAAATTAAACAGAGAAATGGTTGGATAGCAACACATGAATCTCATGAATTTGCAGCGCAGTATATACCTTTATAAAGCCATGGTGAAGTAATAGTTGGAATGCAGTACTGCAGGCTATTTCTGCTGACTGCCAGCAATTTGGCAGTTCGAATCTCATCAGCTCAAGGTTGACTCAACCTTGCATCCTTCCGAGGTAGGTAAAATGAGAAGTCAAGATTGTTGGGAGAAACAGGCTGATTTTGTAAACCGATTAGAGAGGGCTATAAAGCACTGTGCAGCGGTATGTAAGTCTAAGTGCTACTGCTATTTATTAAGCTATTGAAAGAAATGTTTCATTGCCTTAACAGTCCCATTTTAGGCACTTCTGATTATTATTGTGAACTACTCAGGTGTGCAAAACATCATAAAAATAGCAAAATATAGTGAGGTATTATGGAATTTTGTTTATTAAGTAGTGGAAAATAAGGACATTTTTTTTATTTACTAACATAGCAAAAAAGTGAACATGTCACCTACACATTCTAAGAACCATTATAGGGGTTGCAATATGATGGGGATAAATTGAGCAAAAGACAGTAGGAATGGCATAAAATGCATTATATTTTAATGTGATGTGTCCTAAATTGATAGGATACCTGAAATTCCAGTATTGGCTAAATGCATACTTAATTTTTTTTACTACAACTTGTAACATGAACATAGCCAGAACATTTGCATATTTGGGGATAATAATAAAATGTGCACATTCCAAAAAATGAATACGACTGTAAAGATGTTATGGAAATATGTGCATACAAGTGCATTATATTTGGCAAAAGCTGCTTGAAAAGAAATATATCAAATGTTCACCAGAAGTAGGAGCCAGATATACTCCTCATGAGAAACTATTTCTGTTCTTTATGTCACTGGTTTTTTTTTTTTTGCAGCCAGTGCAAGTGCTAAATTTGGAAGAATGGCCCAGGAGGGCTACTGAATGATATATTTCCCCTTGGCTTAATGAGGTGTGGGTTCATGAATAAATTAATACTGGTGTACCCTAGGCCACACATCTGCCAAAGGAAGTGTAAGGACTTTCCATTACATCAACAAGAATTTCACAAAGAATAGTGCCCTTTCTTATTTGGAATAAATTTTTTAAAATGTTTCTGAAATAAAACTTTATTTTCTTTTATTTTTCAAAAAAGCCTCCAGTCATATTTACATCCACAGACCCCGGGGTCTACTGCCACTTCCCCATTTTTCAATGGAGATAACAGTTCCTTGTAACAATATGGGGAAGGAAGGAAGGAAAGAAGGAAGGAAGAAAGGAAGGAAGGAAGGAAGGAAGGAAGGTAGGTAGGTAGGTAGGTAGGTAGGTAGGTAGGTAGGTTAAAGAGAAACACATCAGAGCACCTGTATCAATTACATGAGTTTCCTTTCCCTCCCTTCAAATGTCAGATGAAATTTGCACTCTTCCTTTCTGTTCACTCCAATTTAATCTGCCAACCAACTCCTCTCCTATCCCTCCCCGAAACTCCTGCAGCCTTGACAAACAGGGTCAATTAGCCACAGAAAACAGTTCTGAACAACAGTAGTAGTTACCAGTCCTGAATAAGCCCCAGTGCTCCTTAACTGTGTACATCCAAGTAAAACGTGCTCAAGATTTTGCAGTCAAACCCCAGGAGCTAAAGCTGATTATTTCCCTTCCTTATTATTGTGTGGCAGTATAAGTAATAAAATATTGGACAAAACTGATGGTGAAGCAGAATATCACAGGGAGAAATTTAGGTACACTTAAAGGAAAATCTTACAGCCCCCCAAAACAGTTTTTATATAATTAGAGAGAATAGATTGTGCATGCTTCTCTATTCCATTGGAATGGAAATGTTGATGTTTATGTTATCTGCCCATCAGACATCATGTTGTAGCCAATGTTATTAAAAAATGTTTAACAGTAACATTGATTAACACATGTAGGACTATTTACTGAGAATTCTAGGCCACCAAGCATACAGGAAGTCCTTAATTTATGATCACAATTGGGACCAGAATATCACTTGCTTAAGCAAAGCAGTCATTGAGTGGGATATCATGTGACTGCTTCACTTAACCCTCAAGGTTGCACTATTTGCTGCCATCCTTAAACAAGAATTGAGGGTTATTAAGCAGGTAAGGAGGGTGCCTTAGGGGAGTGCAGGAAGCATTGGGACACACAGCATATACAATGGACCAGTTGGAGAGTAGTGCCATAGTGTAGTGCCGCAACCACTCCTGAAAGTAAAAGCCACCCTCAGTGCAGCACAGCAGAATGGCATAAAACTTCCATATCCTGGGAAAGCTCATCACAACAGAGAGGTTAGGCAATGCTGTTGATGTGGCTGGCCATGGTGTGTGGCCTGAGGCAGCATTTATCAGGAGCAGTGGTGATGGTGCTGAGGCCAAAGAATAACCCCTGGGGCACTAGCAGCTGGCTGAGATTGCTGAATGCCTCCAGTGGGTTAAACACAAAAGAATGTAGGTTTAAAATAGACAGCAGAAGAAACAACCTCGTAACTTATAAAGCCCTTCATGGTATTGGACCTGGGTACTTGAGAGACCGCCTGCTGCCAATTACCTCCCAAAGACCCGTTAGATCGCACAGGGTCGGCCTCCTCCGGGTTCCGTCCACCAGCCAATGCCACCTGGCTACTACCTGGGGGAGGGCCTTCTCTGTGGCAGCTCCGGCCCTGTGGAACGAACTCCCCGCGGAGATTCGGACCCTCACCTCTCTCCGGGCCTTCCAGAAAGCCGTCAAAACCTGGCTGTGCCGGCAGGCCTGGGGTTGATGAGTTCCCTCCCCTCTCGACTTGTATGGTTGTATGATTCTTGTTTATTTTAATCACGTGTATTGTGTTTTTATGTTCCCTTTTCCCCACTTTGAGTTGTTTGCCGCCCTGAGTCCCTCCCGGAGAAGGGCGGCATACAAATAAACTAAATCTTAAATCTTAATCTTAAATCTTAAACCTGGCTATATGACCTGTCAATCAGTGGAATTCGCTGCCATATAAAATGGTGAGATGCCCTTTACTGGAGTTGCAAAACAGAAGCTGTCAGAGATATTCAAGTGGATCATACACTGAATAATATTTTAACTAGATATAGGCACCGTCTAATTCTACAACCCAATCAATCAATCAATCAATCAATCAATATTTATTTGGTCAATGACCAGCAAACTCTACAACCTAAGACTCCAGGGCTGCATGCAGTTCCCAAGCCTTTTACAACAGCCTTCAGATTTTCACAAATGTAACCAAAACATTGTAATTTCTAATGGGACTGATACATTGGAGAAATAATCATATGAGTTGTTAGCATAATTTCATTTGGATTAAATTTAAAACTAAATTCAATCAAATGCTTTGTTTTTCTCCATAAGTCCAACCACTTGTTTAATACTAGCTCCTTGCTTACTGAGCAACGTGCCTGCTCCTTTTAGCCAAGGGAAGGACTTGTCTTGGAGAAGTATGTATCTATATATATTCTTAGAAAAAAAATGTTTCCTTACTCAAACTTCCAGAAATTTGAAGTGGTTGGAAATGGTTGGAAGGTCAAGGTGGAACTAAGGAATGTTAGGGAACTGTGGTTTATAGTACTCTAGCACTAGCACTCAGATTTACCGTGTTTACGGTAAATAAAACAGGGTTTTATTTTCTTTTGACCCCCAAAATAAGCGCTTGGCCTTATTTTCGGGGAGTTCTTATTATTTTTGAAGTGCAGGAGATGGCGAGCATGGTCACCTCATGGTTGCTGCTGTGTTGCAATATTTTCAGGGAGGACTTATTTTCAGAGGAGGGCTTATCTTAGCGTATGCGCTCAAAAACCCGATTGGACTTATTATCTGAGGAGCTCTTATTTTGGGAAAAACTGGGTGTATACTGCTTCACAGTGCTTTACAGCCCTCTCTAAGTGGTTTACAGAGTCACCATATTGCCCCCAATAATCTGGGTCCTCATTTTACTGGCTTTGGAAGGATGGAAGCAGTGGTGGGTTCCTACCAGTTTGCACCTATTCGGTAGAACCGGTTCATCAAATCTACCAAACCAGTTAGAAGAGGTTCCACTAGTGGACCCGGAAAGCAGGCCACATCTACAGAAGAGATTCCAAAAATTTTTGAAACCACCCCTGGTGGGTGTGTAATGTCCCACAGTTATCTACGCATTAATAATGATCTAGTAATATTTCCTTATACATTTTAGGGATCTTTCCTTACATAATTGATGTTTTCTTTCATACTTTTGGATTTCTAATTTCTGTTTTCGTTAGTTGGCAATTGCTAAAAACAATCCCACGTGAAAAAGTATTCAAAGCCTTCTTGATTTTAATTGTCAATTTATTTATTCCTGTACATTGTAATATTTATTCATTTACATATTTTTGTTCTTCCACTGTTGTGAAAACACAATTCCAGCAGCTGCTAACATGTGTAAAATTAAATATATATTATACTCCCTTTCAAATAGCCAACAAAATATTCTGGTTTTAATTCCATATCTTGCTTTATGATTGCTTCTAACCACTAACTTCTGAATAGCTTCTTGGACCAACCTAAGTACTAATTGATAATTTCATATCCAGTCACATGGGTGGCAAGCCACTCCTATCTGGTCACATGGGTGCCAAGTGACTCCCACAAAGGAGGCCACACCCACAGAGTAGGTTCCAACAATTTTTGAAACCCACCACTGGATGGAAGACTGAATCAACCTTGAGCCAGTGAGACCGGGACTGCCAAACTTCTGGCGATTAGCAGAAATAGCCTGCAGTACTTCATTCTAACCACTGAGCCACTGTGGCTTATTTCTGCAGTCCAAAAGGTGCTGTTTCAAAAGGCAACTGGACTTTCTTTGTTCTTCCTCAAAGATCTTTCATTTCTCATCCAAGAAGCTTCTTCAGTTCTGTGAGTGCCCTTGTGCAAGGCAGTTGAAGGCCATTTTGGAGGAACATTAACAATGGGTAAAAATCCAATGCCATCTTTTTCTCCCTAGATATGTCTAATCTAGATTGTTTTTTAGGTCACATATCTAATAACTTGCAGCCCTTTCAGTATCTCTGCTATACATATGCTTCTTTCCTTTGCCCACCATGAAAGCATCTTGTTTATTCAAGTGGGATTCCTTTGCTTTTGAAGCCCAGCTCATAGTTTTACAAGGTTGATTAAACAGCATTCTTATGCCAAACATCTTCTTGTTTTGATTTATGAGCTTCATTGTCTATTTCTCTCCCTTTTCTCTTTTTCTCTTTCTCTCAAAAACTTCATTTGGGATTTGTGTGTTTCTTCACTGATAGGAACACCAATTGGCTAATAGATCTTGATAAATTCAATGAAGGTTAGAGAAGTTAATATTGGAGAGTGCAAAAGGATAGCATGGAAATGCCATTTAAACACGTAAGTAGAACCTATTATGGAGGGAGAGAGACGAGTCTGCAATCCAGCAGGAAAAGAAAAAGAATAAGATTTAAACATTTCCAATTCCCCCCTCCCCCAAAGTGGCAGTGCCTACAGTACTGCCTGGAGAACTGGTTCGGGGACGTGGCAGCCCTCTGTTGCTGCCTGTTCCAGTGACCCAGGCTGCCAAACCACTACTGATTCCACAGAACTGGTCCAAACTGGTAGGAACCCATCACTGAAACACATCTAGGAAAACTAGCTCTAACTTTACAGGAAATTTATGTACATTAATAGAGCCTTGCAAGTCCTTGCATCCTCCTCTCCATTCATCACTATAGTCAAATAAACTAAAAAAAGATTCCCACATTTGTCATGTTCTATTCCTTCTGCCAATTCGGCTGCCACTTATCTGATCATTGTCTAGTCTGTAGTTCTCCCAAGGACATTCCTATACAGGGAGTCCTCAACTTACGACCACAACTGAACTCAAGATTTCTTTTGCTAAAGGAGACATTTGTTAAGTGAATTTTATACTCTTTTTTTGCCCCAGTTGTTAAATGAATCGTTGCAGTTGTTAAGTTAGCAACACAGTTCGTATGCGAATATGGCTTTCCCATTGACTTTGCTTGTCAGAAGATTGCAAAAAGGGATCACATGAATTTTGGTTTAACATGATCATGGGGATGCTGCAATGGTTGTTAAGTGTACTTCTATCTGTACTCCACATACTTCTATTGGTGGTAGCAAGGTGTTGCCTTCTTCCAAGATATTTGTGCAGTTATCCAAGACAATACAGGTGTGATATACTTATAAGTGACTCAGCCAAATAATGATGAAAGCAGTGACACACCATTACAACACAAGTCTCACCCCTTTTGTGCATGCAGCAACACAATGCATATGCAAATGCTTTTGTCAGGAAAACACACTGCTGTTTTCAACCTTACTTAGCTTCCAAGCCCAGTCAAGTAACCCAGGAGCTGCCACCTGCTGAGACTTCAATTAAATTAAAGGCTAGATTAAAGCTAAAAGAAATCTACAAGAATTCTAGCCATCTGTCATTCCTCTTTTGGCACGAGAGCCTTGAGACAAGGACAAATTAGGTCACTAGCTTGTCACAGAGCCTGTCATCTGAAACAGCCTATTTATAGTTCAATGGATAGGCCTAATGAAACATTATTATTGCTTTTATTTGAGCATTTCATAGAAATAAAAACACTATTTATGCCTCGCTTTTCTGCAATGGAAAATAACACTAATTGCCAGATCAGATCAATTTTTCCCCTGTGATTCAAGTGGGAACTATATGTGTATAGCTGCAAACTATAACAGAGGCTCCAAAGTATCATAAAATGCACAATAAAAATATGTGTCTCTGTCTTCACCTGTTGTAAATTAGCATTCACACTGTTGTCCTACAGTTCATTGAAATGGCAATTATGTCTTTTTTACAGTGTGGCTCAATAAGCATTTATTCAACCTCAAATGTATTCTCTAGTGACTAAGACATTGGCACAATCAATGCAGTCTAATTGCTAAAATGCATTTTTTTAAAGAAGAGAAAGAGACAGATATGTCTTTCTCCAGAACTCATTCATGTACAGATTCTTTAAAAATTCAGTTGCCTATAAATCTGTTATGTTTTGATCCTCAGTCTAATGTACATTGCGATCATAAGGAATAACTGAAAGGAAATATAAATATGCTAGTCAAAATGTTATTTATTTATTGATGTGATATGTTGTATTTTTCTATCAGCGTAAACATTAAAATGTAATATAATATTATAAGATAGCTTTATAAGATATAAAACACTTCCAAACTTGCTGAGTAAAAAAAAAGTAAATTGCACAATTGTTACGCATGTTATGGAAAATTGATTTGATTAACATTATCTTTGCACATATTGTATTCTACATTATCTAGAATGTTTTATGAATGTTATAGTCAACAATTGAAAAATATGTTTAAAAGGACACATTAGAGGAAGTGAATCATCTGCAGAACTGCATATAATCACACATACCTTCAACCTACACTAAACATATAAACAAGTGCACTGTTTAAAAAGTAGACAAATATACAGAATTTTTCACAATACTAGCAAGTAGAGAAACCAAACTTAAAATTACAACAAGAGACAATAAACAAAGTTGAACATAATAAAAGTATCCATGCTGTATGTGTGAATACATTTTAACACAGAGACATACAATAAAGAAATAGAGAGGAGATACTGTTGGGAGTATAATTTTGTAGCACCAAGTTAAGAAAAATATTTTAAGGTAACACATATGGCCAATTCATGCACCAAGGTATCCTGTTGTTCTTTGTTGGTTTTGTATGTGATCCATGTGGCTCCTGTCATTTTCAGTTGCTACTTGTTCAAAATCAAAATGTGTGTGTGTGTGTGTGTGTGTGTGTATGTGTGTGTGTGTTGTATTTGTGCTGATAAATAAATAAAGGGAGACTAGTATAGATCTATTTCAAGCTATTTAGCTCTCATCCATACCCTTACTGGGATTTGAACCTGTGCTGTATTACATATTAGGCAATTGTGTTAGCCACTAAGCCACAAGGTTCTCCTCTTTTATCAGCTTAGCCAGGGAAATAGGTATGTATTTAGTGTCACAACCTCTGGTATGCCCAAATATGGGATAAGGCATACTGCTTCCTTTTTCTGTCTATCGGCTAATCACAAGAGACCATCCAGACAGAAAGCAATTTTTTTTACTGTTGCCTTTGTTACATTTGTGTTGTATTTGTGCTGATACATACATACATACACACACACACACACACACACACACACACTTAGCAGATGCAGTCCCTGGCCAACTTTGTCTCAAAAGCTAAGTAGTTTTGGGGCTGGTTAATACCACAGTTGGACACCATATGAAATCCCTTGGCTATAGATTAACTAGGTTATCAAAAAAAAATCATTTTATCAGGAGTCAACCTGAACCAGAAGGAGACTTTTCTTAACATTAAACATTTTAAATTTAGCATAATGTATGTATCTATATATAGATATTTCATAGACTTTAAAATTCAGATTTATTTTTTAACTACAGTTCTGTGTAGAAACAAGATAGGGGAAACTCGTGAGATTTACTAACTGGAAATAGAACATCTATCTATCCTACCCATTTGTAGACGCAGGTTTACAAGGAAACACCAATTCTGTTATCTTCTTCTCAGTTTACATGCAATAAAGGTTCTTCCTTGCTTCAAATTCTTATTTATATCTCTTTTAAAAAACACATTAATATCCTATCTCCCAAGAACAGTATTATGAAATCCACTGACCTCTGCCAAATTGGTATTTGGACCTTGCCTTCTCTCACCATGTGGACATAGTTACCCTGCTGTATTTCAAAAGTCAAAAGCATTTTTCTTTCCCCTAACTCATTCTCCCTTCTTCCAAACATGCCTAAGGAAGAATGAGTAATATACTCCCAGGTGTTTTGATTTCAATCCTTGAACAGAGAAGGACAAATTGGGAGTTATAAAGCAAATATCTGAAAGATATCAAATTGCTTAGCTCTGTGTCCAAGCAGACATGGGCAACTTATATTCAGAGTTGGATATGGCCCTAAATGTTCCTTTTTAATCCCTCGTGGCAATTTCTTACCCTTTTAAAATGGAAAACAGATGAAAATGATAATGTAAGACTTAAAATATAGAGTTCATAATTAAAAAGAACAAAACGAGCCCAGCTGTTTTAAACTATATATGTGATGGGATTCTACCCACTTTGCACTTTCTACATGCCCTCAAACACCCTGCCCAAAATGCCAGGTTTGGCCCTTTGTTGGCAAGAAGATTCACTCCTGTGATAAAAGACAAAGTAGAGATCCATCTTTCCCACTCCATCTGCCAAACTGTGGATTATTTCCTACGTATTCAATGAATCTATCTCCCCTAGCCAAACATAACTTTTATATAGACAGAACATTATTTTTGCCTAAATTAATAAATAGTAATAAGAAAAAAAATAGATTTGCTTCCATACATGGGAAGAGCTTTTTTTCCGCTCATTTCTTCTGGGGAATCAGATAAGGTCCTCAGCTGGCTGCCATCTGTTTGTTAATCACTGGTCCTCCTGGTTGATGAAGGATTCAGGAAGATAACATTTATTAGTCTATTCAGAGTTGGCACACACTTTCCATGAACCCAACAGTTTTGAATAGCTTTCATACAGTTTCCAAAGTCCTCCTTATGGGGAACACTTTTAAGAAGATGAGTACATTGCAGCTTCAGAGGAAAACACATTTTCTGGATATTTTCAGTGGGCTTCAGGATGGGTCATAGTACTGAGATGGAATCAATTACCTCTGTTGATAAACTTTGGCACAGCTGAAACAGGGAAGTTACAATCTTCCTAACATTTATCTTTCAGCAACCTTCAACGCCACCAATCTTTCTGACTTACAAGGTTGATGTCAACCCAACAAGGTGATCAGGCTAAGAAACCAATGCTATATATATCATGACTTGTAATGGAATGTGGTTCTTTCTCCCTAACTTTATCTTTGTGTGTAGTAGAGAAGGGCCTGCTTAAGACATTTACCAAAATGAATTTCTTGGCTGGGGCTCAAGCCATTCTTATCTGATTGGTAAGTGGTCTTGGTAGTGGTTCTTTCTCCTTTCTTTCAAGATCATTTCCTATACCCTCTACACGTATGTATAAATAATGCTGTTTCTTCTCATGATAACAATTTTGGTCACTTCACATATGAACTACTGCTATATGAGTTGAACTGGTTACCAGTAGTCTTCCAAGTCCAATTCAGGGTGCTGGTTGTCACCTACAAATTGTACATGGCCTGACATCTGCTTAGTGGAGCAATCATTCTCCTGCTGTTTCTGCCCATCCCATAAGAGCAGACAGAGTTGGCATGCTGGAGACTTCATACATTAAGCAATGTCATTTGATGGTACTCAAGAGAGTATCTTCTCTTTTGCAATGCTTGCCTTTTAGAACAGCATCACCTCATGGATTCAAACATCTACAATCCTACTCTTCTTTAAATATTAGAATTAAAATAGAATAGAGCTGGAAATGTGCTTAGAGGTCTTCTAGTCCAGCCCCCTGCTCAAGCAAGAGATATGGTCTGAAAATATACTTTTTCCCCCAGGTTTAGGCTAAGATGAGATGTCAGCTCCCTCTGTGAGAGGTTTATGGGTTTTTAAAAGCTGCTTGCTCCACTGAGGTAACGATGTTGCTTAATATTTTATACCATTGTTTTTAATTATTTTAAATAATAAAATATTTATTTTTTTTATTATATGGGCAGGCTTAGAAATGTGACAAACTTATAAACAAATAAATATGTGAATTGGCAGGGTGGTAGGCAGGGAAGAAATATCCCCTGAGTTATTTCTATCTGAGAAAGGGTATAAGACTTAATCTAAATGGTTTGCTTAAAAACTATAGACTAATTATGTTGACCTGAAATAGAATCACAATGCAGAATGAATGAACAAACAAAGAAACTTAGCCAGTTCCATCTAGCAGGATCCAGCAGTTTCAAAACCTACCACTGATTTTAGCAAAAAAAGCCAGCCTGGAACATATGATTTTCTTCCCTTTATTGCCTTCTTTGCTAAGGTACTCTGCAGAGTTTTACAGAGGATTAATCTTCTGAAGTTTTAAACATATAATTTCTTTGTTCAAGGAAAAAGAAAAACTTGAAAGCTGCCCAGCTGACTCTGATGAGAGGGAAGGCGCAATGTTCACAGTGCGTTGGGAACAAGCCCGCCTTTGAAATCGTGCACATGTGTCAGGAAGAAGCTTAATTTCCAAAGACGGAGACCTTCTTTCTCTACCATCATCTCTCTCTGTATTGCTGGAGCCACATTTGGGTCAACTGCAGGGGAGCTTTCAAGCCAACATTTATGTTTCAAAAGCAAATACAGGTAACCAACTGATTCTCAATTTCTCCCTTTAAAAATGTAGAAAATAGCTCAGTTCTACTTCTGCTGTTCATTTTGGTTGACTATTAGTGTTCAGTCAGGGAACCATTAAATACACATATAAAAGAAAACCCCCAATGTTCCACTAATATGCTTATGCTTTGAGGGAATCATAGATGGTAAAAAGTAAAGACTCCATCAAATTAAACTGAATTTCATACAGGTGGAGTTTTATTTTTTTGTTCAGAGTTTTTTTAATTGTTTTCTTTTGTTTGAATGACAAAATGGAAGCAATGTACTTGAAAAAGCAGTGCCTTTTTCAAGATGTTTTTTCAACTACTCAGTCTGCCCTGATCGTCCCTGGTGGTATCCTAATTGAATATTAATCAAGCTTCTTCTTATCTCAAACACAGTTGGTCAACTACTAGGAAGAACTAAATTCATGCTCCACTGAACCATGACTAGATGACTTTGAACAGTTATTATGAAACAGCCCAAACTACATTAAAGGATGATTTAAGGGTATACACCTGGAAACAGCTCTTTAAAACATCTATGTCTTTTCTCGGGATTACATGGTTACCCTCTGGAGCTACAATGTGATTCCAAGAAAATAAGCATTTGATTAAGGGTTTCTCGGTCTCTTCTATGTGTGTATCCCTTCATATTTTTCTCTTTGAATCTGAAGCTCTGCATCAATATACTTTGGAATTGTTTATCTGAACATATGAATGCTTAACTGCAGACCTTTTCTGCAGTGTTGATTTATAGGTTCTCTCTGTCATCAGTGTGATGATATATCATTAATAAAGATACATTTTATATCGACCATAACAATAGCTGATGCTATAAATTACTTGTGTAGAAATACTCTATTTTGATATATTTCTTGAATCAAGGCTACAAAGTAAAAGGTCGATCTTTAAACTCCAAATGATGTTTATATTCTTATTGATACATCAGTGCTAGAATTCACAAATATTGACTATCTGAAGTTTCCATAGTGTGGATTCAAGGAGAAAGCATAAGAGGTAGAAAATGGTTTTCTTCAAGATCTAGAGCCTAGATATTGATTTAATTATACACTTGCTTCATAAATACAACTCTCCACTCTCCTCTGTTAGATGCTTTTCATTTTTTCCCCTGCATACAATTTTCTAAAGAAATTTTCACAGGTTGAACTACATGACAGTAATTTGATAGCATTCAATTGTGCTAAAACCATGCATGATATGAATTATTGCCACTTAATTTACATGCTGTCATATCTTGTTTAATTATCCCTTTGTCAGTTGCATCCACAGCTGATATATGAAAAGAAAAAGGTAGGAAAAGCTACTCACTATTGTATGTATCCAGATATTTCAAAATATAAAATATACAAGAACTAAATAAAAGTGCTAAATCAGCTTAATGTATTTGCCAAGGCTTTTAATGGTGATTTCATATGTGACAATTTCTGAATTATGTTACAGACCTGTGGAGAGACTACATTTGACAAAAGCATAAAAATATAAGGCTAAGGACATTTATAGCAGCTCACAAAGAACAGAGACTCCCCTATATTTAATAATAAATGCCACCAATCTAGTTTTCATCTATTGGAGGGAACATATCCAAAACCTGAGGAATTTACTTGGAGCTGATAAAAAAAAACCTCATTGATTAATTCAGGAGCTGCTGATACAGTTCTATAGAGGAATTATTGAATCTGTCATCTGTACCTCTTTAACTGTCTGGTTTGGTTCTGCAACTCAACAAGACAGACACATAGACTTCAGAGGATAATTAGAACTGCGGAAAAAACAATTACTGCCAACCTGCCTTCCATTGAGCACCTGTACACTGCATGAGTCAAAAAGAGGGCTGTGAAAATATTTACAGACTCTTCGCATCTTGGACATAAATTGTTTCAACTCCAACCCTCAAAATGACTCTATAGAGCACTGCACACCAAGACAATTACACATAAGAACAGGTTTTTTTCCCTGAACACCATCACTCTGCTAAACAAATAATTCCCTCACCACTGTCAAACTATTCACTAAGGCTGCATTACTATTACTATTAGTCTTCTCATCGTTCCTATCACCCATCTCCTCCCACTTATGACTGCTTGACTATAACTTTGTTGCTTATATCCTTATAATTTATATTGATATTGATTATTTCCTGATTTCTTATTTGTACCTTATGACTATCATTAAGTGCTGTGCCTTATGATTCTTGATGAATGTATCTTGTCTTTTTATGTACACTGAGAGCAGAGGCACCAAAGACAAATTCCTTGTGTGTTCAATCACATTTGGCCAATAAAGAATTATGTTCTATTTTCCTTTTTGTGGAAGATGTTCATTTGAGATTTTTGCTTCCTAGCAGAAACTCAGATAACACGCCGAGATAAATACTGTTACTCTTGTATGCTTATTTTTTTATTATTTTGAACTTTAAAACGTTACTATACTATTTTAAAGTTTCCCCTCAACTGTGAATTTTTTGTATTGCCAGTGTGAGCAGGCCAATTCCTATCTTCTGATATTTCTGAATGAGATGGCATTGTGTTTAATGGTAATAAGGCATTGGCCAGCTAAATGGAGCAAGATGTTCCTTACAAGGAACATCATATTAAAAAAGAGCTTGATGCAGTTTATGAGAGACAGGTGCCCAAGGGGAGAAAAAACAACCCTACATTCAATTAAAATATGAAGAGCAAACGAGAGGGATGTAATTGTGTGGAGTAATAAATGAAACACTAAATCACCAAATCAGTCTTTTTAGAGCAGTCACTATTCCTGAAAATCAAATGATCACTTTTGCAAATGTTGCTCAACTAGCAACCATTTTTTCGTTAAGTACTCATTCTGTAAAGACCAGTACTGTCTTTCTTGTCAACGTCTTCACATATTCAATCAATTTCAAATGTTCAGGGAAGGAAAATAGCAGTCATCAGAAGAGTCATATATCAGTAAGAAGATGGTTGAGGTAGAAGGAAAGAATTATTGGATTTGGTTATTGGATTTGGTACACACACACACACACACACACACACACACACACCTTTCCCTTGGGGTTAAAAGGGAAAAGTGGTTGTGCTCCAAGTGTGATTATCTCAACATTAAAATCCCTTTTTAAAATATTCACCAATTTTTATGAAGAAAAAGCCAAGAAATTGGAACTGCCAGGATTGCATTCTTAGCAACCTAGGCCATCCCACCATGAGAGAGAGCAGGGGGAGAGGAGAGAGGGAGAGAGGGAGATGGTGTGAGAGAGAGAGAGTTTAAGAAAGGGAGACAAATATTTTATTCTGAGTGAAAGTCACTTTGAAGAGCTTCCTTTCCAATAATGGAATGTCAAGACTTTAGAGCTATTGTGAAGAAGCATAGAGTTACAGATAAGGTTTTTCATGAATGCCCAATTGTGTTCTCTGAATCTTCTTCCAGTTGCTGCTCTATGAAATTACCCTTTACAGTCAAAGTTTTTCTCAGCAGCTAATATCCAAGGATGGCCAGTTAACAATTTCAGCATTAGGATGTCATTCTCATAAGCTCTTTGTTATTTCAGTAACCTCCTAAAAATAATAATAAAGCATAAGGAACTATTCAGCACTGGCCAGAAGATATTTATAAATGGTGCCAATGACCTTCTATTTAACTGTAGCTCTTAACTCTAAAGATTTTTTTCGAAACACATATATAAAACATCCCTCACAGTTTTTCACTGCCAAGGCACTTTGCTCCTTGGCTTGTATGACAAGAATTCCAAAGGAAAGAAAATTATCTTTATAAATGGAATTTTATGACAAGCATCATTTTAAAATTGAAATAAACAGCAGCACAGTCTTTTTATAGATCAACTTTATTCCTAAAAATACATACCATTTATAAGGATAAGTCTGTCATTTTCTAACCATAGGATAAAAAAGCATTTATTTTTAGTTTACTAGACTATCTTGTGCCAATTGTTCATTTTACAATGCCATTGTCAACAATAAAGAATGGCATTTTGGTGGGTGAGATACAACAATACTGTGGGAAGGGAGTGGAAAAAGCCTCACCATGTTATCTATGGACATATGCTGATGTTAGCATATTTAGGACTTCCATATTCTAGAATTCAAAACTATTGTGTAAATTACAATTTCCTAAATCCGTGTCATGATTTTAAGTAGCATTTTAATTCCATAGCGATCTTATTCCAAAATTTACTGATTTTGAAAAAGAAAAGGACTAGCCTCTACAAACTTCATTATAGTAGTGCAAATTGAAGTTTTCTTCATATGTTAAATTATCAGATATATGTAGGATAAAGTTTTTTTTCTAATTGCATGTACCTCAGTGGGACCTTAATCTCATGGCAATGAAATGGAGAAATTCAGGATTGTAAATCTCAAAACACATGTACAGAAATATATCAATGCTACTGTATAGCATTGAAAATTAAGGGAAGATGCCATAAACCATTAATATTTCATGCAGATTTGGCAATTCCAATGTCATCTATCCTAACCCTGCCATCATCTCGCTATAGTTTGCAAAAATGGGAAGAAGGTTCTATATGTGTGGGGCCTCCAAGGTGCTTTAGAACCTTGCATCAAGATTGACCCCCAAGGGTTCAAAATACTGGGGAATATCTGTTGCAAATTATCTGGGGAATAATTGTCATGATGGGGAAGTGTGCCTTACTGCCTGCTGCCTGCCCACCTGCCATCCATCCATCCATCCATCCATCCATCCATCCATCCATCCATCTATCTTGGTGACTATAAGATAAGAACAAAAAATGTTTATGCATTTAATGCCTCCATTGCTGATGCAGCTTTAGGCTGATTACAAAGATAAAATAATAGTTTAAAACTGGCTAGCCAGCAATGAGCAAATATGCACCATTCTTACTGGGAGATAACATTTCAAACAATATACACTGGTGGGATCAAAAATCACCCAGCCCCAGGACCCATTGAAAAAACACTCTTTACATCTTTCCTAAACAGCAACATAATGGACTTATGGCAAGACCAAGGTGTAGACTTTGGAGACATTCCTGTTCTAAAAGACAAGAGTGGTTGTAGATGGAACTCTGCTCACTTCTATAACTTGAATTTTCATTTTCAAAGGAAAGGCTTTTCTAGCTGAGAAATAATTTCCCAGAAGACTATTCTTGCTTTGGTCCAAATAATCTTGAAGGCAGGGAAAGGAGCAGACTAAGAATAATTGGACCTTGTGTATCCTAGTAACAGCAAGATAATGTTGGTTTGTCCAACATATGATAAAGCCAATATTATGCCAAAAACAACTGAGGCCGGACTTTATATTATCCATCTGGCTTGATTTGTTGTACATGACATTTATTTAATATAACAGCCTTCTGGCTCTAAATTCCATCAGTTCTGGACATCATGAGGTTAGAGAAAGTTATGTAGACCATTGAAGTTTTTGATTCATCTTATGTTCAGGTTTATTTATTTCCTTTAAAATTTTTGATCTTGATAGATCCAGAAACCTATATTTGGAATGTTATCTGCTTGAAGAGCTATTTCATTCATTATACAGATATATTCAGCTTGACTTTTGGATACTCATTAATAAGGAGCCCCTATCGACTATGTGCATATTTTGTTTGCAATAGGAGGGGACTCTCTTTTGGCCACTTATCCTTTTGAACTGTCTTTGAAATCTGGAGCAGTGCCAAGCAGCCTTAACAAAGGTTAGACGTTGGCCCAAAGTTTGAACTTTGCCAGAATAAGAAAAGTGTTTTTTTCTAATTGAAAGCACTCACCCAGGCCAAACCAAAGCTATAGTTTTCCAACATTAAAATTTGGATTTCTTTGAAAGGTAACTTGAAAAGTTGGTGTTTGGCATTGACTACACACTGCACACAGGGACATTGTTCAGCTGAGCCCCAGACATCTTTTCATATCAAAGCATTCAGAAGAAAAGTTCCTGAGTCTGTGTTAATGTAACCATACATCCTAGAATTGCTTTAAGGCTATTCTGTAACACTTCATGGAGAAGTATTAAAAATTCTAATAAAACAAATCATAAATACTGTATATGCAGGATATTGTATTATATTATCTGCTTAAAAGTAGTTGTGACTGTATAATGCAAAATGACCAAGCTGAAGTTAGAAATATTGTTTTGTGCTTTATGCTTCCCTGCAGAGAAATTTTTTAGTGGCATTCTTCATAAATACCTTGGAGGGTGGGGTCAGGGAAAAGAAATTATTGTTCAGGCGGAATAATAATTCATTTCCCCTTTTTCTCGACCCCATCCATTTATTATATGAAGTGTGCCATTAAATTTTGGGGACCTCTGAACAATTGTCTGTGAAGTTGTGTGCAGTGTGCAGCAGCAGCCAAAAAAGCAAACCTAAATTGCATTAACAAGATCAAGTGAGGTACTAGTGCCACTCTCTAAAGCCCTAATAAGATCACACCTAGAGTACTGTATCCAGTTTTGGTCACCATATTATAAAAGGGATGTTGATACTCTAGAAAAAGTGCAGATGAGAGCAACCAGAATGATTAGGGGACTGGAGACTAAAACATGAAGAACGGTTACAGGAAGTGGGCATGGAGAGAGAAGAGTGAAGAGAAGGAGCAGGGGAGATATGATAGCAGTGTTCCAATATTTGAGGTGCTGCTACAGAGAGGAGGAGATCAAGCTATTTTCCAAAGTACCTAAAGGTCAGACAAAGAATAATGGATGGAAACTGACCAAGGAGAGATTCAATCTACAAATAAGGAGGAACTTTCTGACAGTGAGAACAATCATCCAGTGGAATGCCTTGCCTTTGGAGGTTGTGAGGGCTTCATCACATGAGACTTTCAAGAAGAGATTGGACTACCATTTGTCAGAAATGGTGTAGGGTTCCTACTTGAGCAGGGGGTTGGACTAGATGACATATAAGGTCCCTTCCAACTGTTAATCTGTAAATTAAGAGTACTATCTGCTAAGTAGGTACTCCATAGAGTTTGGGAAGGCAAACACTTGGATTTTAGATTAAAATCTTATCAGTTTTGTCAATGGTAAAAAGAATAATTCTAGCTATCCAAAAGTATCTCTTGCTGACCAGTGGGACTCTGACTTCTATCTCTTTCCCCAGTTACATTCCACCAAATATTTCTTTTTGACATACTCCTGAAATTCTAGGCAGCTAATTGAAACTGAAAGTCACCTCTATTGCTAAGTGCAAGTCATAGGGAGAAGGGTGATCCTTTTCTTAATATTTTTATGCTATTAAAATATTGCAAAAACATATTTTTAAAATGTTTATTGTTGAGTTTGGGAAGAAAACTATCTTGGTGAAGCTTAATAATGAATTGGCTGATTCCTGTCAATTTGAAGAAAAATGATAACAAATCACATATGACTGAAATATCACCCTCCACTACTACAAATGTATCCATTTCCCAAAGGGGCATCTGAATCATTCTTTAAGCAAATAAGCAAACATTTTCAAATAAAATTAGCATGAATAAATGCCCCCAATATTAATTGGATTAAATTTTTTCCCTACCCCTCCTTCTCCTCTTTCACTCTTTTGCTCTCTTTCATTATTTTTAATAAAAAAAAATCATCCTAAAATACTTAGACAATGAAAAGCCAGATAAATGAAAACTTAATCACAGAAGCTACAATGGAATTATAGTGCAAACCTTAAAAAAATATTACTCAGGTTAGAGGAACATTTGTTGAGTATAGCTATTATTCAGAATTTTAATTACAATAGTGAAAACTAACACAAAGTTTATACAAAGAGAAAATAATAAAAAGAAAAAAATAGAAGGTGCAAGAAAAAAAGAATGAAAGAACAAGAAAATAAAGAATATAATAAAGAAAAAAAAATAAGAACGTGATTCCCAATCTTAATCATATATTATATTACATATAAACACATATAATAACTCTTCACTCCCTATAAGTTTAAACAGATAGCTCTTCATTCCATGTCCCATTCCTTATCTGTAAGCAAATATTGCATAATTTTAGTCTCTACTAGAAGCTGTCAGATTAGTGCTTAAAAAGGTAAGTGAGGGGCTAAGATGAAAATATTGTATAATTTTAAAATTCATAAACATTTTTTTTTAAAAATTCTGATAATATCATGATAGTAGTCAGCATCAGTTAAACTTCAGTGGGAAGAATACTTCAAAATTATTACAACTGAATCTATCACCTATAAAATATTAAAATATTAACTGTTCAATCCTGGTGCCAGCCAAAAGTCAGTAGAGGGTTGCCAGAAAATTGCAAAAATATGCAATATTGTATTCTTTTTTGTTTATTTTTAAGTTTTAATGTATTTTTAACTGTCTTAATCTTTAATTCAATCAAACATTGAACAAATCATAGGATTTGATTTCTCTTCAATTCTTATATGAAGAATAAGAATCCAACTTCACTCCAACTTCTTCAAAGCTTTAATAAGCTTCTTTTGTAGATTTAATAAAAGAACAATTTCCAGGTTAGTCTCTTGATTTATCATGTGTATTTCCATTCTTATTTTTAAATCTTTACCCAGTTTCTTTTTATATCTATAAAGTGTCTTTTTCCAAATCATTTTCTTGGTCTATCATTTGTAATTCCACATTTAGCCTATCATAAAATTTGTTCCACATCTGTTTCTTCATCTTTACACATAGTCTTATCCAAAGAAGTAGACTTAATTACTGACAGTGCTGATACTGTAGTTTTTGATTCCATTCTTCAAAATTCCCATTTAATGTTTCTGAACTTGTAATGTTTTGTGTCAATTTGTAAATTCCAGGAATAACTGACATAAAGAACAGGCTTTTAGTCTTTGTTGTTGTTGTTGTTTAAAATCTTTAATTCTTTCTTCCACAAGAAGTTGCTTAATTTTTAGATTTAATTCCACAATTTTACAATAAAAATTAATATTCCAAATTTATCTGGATCCTTAAACCATTTATATTTTTTTAGAACAAAGTCTTATTTAGTTTTTATTCTGTTTATTTCAAATTATTTAAATTCTTAAGCATATAACTAATATTTTTTTTGTTCAGAGTTGAAGATCAACTTACTTGATAAAGACTTTTTAAACCTTGTTCAGAAAGTCTCTGTTACCTTTCAGATGGCTAATAGATCATTTTCAAAAGGGATTAGAAAAAGGGATTTGCAAACTTAGTGTCACTTAAAAGCTCCACTGCAGTTACAAGCAAGATTGCTGATCCCATTATTTCTCAATGTTCAAACCTGTGGAAAGCCACTTTCGCACAGTCTCCTCATGAACATGTGTGTATGGTGTCTCATCCAGTTCTTATTCAGAAAGTTTCCAAGGAACAATTACTCCCCTGTTCCTTGGTCTCTGCTGCAGTAGTTGGTTCCACTTTCTTGGAACTGTGTTCAGTTTGCCATGTCTCTCCTAGAAACTGTCAGATTAGAGTTTAAACTGATAAGTGGAATAAGATGAAAATATTTACAATTTTACAATTCATAAACATTTTTTTAAAAATCTGAGAATATCATGATAGTACTCAACTTCAGTCAAGCTTCAGTGGGAAGAGCACTTCAAAGCGATTACAACTGAATCTATCACCTGTAAAGACTGTTAACAAAAGGCACTAAATAAAGCTGTATTTTAGAAAATAAATAAAACATTAGTGGTTTATTCAGTAGTAATTACTTCTTATGCTGGAATGAAACATTGCTTATTATTCAAGGCAAGGTGCCTTACGTAAATTTAGACTGTATTTATATCAAGATTTCACCTCAACATTAGGTAGGTAAGTATGCAAGCACCACTGAATTCTAACAAGCCCATAAAGTTTAAAGTATATACAATGTAAATGCAATGTAAAATTAGCAGACTCTACTGATGTAGTTCTAAAGTATTGCCTGAATTATTTAGGTTTTACTTCAAAACATACTTTAGTAGCTATTGACAAATCTGCAATTAATTTAACATTATGTGATTGTTACCTTTTCTGAATTTCAGTTACAAGCATCACAGTCATTTGGAAATGATTCAGAATGGTTTCCCCATTACAGATAAACGTTATTACTTGGAATATGCAGAGTCTCTTGCTATCTTAGATGGGATGACATGCAGAGCCAAGATCATACTATTTAAATGTTCTACTGCTCATAATTTAGTCATTTAGATGCATAGTTAAAACTTTATTGGCATGCATCAACGCCAGTGGTGTTATTCAGATTCTGCAACTGCATTGTTCGTAGCCAAGATAGTACTATGATGATGATGTAGGAATATTGGTTTGCCTTAAGCCACAATTTCCAGTTTATTGACAAACACTGAGTCTCCAGCAGTGTCTCTGGCTCTGGAACTTCCAAAGCTTCAAGTTAAAGTAGGAAAAGATGTGTCATCAGCAATCCTTTTCTCTATGAACATAGTTGATTAATCTGAGAAGGATCATGCTATTTGTGTTCATTACCTCTTGTATTCATTTAAGCTTTCAGCCACATGACTTTGGTTTTAAGGCACCAAAGGACACTTGAATAGATAAGAGGCATGTTTTGGTTGGGTGACTATTAGGGAGGGAGGGAGGGAGAGAGAGATCATTTAAAGCCCATTTAATGACCTCATTGGATTCTCTGGCATGATGGATGGATAGAAGAAGGGAGGAAGAAAAGGAAGGAAGGAATTTTTAAAAACAATTATAATCACTATGTGAACTATTCATAAATTTTTTCTCCTGAAAAATCAAATAAATCTCCCCTTCATTTTTCCAGCTGCAAATGAAGAATTGTGGCAGGGGTATACAATATGTGGGATTTCCTCTGCCCTAAACTAAAGACTCTACTGCTTCTATAGCTGGGACTGCAAACACACTATTAACAATAGCTTCCTGAGGAGAACAAGGTGGCTCATATGATATCTCAGCTTGTAACTTAAGGAGGAATGTGTTTTGTTGACTATATGAAAGTTCCTGTACCTTATTTGAAATCCATTCCAGAATATACCACTTCATAGTAGTTTACAGCCCTCTCTAAGCAGTTTGCAGAGTCAGTGCATTGCCCCCAACAATTTGGATCCTCATTTTACCGACCTCGGAAGGATGGAAGTTAATCTTCCATCCCAAGATACTGTTCTTTCATCAGTCAAACTAGTAATTTATAACAATAGCAATAGCACTTAGACATATACCACTTCACAGTGCTTTACAGCCCTCTCTAAGGGGTTTACAGAGTCAGCATACCTGGGTCTTCATTTTACCGACCTCAGAAGGATGGAAGGCTGAGTCAATCTTGAACTGGTGAGACCCGAACTGCCAAACTGCTGGCAGTCGGTGATCAGCAGTACAGCATTCTAACCACTGCACCACCATGGTTCTTTATATTATTATCATATTATTATTACTATATCTCTTATATTATTAACCAGTTTTAAATGACTAGAGGATGTCAGTCCATTGTCAAAGGAAGCACCCATCCAGTTCATTTCATTCATCTAAATAGTTTATTCAGACAGGAATAACCTGTTGACACAAATGAATGTAAACGTATTACCAGATTGTGGATGAGTGCATTTCCTTCAGATCAGATTGTGCAGAAAAACAGTTGATCTATCATCCTCTATTTGTCTGGATTGTTGGCTTTATCTAATTCACTGCTAATTCGGCCACTAATTCAGTATATAAGATTAATCCATAGAATTCTAAAAAAAACATTAACTGATTATAAAATAAATGGGTGAGGGTTTTTTTTTTCACCACTTCACCTTCTGAACAACAAAAATCAGGCAAATTTTCACATGGAACAAATTTGTTGATGTACAACTGGATTATGCAAAATGACTCTGATAGAAGAATCTCACCAAAATTGTGCTATTTAAATTGTAATAATGCTTCTTTGGCAAATACATTAGAAAGCAGAGTTGGTCTTCTTTGACTAGCCAAGCATGTGATGCAACAGTGGCAGCTGATGAAGTCATGGAATGCTTTATAGCATTTCTGGCAAGCTGTGTTTTTGAAAATTGAGAAAAAAATGAGAAGACTAAGAGTATTCTTGTTTATTTAAAATTGTACAAATATTATATTTTTTAATTTATACAGCTTGGATTAAACATGTTTATCAGTTCAAAATATTCAAACATATGTCAAGCTTTATTTTTATTTTCGAAGAGAAAGGCTATTATGACAGCTTTCTTTGGGGATAGATATCTTGCTCCCTTTATTAAGAACTAGTTGATGACCCAGCGTTGCCCGGGTAGTTATAGATGTCGAAGCGTTTGTCTGAAATGGAGCCATTTGTATGACAGGGGCCTTTCCTCCCCCCTACTACAATGCCCATCATCCATGTCCTCTCCTGTACCCCTCCAATGCACTCTTCTTTCCTGCCCTGGCACCTTTCCCCAAATCCAACATGCGCTTCACCATTGGTCCACTGGAGGGCAAATGTCATAGCTGGCTTTCCAGAGGAAGCTGCAAAGGAATGGATATTACAAACAATTGCCACACTAGGATGCCTCACTTGGTCTCATTAATGACCCAGGCTTTCCCTTCTCCCTCACATGACATCACAAACAATTGCCACTCTAGAATGCCACACTCGCTCTCCTTAATGGGCGAAGTTATTCTGGACACACAGACATACCAGGGGTGTCTTAACCCTCCCCCCATATTTGTTTCCAGAGAGTAAGTCATATGTGTACCAAGTTTAGTTAAAAATTTTTGAGGCGCTCAAGAGTTATGCTGGAACATACATACATACATACATACATACATGCATGCATGCATGCATACATACATACATACATACGTGTGTGTGTGTGTGTGTGTGTGTGTGTGTGTGTATTTAGTGTCACAACCCCTGGTATGCCCAAATATGGGAGGAAGCAGACTGCTTCCATTCTCTGTCCAACGGCTCGTCACAAGAGACCATCATGACAGAAAACCATTATTTTTACTGTTGCCTTTGTTACATTTGTGCACAAATGCAACACAAATATATATAGAGAGGAAGGAAGATAGAGGAAGATAGAGGAAGATAGAGGAAGATAGAGGAAGATAGAGGAAGAAGGGGAGGAGGAGGAGGAGGAGGAGGAGGAGGAAGAAGAAGAAGAAGAAGAAGAAGAAGAAGAAGAAGAAGAAGAAGAAGAAGAAGAAGAAGAGATAGAAGAAGGAAGAGGAGGAGGATAGATAGGATGGATGGATGGATGGATGGATGGTGGGAGGGAGGGAGGGAGGGAGAGAGAGAGAGAGAGAGATAATGATCCTGAAATTGTTTCAGTCATTCCATGCTGATCTCTGAATTTCAAGGAAGGTTTGTGCCTATTAGTGTGTTGTGAACTACATTCATATTGGTATCTGAAAGTTTCTGGCATTGAAATTTCCGATCTAATTTGGTATAAAATGGCAAGAATGAATATGCTAAGAGGACCTGGAACGCCATTAATATGAAAAGATATGCCATATCTTTTGAGTTATATGTTAGCAGTAACTCCACTTGTTTGCTATTTCTGGCACAGTATATGTTAGAAACTTTTCCACAATGGAAAAAAAAAGAACCACTAGAGGCAGATCAGAAATACTTGACAGAAGAGTCTGGAAAGAAGTAATTAAACTTGCTAGAGTTGATAAGACCTGCAGAAAATCTAATGAATTAATTGGCAATTGTTTCAGGGAGCATGGAAGGGTGATCAGATAAAGAATCACTGCATTATATAATGCCATTTAGTGCAGGCAGTATCTCTATTTTCAATGAAAGCTCTGCTCTATTTCGAAGTGACTTACAAAGGAGACAACATAGCGGAAGGAGACAACATTATCTCACACTTTGTTGATTAATTTCACAGAAAAATCTGGCCAGCCACTGTAGGAAATATCTTGTACTTATGAATCTTGATCTGATCCAATCATAGTGCCTGCTCTTTCAAGCTGCCAGTTTGATAAAGTGTGGAATGTTTAATATGCTGAATTTTCTGCATTTCTCAGGCAGTAGTTGTTGATGGGACTCCATTTGGTGAAAGGTGAAAAGCAGGCTATGGAGAATTCCACAAAATACGTTGCAGACAATCAGCTTGGAACACCACAGTCTATGTTCTCGTTTCCCCTGGTCTCTTGGCTTGTATGGTAGAAAAGCCAGTAGCATGTATAATAGAATTCTTCATTGGCCAAGTGTGATTGGCCACAAGGAATTTGTCTTTGGTGCATATGCTCTCAGTGTACATAAAAGAAAAGATACATTCGTCACAAATCATAAGGTACAACAATGAAAGCCATAGGGTACAAATAAGCAACCAAATCATAGTAGGAAACAATCAATATAAATCGTAAGGATACAAGCAACAAAGTTACAGTCATAAGTGGGTGGAGATGGGTGATAGCAATGATGAGAAGATTAATAGTAATAGTAATGCAGACTTAGCAAATAGTTTGACGGTGTTGAGGGAATTATTTGTTTAACAATGATGGCTTTCAGGAACAAAACTGTTTGTGTATCTAATTGTTCTGGTGTGCAGTGCTCTATAGCATCATTTTGAGGGTAGGAGTTGAAAAAATTTATGTTCAGGATGTGAGCCCTCTTTTTGATTTGTACAGTATACAGGTCCTCAATGGAAGGCAGATTGGTAGTAATTGTTTTTTTCTGCAGTTCTAATTATCCTCTGAAGTCTGTGTCGGTCTTGTTGGGTTGCACAATCAAATCAGACAGTTATAGAGGTGCAGATGACAGACTCAATAATTCTTCTGTAGAACTGTATCAGCAGCTCCTTTCTTGTAAAAGCTCATTTAATACCATTTAGGTCTTCCCAAGCAGTAGCCAGCTGATGCCAGGCCAGGGAGGAGAGAAAAAATATTTTTAACTATTTGGTTTCTCCTAATCATTGATAAACAGTTGAAAAAGTCAAGTATCAAAAAAATATACTTGACAAAATTTGTGGGATGACCCATGTGAAGGTCACTCAATCAGGAGTCCCCTCAGCATATTCACTATGTCATAAGGGAAGACTGCTTCAGTGAAATCTTGAAATGGTCAGACCAAGAACTCTGCACTCTGATTCAGGTTACAGATAAACCCCCACTGCCAATTACCTCCACTAGGCCAATAAGATCCCATAGATTAGACCTCCTCCAAATTCCATCAGCCGGTCAATGTCGACTGGCAACTACCCGGAGGAGAGCCTTCTCAGTGGCTGCTCCGACCCTATGGAACGAACTCCCCGTGGAGATTCGTACCCTCACCACCCTCCAGACCTTCCGCGTAGGCCTTAAAACCTGGCTGTCCTGACAGGCCTGGGACTAAAGACTTCAACCCCACCCGAATAGTATGACTGTTGTGCTTTTTTAACAATGTATTGTCTTCATGTGTATAACTTGTTTTGTCCTTCCCTCCCCCTGAACTGTGAGCCGCCCAATTAGATACACAAACAGTTTTGTTCCTGAAAGCCATCATTGTTAAACAAGGGCAGCATACAAATAAAGTTAAATCCAAATCCAAGCCACCTCAATTGCTCTCAGACAGAATGCTAACAACCAGGTGACTGCAAAAAATATAATCCTTCCACCACCCTCCAAACATCCTATCAGAACTAATCCTTCCATCTCTCCTGACCATCCAGCCAGAACTGATGAAGCTGCTTGGATAAGAAGCAAAACATATTCTTCTTCCTTATGGGGAAAAAACAAACAAACCAGACCAGTTGCCTTTTGAAAAAGCATCTTTGAGACAACCATGACCTGGATGACTGCAAATCTCCACAGAGAGTCATAAACATCTCAACTAGCACTGGGGAAAAGATTGAGAACAATTCTCTCTTACAGCCCTGGCACAAAATGATTCAAAGTTACTCCAAAGGCTTTGGTAAGGTAAATTAAGTGGCCTTTTCAATATATTGGAACAAATTGAGTTATGTTAACGAGTCCAACTGTTTCATCAAAATAATTCTACATCGTTTTGCACAGAAGCAGCATTTTAAAATGGACCTGGAAGCAGACAACTAGTCATTGAGGCTGATAAACCACAAATTAAACAGGTAGAGGCAAAACAGTAGTTAGATATTAATGCTATCCTTCAAATAGACAGACATTAAAATTATGGAAACAGAAATCCCATACTTAATTTAGAAACATTTCTTTAATAAAGCGTTGGTTGATAATAGCTCAGAATCATTGACTGCTGTTGAAAGGAAGCATTAATCTCCATTTATATTTTACTTATATATAAACATTGCCATATATAGTTAATTATTTTTTCCCATAGCCATGGAATCAAATCCAGGTCACCTACAGTTTTGTTCTGTGGGGATGCAGAATGAACTTTCACAATATACGTATATCTGTATTAGAAGAAAAAACTACGAGAATATAAATAAAACTCAGACATACGCAATGTATTTGCTAAGTGAAGAACATCAGGCAAAGAAAATGTACATTTAACTTCTTTGTACAAGAGAAACAGGGCATACAATTTATATAGTCTAGTATATACTTGAATACACACACACACACACACACACACACACAAACTCACACACACTCTCACACACACACATACACACAGAGTCAGTAGAGTAATAGCAGTTTATATATTTTCCAAACAGTCCCGGGTATTTCCTGTGTTTGCTGACTTTATTAATTCTATAGTTACCAGCTTTGCAAATAATATTTATCTTCAGTTATGCTTTTCTTTACATTTGTCATCTTTATTTATTGATAGTGTATCAGATGAAATTCTTCACTAATCCTTCATCAGCTCATTCATTTTATAGTCTGATTGTTGCCTTTTAATTGTGTTCTGCTAAATACTGTCACGATACTCGAGCTATTCTGAATTCCATTGGGACCAATTCCAAGTAGTTTAGTGCTGCAATGATTAATTATTGATTATAAGACTCCAGCAGATTGACCAAACATATCTAAGGAAAACAAACATATTGAACTTTGCAATGATTTTTTACCAGGAGGTTCTTAGAACCACAAATACAATACCATCCTCATTATGGGACATTGTTTTGTAGTTCTTCAAGATGTCATCTGAGTTCTAGTAGCTGGAAGATGCCATTAGGCATGCAGAATTCAGAAGCATAATTATAATAGCAACAACAACCACAACAACAAGTACAACAACAACAAGTGCCTTGGGTGCAATCCCAAAACAACTCGAGTACTACTTAAAACACCAGTGACATTGGTAAATTCACCATCAGTCAATTGCAAAAGGTGGCTTTACTGGAAACCGTTTCCATCCTGCAACGATATCTGTAACACCATCAAACATCCACAACTGCCTGTCCCAGGTCCTTGGTAAGGACTCCATAGGTAGACAAAAATGCCAAAACCAATCTGAACATCTGGCTGACTGTGCAATGGTCAATAATAATAATAATATCTGCCATTTCCAATAACTTAGAGGAGATGTGAAAGAGCTTCTGCATATGTGTGATGCTAAATCAGATGCCTCTTCCAGATATTAGAATGGTTGGCTAAAGGGCCAGGAATAAAATGAATTGAAGCAAACTGTGTGTCTTCTTCCACATTTAGAATTGGGAGAAGTAAGGTCCTTCAAAGAATCTGTTTGAAAAGGATGCTTTGCATGGTGCCTTGTCATAATCAAGTACCCCTTTGAAGGTTTTCAAAATTAATATTAAACGCCTAGACCCATGACATAAAAGGAAAATAAGAATTTTTTTTTTAAAAAAAAACCAGGTGTAGCAAGGACAGAAGACAATTTAAATATGAATGAGGAAAACATTTGACAAACAGGAAGGAGAGATGGGGAGGGGGAAGGGAGAGAAAGAACAAAGGTTTAATCCAGAATGCAAATCAGCAGTTCTTGACACAACATAGACCTTTCTTTCTTTTTCCTCTCTAAAATTAAATAAGGAACAGTAGTGAGAAGGAACAGAATTGTCCTTCACTAATTATCCCAGAAGGAGCACTATTAACATAACTTCATGTCACAGTTTTAGAACTGACAATCCTACTTGCCCCAGTGTTACTTTAGCAAGTGGGTGGAGCAAAAACTGGGCAGTCAGTAGAGCTATATATGAGATTTAATTAAATTAAAACATAATAAAAATAATTATTTACATTTGTTTTTATATTTATTCGTATGTTGTTCATATTATCTGCAGTTCAGCGGTTCAAATCTCACCGGCTCAAGGTTGACTCAGCCTTCCATTCTTCCGAGGTAGGTGAAATGAGGACCCAGACTGTGGGGGCAATATGCTGACTCTGTAAACCGCTTAGAGAGGGCTGAAAGCCCTATGAAGCGGTATATAAGTCTAACTGCTTTTGCTATTGCTATTAAATAGTAATTGAGTACTCTCCAATATATCTGTGTTGTGGCTCGTCAGCAGAGCTGGTGGCAGGCTCAGATAGTGAGGAGGTTGGGGAGGAACATGGGCCAGTCCTGGAATCTGAGGAAGGCTCTGATGAGTGCTCTGCATCAGAGGCAGAGAGGGGGCCAAGGCCATCTGACAGTTATCAGCTGCCTTCAGAGTCAGATATTAGTGAGGTAGAAGAACAGCTGGAGCCTGTTCCCAATGTGCGCATGTGCAGAGCTGCCAGGAGAAGGGAACAGCTAAGGAGCAAGGGGCAACTTGGGAGTAAATGCACAGGTGGATGCTGAATGGCCCCTCCCATAGGGAATAAAGAAGAGTGAAAGGGGAGGGGAGTTTGCAAGAGACAATATAGTTCAATTCGTTAGGGTGAACATCTGTTCCTGACTTCTTGCCAAGTAATTGATGCTACAGTATGGTATTTGGAAGATAGCAATAGCAATAGCAGTAGACATATACGCTTCATAGGGCTTTCAGCCCTCTCTAAGCAGTTTACAGAGAGTCAGCATATTGCCCCCAACAATCTGGGTCCTCATTTTACCCACCTCGGAAGGATGGAAGGCTGAGTCAACCCTGAGCCGGTGAGATTTGAACCGCTGAACTGCTGATCTAGCAGTAGCCTGCAGTGCTGCATTTAACCACTGCGCCACCTTGGCTCAATATATCGGCCTGGCAACTCTCCAAGCCTGATAAAGGTCTATAGTTGTGAAATCTCATGAAAGATTGTTTGCTGGGGCTTTGCTGGAGAGAAATTCCATTTAACATACATAAAAGAGGTTTTATAGGGACAAGGAGTCTGCTTCATGATCTTGGGAAGCATAGGTCATAGTTTTCCCTTATATTACAATTGAGAAGAACAATTGAGAACTATTAGAAGAATAGTTGGAGTGCACCTAAATATTATGGAGATTGAAAGATACTCTAGATGTTAGATTGTGCACTCCTAGATTAACACAATCAATATAATGGATTTTTTTTACCAAGAGTTAGCCCATTTTTGTTCTCTGTTGTCTTCCTCATATTTTTTAAAGCAAAGTTTCTATAGAATTCAGAATAGTAACTATTTTAATAAGGCAGAAGCTCACATTAAATAGAGCTTTAGATATTATGGGTTTTTAGTTTTATAAATTTCTGATTTAAAGAAATATAGAAGTTTAATGAAAATAGTTTTAAATATATATTTGTCCACTTAGTATTATATTTCTTTAATAACAATATTTATATTAAAATGTTTATTTTTGGCTTTTGTAATATGGAAGGAAGCTCTTACATTTAATTTCTTTTCATCTTGTACTAATCCACAGCATTGTATACAAATATTTGTTCATGCACCGGTTTTTAGCTTCTGCAAAAAAATTTGCATGGTACAATTCAGAACACACAAATCCCTTTCATAAATTGACAACGGTCACTCACAGAGATAATATATCATGAATAATAGTCACATTATTGTTTAAAGGGGGATTAAAATGATAGATTAATACACAAAACACATGGAGATTAGATTAATTCATCACAATCACTGTCAAGCCATATATTTACAAAATAACTTAATTCTTCATGACGATGCGGCACTTAAACTGCTATTAAGCATATCACATATTAATTTACATATGTAAAATTTTATATTTCGCTGCTGAAACAGTGAGAATGCTTTTTTATTATTGATTTGAAAATGTATAGGGTGATGTTTCTAAAATTTCTATTGAAAATGCGTTTTTTAATAGCGACTAATATTTTTAGTTTTACTGATTCATTATGACTTTAGGGATGGCTCATATGTGAAGCTGGTTCTTGTTTCATTATTGGTGGCTTCTACATATGATCTCTCCTAAACACTATTGCACAGTGGAAATTCAATATATAAATGCAGTGTAGATCATGAATTTGGTCTGGTTATGGTTTGATGCAATGTCATTTTGTCCTTTCATTCAAGCACAAAAGCATTCCAATGGAAATGTCAATATATGGATTGGTGCTTGGAGCAATGTATGGAAATGCCAAATGTATGATTGACCAACATGACTTCAATGTCTGCAAAACTTTATTGTTTGTTCAAACCTTCCTGTTAATAAAGATGGATCAAGCTACTTTCTTTCCATGCAAATAGGGCCTTGATGATCCTGATTTCCAAACAGGACCCAAATACAGTGGACAAAATTTAAAATTTACACTTTTCCCTCCAGGGTGAAAAAATGTATTCCTGGGGGTGGGGTGAGTCAACATTCAGTATTTACCATTTTCATTACTTTCATCAAACATCTCCAGCCAATCTTGTTGATTGTTCATTGCCATCTTTATAGATTTAAAAAAATACACAATACAAATAGAACATACTAGTGCTTTTTAAAAAAAATTCTAAATAAAGTCATTTATTATCTGTCCTGTTAGTTGTCCTGGCAACACTTTTTTTTTTTTTTGCTGTTGCCTGATTCTGCATGAAATGGTTCTTGATTTACCTGCTTCAGAATTAGAAGTGAAAAGGCAACATATCTTGATCAACTTAAGAATCAAAGAGTGCTGGGGGTGAACAATTCAGCATGATTTTATGCTTGGCTTTCTCTAAGGCTTTGAAACAGATTTGTTCATACGTATTTCTGACATCCTGTTTCTCCAAATGACTTGCCTCCTACTGTGTTTCTAGGAGCTCAACAAGTTCTCTCTCTTGGGCCTATCTCCTGCTATCCATTTTGGGTGATGTTCATGAATCTCTGACTGCAGTACTTCATGGGAGCCCAGCTTGCAGAAATGTATCATAAAAAAAACCTACAAATCGCTGTTCCCAGGAGCTCACAGGAAGGAATGGAACCAGGCTGATTCTAAAACACTTTGCTCTGTCAGCCACACAGGAAAAATATGCATTTTATCACATACTTGCTTTTGAATCATAAAAGGATACAGCTGGGTGGCTAGCAGAATACAATTTATTTTTCTAAATCTGCATTGCCTCCCATGTTCACTCATTTTCATTTTTTATTTCCTATCATTATATTTACCTCCTCCTCTCCTTCCCTTTTTCCAGCTCCCTTTGAAAAAACTTAGGTACTACTTAATCATAGTGTGAAATCTCCCTCTGCAACAAAAATAAAATAAATAAGGATAATGTGGAAGTTAAGCAGAAAAATTAATTATGTGATAAAGTTTTCTAACTTTTCTATCTTCTAAATTACTGGTTTCCTAACATTACTCTCAGAGTATTTGCCTACACGCATACTGATTGTCATATCATCCAGGGGCAAATCTTGACGTCAAAACAACATACATGTGGTCACATACCAATCAGTGGTGGGTTCTAGATCCCATTGCAATCAGTATGGTGTAATGAGGTCTGGCGTCCACCACATTAATGTGCACAGCGTGCGCATGCATCCTTACCTCTTGCAATGCCTCTGTAAGCCTCCATGACACTACAGCTGAATGGTACCTGGTACTCCAGACAGGTACCGATACTCCCGTACCGGGGCGTACCACCTGCAACCCACCACTGATACAAATATACACATGCTCCCATTGTCATACAAAAATAATGTATGGAAAGAGAACCATCTAAGATAATCAGATAAGCTTTACTGAACACACCGGCACACATAAAAACATGAAATTCTGATGCCCATTCACACACACACACACACACACACATACCCATAAACATAGATATATTAATCACAGTACATTTTGGAAAAAAGAATCTTGGAGTTAAAAGGGTTCAACTGTGAGCTGTGGTGGCACAGTGGTTAAAATGTAGTATTGCAGGCTAATTCAGCTCACTGCCAGGAGTTCAATCCTAACCAGCTAGAGGTTGACTCAGACTTCCATCCTTCCAATGGACGGATGGATAGTACAATGAGGACTCAGACTGTTGAGGGCAATATACTGACTCTGTAAACCACTTAGATAGTGCTATAAAGCACTATAAAGCTGTATGTAAGTCTAAGTGCTATTGCTATACTATAAGGTACAAAGCTATTTCAGATTCTAGTTGTTCTGCTTCCTCCCAGAAGGTAACAAAGAAAACCTGTCATGGAAAGGATGTGTAGCATCCTTGAGAATACTACAGCTCCTGGTCAAGCAGCACTTATATGCCATGTTCTGGATAGAAGGAATTGAACATCCAATAATATTTTCTTTCTATAGTAATACCCAACCTAAATCGGCCATCATTTAATTTTATTTTGTTGATCTTTGCCCTGATCTATTTCACCAGCTGCAATGTCTGGTGATGCAACTTGTTCCTGTGAAAAATCCATTCTGACTCCTTGTAATAGGAGCATACTTTTTCTAAATGCTCACAGACATGCTGCTTGGCAACCTTTTCTAATTCCTTGCCCAGTACAGACATTAAAACTAATTGCTTCGTAATTTTCCAGGGCTTCTCACTTCTGTGGCTATATTTGCTCTTCTCCAGTCTTTTGGCACCATAGCAGTGCTCTATGAGTTTTCAGAAAGTGTTGTTCACTGTTCAGTATTCAACATCTAGGATGTAACGCATAGGATCCTGAAAATTTTAATTAATTGAAGGTACCCAAATGGGTTCTTACTACTGTGTATCTTTATCAATCTGCAGTAGTGCTTCCCTTTTTATCCTGAAAAGTGTTAGAAGGATTATTGTAACTTTTTTAAAAAAGAAGGCAGGTGCAGCCTGTTCACCCACTCATGCCTAATTATCATTACTACTAACTACCTTATCTTTTCCAGCCAATGTTTTCTTAGACACTAGTTTTAATTTGAATACCATCTCCACCCCTATGCATTATATTTTCCATTCCTTAACAACCCCAACTTAATAACTCCAGGTACTTTAGCCATATCAACTGGAAAAAAAATGAAGTATGAAATTCCAATTGAGCTAATTTATAGCCTATACACAAGAATCTAGCCAATCTATACACAAGAATGTTCATCTTGTTTATCCATTTGTATTCTTTTATTCTGCTTCGTTAAATTGTAAACCTAAATTGAGTCTAAATTAAAAAAGTAAATAAAGACACTCCTGACAAGTTCGCCATCTCCTATATTTCTTTCCATAAAGATAAGCACAACTCATAGTTATCAGTTCTTTGATGAACCGTTGTAATTTTTCCTGTAAGCTCTGGAAACTGCATTTATTTATTTACTTTTATTTTTGTTTATTAGATTTGTATCCCTTCTTTATTACTTTACAGGTAACTCAAGAGGGTAAACATACTTAATGCTTCTTTCTCTTTCTATTTTCCACGTAAGCAACACCACTCAGTGAGGTGGGATGTGGAGAGAGCAATAGCAATAGCAATAGCAATAACAGTAGACTTATATACCGCTTCATAGGCCTTTCAGGTCTCTCTAAGCGGTTTACAGAGTCAGCATATTGCCCCCAACAACAATCCGGGTCCTCATTTTACCCACCTCGGAAGGATGGAAGGCTGAGTCAACCCTGAGCCGGTGAGATTTGAACCGCTGAACTGCTGATCTAGCAGTCAGCCTGCAGTGCTGCATTTAACCACTGTGCCACCTTGAGAGAGTGTGAGATGGGGAAGAGAGGGAGGGGAGGAGAGAGAGAGAGGGAGGGAGGGAGGGAGAGAGAGAGAGAGAGAGAGAGAGAGAGAGAGAGAGAGAGAAAAAGAAACTGACCCAAAGTGACTCATTCATTCCTAAAACAGGACTAGAACTCAGAATCTCCTGGTTTCTAGGCCAGCGCCTTCACCGCCACACCAAACTGACATTCATGAAAGTTCACAAGAAAGTTTTGGATAACAGCCATACTGTCAGCCTATCCTTCCCTCTCTATTGCTGAGGAAAAAATCTGAAGGTGACATTGCTATGTACATATGTCCCTTTGGGGTTCTTGGAAGAATGGCAAAGGCAATTTACCTTTGTGAAGTAAATAAATCCCTCAAATGACTTTCTACATGTCGCACAATTTTTCCTTTGGGCTGTCTTATTTTTATTCATCTTTACACAATAGTGTAATCAAAAAAGGACTCACAGGTGTTGCTGCAAAAGGTGGTTGTTGTTGTTGTTTTGAGCTGATCATATTGCCAGAACTGCTGCTTTTGCCCCTAATGTTGAAATATGCTACTGTAGCCAGGGATGGAATTGTATAGAGTATTTGCCAAAATTGCAGAAGAGGTTATGGGTCCTTTTTTTTATTAGTGCTTGTGAGTGGCCCCACATAATGTTAGGGAATGAAAAGTAGAGGTGATCTTTTCAGCTTTTGCTCTTCTTCTTTTAAGCTGTCCTGATACATTGGTTTTGGTTTCCTCTAGCTCAGCAGTATCATGACCAGAACTAAATACCTCATTTCAGTCTCTGATTGTTTGACTAGGTTTTGTACTTTTCTATTTTTCAATATTGATGAAGACTCTGAATGCCTATTGAGTCTTTAATATAAGATGTCAGCTTCTGTGACCTTCTCTGAACTCTTTGTTGTTGTTTTTAAAGGGCTCTCTTCTGAGGAAACTTTTTGTGGTAATAGCCCCTTTTCTTTTTAGGAATGATTATATTGATATTATTCACACTTTGGAACAGGATAGCTGTTTTCAGCTAAAGACCCAAGCAGTTATGGTTATAGGAAATTCAGCCTTTTAGAAAATAGCACTGTGTATTTTTTTAAAAAAACAATTCTTTCTTTCATGATGAAAAGTTTTTTTAAAAGTACATGTTTGAATAATAAATGTTGTGGTTTTCCTGTAAGGCTTTTGCATAAGCCAGACTACCCACCCCTTGAAACAAAGGAAAACCAACCTTGTTTCTCTCAAGTCTTAAGGCATATAAAGGAAATACAACTTAATTAATACAAAGCAGGCACATTTTTGTCCATTAGTATTTTGCTAATTCTCCTCTGGGTTGCTTTGAACATAAATCTTAGGAATTTCTTTGTAATTTATATTGAATCAGGAGATACCACCCTTGTCGCTCTTAAGCTTCTTTTACTAAAAAAAATTATGTTGTTTTAACATATGTCTAGACAGCACCTTGTTAAAAAGCTTTTAATCCCCGACTGAGCCTCCAGAATTAATACTACTTTTAAATGCCTTTTAACAATAGGGAGAACAGCTCATACTGAGTGTCCCAAAAAAGGTTGTTTGGGAGTAAACATTGAATTACTTCAGAAGTTCATATAACATGTCATATGGAAGACAGCAATTAAAAAAATAAAGCTTTCAGCCTTCCAGTTGCTTGTATTAACAATAGAAGTGGGAAAGGGTTAAGTATAACTTCCAAATTAGAAATAAACTAATTTATGAAAAGGTAGCTGAAACTGCAATGATTTTTTTTAAAAAAATAGTCATATTTTATTAAATAAAATAAAGTAGTTAACTAATTTTGGAATACAATAGCCAACAAATGTAATCCAATTATTTTACTTAAATCAGCAGAGAGAGAAAGTGAGATTAAGAGATTAATTGATGATATTTTGCTAGCTTGGGCACTTTCAGACAAATGCTTTATTACATAGAAATTTTAACATCTTGAGTTGTAAACTATCAGCTAGTTTACTTCTGTCTTCTTTAGGGATACAGTGTATACATAAATAAATAAAAATATGAGGTGAAAATTGCATTATGGGTATGGGCAAGCAATGACAGAAAGGTTAGCTATCACTGGTCTACACAGTTTCTAGAACTCAATCCTAATTCAAAGACACACACACACACACACACACACACACACACATGCATGCACAAATTCTGTAGTGTAATTACTATTACTTTTACAAACTCAAATTTAGGGTATCCAGCACATTTTCTTCAAATTTCTGGATGAATTATGGACGGTATGATATTTTCTAGTCAGCTGAACAAACCCTTGCCTTTATCTTGTGAAAGCCTTCTGCACCTCCAAACTCCTATTCCAGACAGTTAGGTGATTTTCTAAAAAAGACTCTGAGGACACATGGCAACCCCAGCAGTCTACTGAATATCCCACTCCTAGTCATATGTATTTACCTCAAATTTATCATACTTTTCATCCAAACCATTTCTCAATTTTAATGAGAAACGTCATTCCTGGTCTTCAGGCTTACTATCTTAAAAAAAAAAGGATATAAACGGAAAAAAGTGATGGAGAAGACAAGAGAAGGAGAAGAAATGGCTTCAACCACCCATTTTTATTGTTCAATATTAGTTTATTGTATAATTCAAGATGGCATTCTCAGTAACGCAGATGGCATTCTCAGTAATGCTGATGGATTGGACCTCATTTTTTTGATTAACATCGCACTTTTATCCAAGATCCCAGAGGAAGACACACATCATTTGCTGCTCTAAATCTTCCCACAACAAGGACTTAGTGAGGTTAGTTGGCTTCAGGAGGACCAACATCACCCAGTTAAGTTGTGTGATTGAAGGCAGACTTGAACTTGAGTGCCAGCTCAAAATCATAGCTTCGGCCTTCCATTGATTCTTTCTCATAACTCCTTGTTACAACCTTCTAAAATGATAGGGGGCACTTTGAGACGGATCGAATGTTATATCTTCAAGCACTTTTTCTTCCACTGCTTCTATGTTGTGACTAGCCCACTTGTTTATGAACGAAAGAAAACTCATTATAGTATATGTCATGGTCTTTGTATTAGCTTCTATTTACTGGAGGACATTATTCTGAACTGTTCTTTTCTGCCTTGTCTTGTTTGCCTAATAGTACAAGTAAAATGTTGTAAAATGAAAGCACCATTGTCTTTTTAAAAAATTCTTCTTTTAAGTAAAATTGTATTGATGTAACAACAAGGCATTCAGCTCCACAAAATGCATTTAGTAGCATAGCATAGAGTTCTTTGAATGTGTTTTCATTTTGACAGAAATTATTTGTATCTCTTTAAAAAAAAGTTAAAGCCTTCACAATTTGATAATAAAAATTGACATACTCATTGTACTGGTAATTTCTCCCCTCACCATGCTATCTAATTTTATATCATATTGCCAATGTTCTGGTCTATTAATAAACTAATTAATTCATCTGACACAAGATTCACTAATTTGATCAGAATATGATGATATGCTATGTTCAGCTGATGTCTTATTAGTAAATCTCATGCTTTATTAAAAATGATACATTCCTAAATGCTTTTGAACCAGCAGTGACAGACAACATGTTTCTCCTTAAAACTGCCTTGAGAATTGTGTATAGGATAGGTAGAAGTATGCATGCACATAATTTTAATACAGAGTGATTAGCAATTCTCTAAGGGAGTAACATTTTTTAAAATCTAAGTATTGAAAATTCATTTTGCCTCCCACTACCTGACATCAGAGTTCTATCATACATTTCACAGTCAGTTTTATCAGTGAACTGAATTTTAAGCCTTTTGGTCATTTTTAGATATCTTTGTTATCCCTTAAAAGCTATCTGGACTGATTTCCTAGCTTATGTAAGCAGCATGGCACCAAAAGCTTCTATTGCCTGCCTTCAAACTTCAAGGCTCAAATGAGCTGCTATTGTTTTGTGTGTGTATACACATGCACGTACATACGCGTGCACACACACACACACTTTAAAAAAATGGTTAGCCTAAAATTTAATGCTCATTCTGGTTACATCACACTTCATTGCCTTTCTCTCAAGAGGTGACCGAAGAGGTCACAGGGTTGTCTGGTAATAAATGAAGGCAAAAGTTATTTAATTAATTAATTAATTTAAGGTAGGCCTGGGCCCCCTACCACTTCTGCAATAGCACTCAGTGGAGGAGGCACCTGGCTGTACTCCCAGTTCTATCATACATACACAGTCGCTCACTTATACAGTCCCCACATAAGTCAATTTAAAATTACAGGGTACAATGATAATAAAGATTAATAAAAGTGGGTACAAACATCAACCATCCATCACATACATATCACATACATATCCCATACAAAGAGAAAAAAATTGTGCGGCTGTTAAAATGTGCAAAGTTCATACAAAGTCTGTGGTAGAGTGGTAGAAGGGGAGTAAAAGTCCAGGTGGAAGAGATCGGGTTCCTGAGATGGTGGAGGGTGGTTATAATCGTGGCCTGGGAACAAGGCTGCAAAGCTGGGAGTCCAAGGGTCCAAATCTATGAGGGTGGGCAGGGGAACCAGATAGGATAGGTGGTAAGGAGAGAAGGCCCTCTCCAGTCACAGAAGGCTCTCCCCAGCCACAGAAAGAAGCAGAAAGGGGAGACTCCGCAGGTTCCAAGAGCTCTCCCACACACAATAAGCTGAAATAAAAGGCGTTGCAGATTGAAAAACACTGCAGGAGGGGGAAGGCTCGCAAAGGCCACAGTGACGGTCGCACGCCAGGCACTCAACCGTCTTTGGCGCCATCCGGGCCAACCACCCTCTTGGTAGGCCAATGTTAATAACGCAGTCCAGAAGTTCTCTCCCATTCCCCAAAAGCGCCAGTTCTCACAGTTCTCACAGGCCTCCCAAGTCCCCTAAGGTCTCCAAAGTAAGGCCGAAATGCCAATAAGGCCGAAAAATGCCGCAGGTAAGGAGTTAAACTTCTTAGACGTTTTTAATTCTAAAATTTCCATGATGGTTTCATGAACCATTGTTCTTTAGTAACTTTCAGAGTTATTTGTGGAGATGCAGAAGGGAGTGATAGAAAAAGTCAAGTTCCCATGCCCTACGTTCAAGTATTCCCTTCACTAACAACCATCACAAGGGAAAACCTCTCAACCATCCTGAAAATTTTTCCATACCTAGCAATGATAGCAAGGAACTATTTTAAGAATTCATGGGATACAAGAGGGGATGAGTCATTTCCGTCTGGGCCAACATTTATATTAAGAACTTAACCACGCTATCGAGCAAGAGTTCAAACATTTTGTCTTCATTGCATGTTTCTACCAATAAATTTCTATATGTGATATTTAGAGGTAATCTCAACAAAAATTGCTTTGCCCTTTCCATGCTGCTATTAACAGCATTTTTTTTTTAAAAAAATGGGATGATAAATGATTCTCTGAAACTTTGGGAGACTTAATTCTTCCTTGCCCCACCTGTGATCTCAACATAGCCTCCCCCTCACACTATGGATAATTCTATCTAAAAAATGACTGGTATCAGTGGAGACCAGTGGATGTTACTGAATTATTTTTTAAAAGTTCTATAGCAGATAAAAGTAAATTATATTTTTCAGAATCACAGCAGGTAAGGGAAGTGCTATACATTCCTTCTCTGTGTGCTATTATCTCAATCATAATCAGTCTCAGCCATTACTACTGTTTTTATATGAATATATTAAAATAGCTGTGCTTTTCTTACGTTGAATTTTGGTTCTCACAAATAATTGCACAGTGGTCAACCAGTTGGCTCTAAAGCATTCATAACCAGAGCATAGAGATTGTTCTCTCTTTCTGTCCTTCTAATGGAACTAGTGTATGGAGTCATACCATCCCTAATGTGAAGGTAGCATCAAATCTTCAAGACTGCCTTCCATGAATTTCTCCAAACCTTTTGAAAGGGATCCAACTCTACTTGAAGCCACTTGTATCCTGCAATGTTACATTTAAGGTAAAAAGGTAAAGGTTCCTCTTGCACATATATGCTACTCATTACCAACTCTAGGGGGCAGTGCTCATCTCTGTTTCAAAGCCGAAGAGCCCGTGCTGTCCGAAGACATCTCCATGGTCATGTGGCCAGCATGACTAAATACCAAAGGCACACAGAATGCTGTTATCTTCCCACCAAAGGTGGTTCCTATTTTTCTACTTGCATTTTTACTTGCTTTTGAACTGCTAGGTTGGCAGAAGCTGGGACAAGTAACGGGAGCTCACTCCATTACGTGGTGGAAGGCATTCGAACCACTGAACTGCCAACCTTTCTGATTGACAAGCTCAGTGTCTTAGTCACTGAGCTGCTGCATCCCTTTGACACATTTAAACACCATCAAACAACATCATATGACAGATTCTAGGAAGGACCCTGGATGAACATCAAGTGAGAGCTGAGCTGAGCTGAAGGCTGTAAATCCCAACAAAACTGCAGGTCCTGTCAGGGTGTTGGGGAAAGTGGTAAAAACCTGTACTGATCAATTAACATGGGTCCTGACAAGGATTTTTAACATCTCCCTGCAGCAGGGTAGAGTCCCATCATGCTTGAAAGCAGCCACAATTATCCCAGTTCTGAAGAAAGCAGCCATAAATAGCTTGAATGATTAATTAGATGCCTTGAATGATTGATTAGACACCATTGCACTGATGTCTATAGTGATAAAGTGCTTTGAGAGACTGTTCCTACAACACCTCAGGTCCTGCCTTCCACCAAATTTTGATCAACACCAGTTTGCTTATAGAAACAACAGGTCTACAAGCGGTGCCATCACCACTGCTCTACATGTTGCACCGAGCCACCTTGAGAAATCTGGAAATTATGTCAGAATGCTTTTTATAGACTATAGCTCAGCCTTTAACACCATCTTACCAGACATTCCCATTGAAAAGTTGACTGACCTGAATTTCCCTCCACTCACTTGTGAATGGATCAAAGACATCCTGACGGATCGTCCACAACACAAACAGTAAGGTTTGGGTCCTTTACATCTTCCATGCTGAAGCCCAACACAGGCTCCTCTCAGGGATGTGTGCTCAGACCCTACCTGTACTTACTGTATACATATGACTGCATATCCTCTAATCCATCCAACATCATAATAAAGTTTGCAGATGGCGGTACTGGGTCTCATAACTGGAGGGGACGAATCAGCATACAGGGAAGAAGTCCAGAAGGTATCCTCGTGGTGCTCAAGAAACAACTTACATCTAAATACTAAGACAAAGGAGATGGTGCTAGATTTCCGGAAGTACAGAGAGGAACCTGCACCACTGTATATCGAGAGGTGCTGTTTGGAGAGGGTTTCCTCTTTTAAATTCTTGGGAGTGCTTATTAAAAGGACTTAAAAATTGAAATTCAACGACTATGGCACAAACCAGCAGTGGTAATTCCAGTGGTAATTGGCACACTGGGTGCTATTCCAAAAGCACTGGAATTACATTTAAAACAGTTAAAAATTGACAAAATCACCATCAGTCAAATGCAAAAAGCCGCACTGCTTGGATCTCCACGCATATTACGAAAATAGGTTACGACGTCCTAGGCCCCTGGGTGGGGCCCAACTAGTAACCAATGCCAAATCCGGCGAAACAACTGGCCGCTGTGATACAATTGTATAATAATAATAATAGGGTCATAGAAGATGATGGAATAGAACTTGAGAATGAAGAAATGATAAAGGTAGTAAAACCAGAAGAAGGCTACAAGTACTTAGGGATTTTAGAGGCCTCTGACTTAATGCATAGTAAAGTCAAGGAATTAACTTCAGCCAAATACATTTGACGAATTCATAAGATATTAAAGTCCAAATTGAATGGAGGAAACATCATAAAAGCATCATAACATCATATAGCCCAAATATTTGGGCTATAACTGTGATTCAATATTCTGCAAGAATAATTGACTGGACCCATATGGAGTTGGACAATTTGGACAGAAAATCAAGGAAGCTTATGACAATGAATCATGCTTTGCACGTTCCAACGTTAACTTAACAGTTCCTTGGCCCTTGTTTAGGACTCGAGCTCTTGAGCTACCAACCAGCCCCAAAGGCTGTGAATCTCACCAAAGATTAACCACATAATAGTATCTCTTCTGAAGAATTGATCAATGTTGTTATATGAAGGCAAGTATGCCCTGTAAAACCCAAGCAATAATATGAAATTAAATGCAATTTTGTTATGGGCATAATTGAGCTAATATTGAGGAACTTGATGTATGTTTTTGAGAGTTCTTTAACTCAAAGAACTGCATTACTTGCACGATTCAGGAAAGATTGTTTGTTATATATGATCAATGGTGCAATCCTACAAAGTGAAGCCACTGAAATTTAATTTAAAAATACATAACGATTTCCCTATAAAATTATGAGGTACACCTCTCCCTCCCATTTTTCGTTCTTTTCCATTTTACTGTCCTTTATACTTACTTCCATATTTAGGCACCTAAACAAAGGCCTTCTCAGTATTTTAAACCCACTCAGCACTTTTACAGCAGGTGTTATTAAAATCCATTATATTAGGATTATAAAAATGTGGAGGAAATGACTGAATCAGTCAGGAAATAAAATCCCAAGAAAGGATCTTTCTCAACAGTTTAATGAGCCTTCTGTTCACTTTCATGAGAGCTGTAGGGGTTCAATGCAGTAACGTTTAATTTATTCAGGTGACAGGAGAGAGAGAAGAGGAGGGGTTACAGAACCTCATATTTAAGAAGATATATTATTTAATATGTTGTTTGTCTTTTAGTACACCATTTGCTTTACTACACTCATCTATATTTATGAAACTCAGTTTCTGATCATTATTTCTCTGATCAGCTACCACCATTCTTTTCACCCGCTAAAACATTTTTTTCAGAAAGATTCCAGGCCATACTTGGATAGTTTTTCTTTGTTTCTTTGTAGCTTAAACAACATTTCTACCATATTCTGCAGAATATGTTTATTTCTACTTTGAAACAGCATGAATGTATTTATATATAGGTCCTTTCCCACATCAATTTATTGGATCATTTGGACAGGATAATATTATCATAAAGGGAGTACTTAATTTCAAGTGATTCTTGGTCATGCTCCAAAACTATAAGATGAACTATGTTTAGATATAAAACAAGGAAAGTAGAAAGTGTTTTAAAGAGACAAATATCTCTTCTGACAAATTTGTTGTCCAGGCCTGAATATTTCTGTTCTAATACTCCCAGAAAACTATGTTTGCATTAGTCTGCTATGATAGACATGACACTCAAAATACTATATATTATTTTGCTATTCATCCCTGTTCAAACCAATATTTGATTCCAAACCAAAGGAAAACTTTGAAACAGACACTTGATTTGCTGCTATGATATTTTTTAGGCTGTATGTTTACATTACACTGAAGTAATGCTAATTTATCACTTCGTCTCTTGAAAGAATTCACTGCATGTTGAATGCTTTTCCTTAAGCATGAACATTCATGCAAAGTCATACTGCAGAACGAGAGGTATGGAATGGCTACCCCAAAGGTGCTTTTTCAAGACGCAACTGGACTTTCTTGTTATTCTTTTTATTTTCCCAGAAGACATTTCACTTCTCATCCAAGAAGCTTCTTCAACTCTGACTGGATGGTGGGGAATGGAAGGATGTGGAATGGCTACTTCAGACCATTTTCAACACACACTTCAGTGTGTGTAGGAAGCCACTAGATTTTTCAGGTACTGTTTGATTTAGGTTTCACATACCTTGAGTTTTACACTAACAAGCTTACTATTCTCAGTACAGCATGAAAAGTGCAACCCTAAATAACTAGCAACACACACACACACACACACACACACACACACACACACACACACACTGGTCTTGTTGTATTTGGGTCTTTTCTCGTGTAAGATTGAGATTGAGACCAGCATACCTACACTCATGAAACTCTATGAGTGTGTGTGTGTGTGTGTCTGTGTGTGTCTGTATGCTGAACTTTAACAAATTTTAAGACAGGATTTTTAGGAGTCATGATTACCACTTTTCCGTAGTTTGGGTCAGCTTTTAAAACCTACACTTTCAGCTGCCACTTATGCCTCAGAGAGCTAAAGCAGATTATTTCAGTATAAGAACTTGTAAAGATGCTTGGAATTGTTTATTAAGCTGAACTTCTTGTCAGTGATATTTCCCAGGGATTCTGCTCTGCCACTATATCAAATTGTTGTTCTTGTCTCCCATTCCTTTTCCTTCACAATAAACATTTTGAAAAAGTTGATGCAAGCAGAAATGATATGAGTTAAAATAAACCCTCAATATTCTGAACTTTCCCAAAGTTGTCACAATAAACAAATTAAGTGATTCTCATATTAGTTCATATGTAATTTGAAACAGCTGCTATGCACAAATATTTATGCAACTGACATATTTGAGCACATGTCCATGGATGATTGCAATAGAAATCAAAATTTCTACATACCATTGTGTTTTACAGGCTAGTATGTGACCTTACATTCATTGGTTGCTTTTCAATTCTATCTTTTAGCTTCAGCCTTGATCCTAGTTTGTAATGTACAGTATCCTTCAGATCAATAGTTTATGATTCCCTGTATTTAGTTTATCCTATACTCCTAACAGGGATGCAGTGGCTCAGTGGCTAAGATGCTGAGCTTGTTGATCAGAAAAGTCAGCAGTTTGGCGGTTCGAATCCCTAGCGCTGCTTAACAGAGTGAGCTCCTGTTACTTTTTTTTTTAGCAGTAGACTTATATACCGCTTCATAGGCCTTTCAGGCCTCTCTAAGCGGTTTACAGAGAGTCAGCATATTGCCCCCAACAATCTGGGTCCTCATTTTACCCACCTCGGAAGGATGGAAGGCTGAGTCAACCCTGAGCCGGTGAGATTTGAACCGCTGACCTGCTGATCTAGCAGTAGCCTGCAGTGCTGCATTTAACCACTGCGCCACCTTGGCTCTACTTGTCCCAGCTTCTGTCAACCTAGCAGTTTGAAAGCATGTAAAAAGTCCAAGTAGAAAAATAGGAGCCATCTTTGGTGGAAAGGTAACAGTGTTCTGTGTGCCTTTGGCATTTAGTCATGTCAGCCACATGACTACAAAGACATCTCCAGACAGCGCCCAACTCTTTCCCTAGAGTCGGGAACGACTAGCACATATGTGCAAGGGGAACATTTTTCTTTACTTAGACTGCTAACAATGACAAAAAACATGATAGATAATCCAGGAAGAAATAATATCTTTGCTTACACTCGAGTCACTCCTCGATTAAATTTTCTTTCTTTTTTCCCCAAATTTTAATATTTAGTGTTTGAAATTCTGGTAGTGCACAATGACCTGCACCAAATAAAATAAAACAAATAACCCCTATGATTTGGAAAAGATATTTTTGTTGGTTGTGATTGTGAGCTATGATTACACTTGACATTATTTCAGTATTTTTATATTTTAATTTATATTGCTGACTTATATTTCATTTGAAGCACACCATCTGATTCTTCTTTCCAGTTTCTGGAAAAACCAATGTAGGTAATCCTCGACCTGCAATCATTTGTTTAGTGACTACTCAGTGTTACAACAGCCATGACTTATGACTGGTCTTTGCACTTACAACCATTGCTGCATTCTCAGAGTCATGTCATGGGTTTAAAATTTGAATACTTGACAACTGGCATGTATTTATAATGATTGTACCATTCCGGGGTCATGTGATCACCATTGCAACCTTCACAGATGGCTTGCAACAACCCTAATTGGTGGATTGGATTCAGTTAATGACCACATGAATCACTCAACAACCAAGGCAAAAAAAAGGTTGTAAAATCAAGCTTAAGAGCTGCCTTGCTTAGCAATGGAAATTCTGATCTAAACTTGGTTACAAGTGGAGAACTATTTCTAGTGGATATTCAGGGTACAGTTTTCAAGTCCATTAAATATCCATTTAATTGTCATGCCATGCACCATGCTCTTTTAGCTAATCAAAATGTCAGGGGGTCTTTGTCAAATTCTTTGAAAAATCAAGATAGGTCTCCCACATCTCCATAATCACCTAAAGAAGTTATTGGGTGGGTGGGTGGGGGAAGAGGTAAAATTAATCTTAACAAATCCATCTCAATGTTTCAGAATTACTACAGAGTTCTCACTTTCTTATTATCTACTGCAGAATTTTCCCAAATTGGAAAAAGTTATTCTTTTTTTCTCACTTGGAAGATAGAGATAACATTTTCTCCCCATTCATCATTTAGGACTCCACCTATTCTCCAGATTTTCTCAAAATCAACAAACCTTCAATACTTCAGATGGGATTCATCTGGATCTCTATTTATTTATAAGTTTACAGGCCTCTTAACAATGACCCTGGGCAGCTTACAATTAGAAAGTAAAAAAAAAAAATTATCCCAAACAACATATACACAAACAAACAAAAAACATCTGGTAGGGGCTCAACTTTCACTCTGCCCCAGAGCATGGAAGAATAGTCAAAAGTCCAGTCTTTAAATGTTTCTTAAATGCCATCAGGTAAAAGCCATCCAAATCTGTGGGAGGAGGCCACTCCAGGGAACAGAGACTGTGATAGAGAAATTGGGTTTCTTGAGTCTCATAAAATGATACTGTTTAATTGATAAGACAATCAGTTAATTGGCATGGCCATTCAGTTTGATTGCATCAAATCGGCACAGCTGGGAACATCAAAGAGGAAAATGTAGATGGATTGTACAGTTCAAGAAACCAAAATGAAACAGGTGACTGTCTAAACTCCTTTAATGTATATCATCTATTTAGCATCCATATCCTATCTATCTATCTATCTATCTATCTATCTATCTATCTATCTATCTATCTATCTATCTATCTATCTATCTATCTATCTATCTATCTATCATCTATCTACCTACCTACCTACCTACCTACCTACCTACCTACCTACCTATCTATCTATCTATCTATCTATCTATCTATCTCATCTATCTATCCATCCATCCATTAGTCCATCTCTCTCTCCCTCCCTCCCTCCCTCCCTCCCCCCCTCTCTCTCTGTCATCTATCTATCTATGTAATATGGCACCATGGCTTCCTGTATATGTTTGTCATGAAAGGAATGAGGTGTTCTGGATTCTGATTTTAAGCATATTGAAAAAAATGTGACTAAAATTAAATATAAAAGAAGATCAAATTAATGACAACAGGTGCAACAAACAACCTTAGAAATGATAATAAAGATACTGAATTAGTAAGTTATACCAATTAGACTGAGTTGCAGTCATATGATGTCTTAACAGCCATGTCAAAAAAGATTATAAAATTGGATGCAGTCATGTGATGCTTGGAGAAGGTTTATTTACCAAATATATTTTATTCTTTGTATTGTTTCCATCTTCCCTTAAAACATTAATAGAACCATATTAGTCTGAAAATCAGGGTGTCCACTACATAATTGGCAGTCAAGCTGAAACTAAATTAATCAGGTAAAAATAGCAAATGGTGGGAAATTGTTTACTCAAACGTCCTCAAACCTCCAAATAAGTTACCAAGACCTAATCCACATTTCCACATATTAAAGGATAAGATCTGCAAATACAAATAGAGTTAATTAAAGTAGGTCTTCCAGCCAAACTGCATGTTCATAAGAATACACACACACACACACACACACACACACACACACACACACACACACACACACCTCAATTATCACTCTAGAACAGGGGTGTCAAACTCAATTTCATTGTAGGCCGCATCAGGGCTGTAGTTGACGTCACGGAGTGGGGGGAGGGCATACATGGCTGACTGGATGGGTGTGGCCAATTGGATGGCATGGCCAGCCTGATACAACTCACTGGCCACGGCTGACTGGGTAGGCACACTGACTGGGTGTGCGTGGCCAGCTTGAGGCCACTCCCCAAACTGCTGGCATGGTTCCTCTTCACATTGCGTAGACCAGGCCGAAGCGATGCAGGCCAGCCCCTTACATTTTCCAGGACAGCCTCATGGGCTGGATCCAATCACATTGTGGGCCATATTTGGCCCGCGGGCCTTGGGTTTGACATCTCTGCCCTAGAATCAATATGTAGACACTTCTACATCCTGGACAAGCACCCCCTGTAAAAGTCTGTCACTGTACCCGATTTCTCTGCAGCTGCCTCTAAAGACAAACTGTTTTGCTTTTAGGAATAAATATTTCTTCTTTCCACACACCTGTCTGGATCTCATTTTTATTTATTCTTGCACAACCCCAACTCGAGTTGGAACCCCAAATTATTCTTCTGACTGACAATGCTTCCCTTAATGACTGAATCCCTTAATGACCAATTTTCAGGCCTCTTTTATGATTGAAAGCCAAGGGCCACCTCTGTATAGAAGCAGTTTCCAATCTTTTGGATAGCAGTTATAAATGCATTTATATTTCATCCTTTCTCTTTTTTTAAAGAAAATCAAAAATGGACAAAAGCCTATGGTTACTTTTTAAAAGATCCTTGAGCATGATCTTATTAGAATATGAGATTAATTATGATCATTTGGAAATCTGAGCATTCTTCAGCACTGCTCTCTTTTGGGGGGTTTGGAATATAAACTGATTTCCCCCCACCCCATTGGTCTTGGCCATTATTGTGTTTTTCATACCTGCTTACAAATTGCAAATAGCCCATTAACTATACTGTCTTGCAAGTTTTATGAATAGTTTGGTATTTCATCAACTGCTCCACCTTTCTTGTTGGCCCACTTTACTTTCCAGAAAATCTGTTTTCATTCAGTTATTAACCTTTGCAATCATTATCAGTGTGGGATTTCATGTGTACCTGCAATCTCTAGGTGCCCATGTATCCTTTAAAAAGAATGTGACATATCAGGGTCATCTGTGATATGAATGCCAGAATAAGGGTTTAGTTATGTCCTCGCAAACCGAGTTTACCTTTGTTTAGTTTTGGTCCTCTCAAACTGAGTTTACCTTTGTAATGATAATGCCACTTGAAATCATCACACTATTAACAAGGCTTTTCCTTCCTTCCTTCCTTCCTTCCTTCCTTCCTTCCTTCCTTCCTTCCTTCCTTCCTTCCCTCCCTCCCTCCCTCCCTCCCACTCTCAATAATTTCAATGCAGCATGACTGAATGTTGATTAAGAAAATCGAATACACATTTATACTGTGCTATACTGAACAGATAGTGTACTTCAAATCCTTCCCCCATCATTCTGTTGAATCTATTTCTCCTGCGAATGAGATAAATTTGTACATGCATCATACAAGGCCGTAGTTCTGTTCATATGTACTCATCCATCTCTGAAAACCCTTCACGTTTGGCTCGTGAAACAAAGTGTATGAAAATCAATATCAAGTTATTTATTTATTTTGCATGTTCCGACTCTATTCACTGATGGCTTGGTTTCTAGAACAAAAAAAGTTTTCAAGAAATAAAGCAGATGAGGGGGAGAAGTGTCAGACAAGAGACGTTCTAAAAATGATATGAGAGCTATGCTGCTTAAGCATGTAAATATAAGAAAAGCAATGAACTCTGCATGACTTGGATGATAAGTTGAGACCAGAAAAATCTATGTAGCATGACATTTTCAGGCAACAGTGCCATCCCGCATGCTTTACTGATAACACCAGAAGGGTTTTTTTTTGGGGGGGGGGGCAGGGTTTGGCAATTATATAGGCCACCCCAGCCCTGTTAGTGGAAAAAAGCAGTAGAAATAGCACATAATTGTATTAGAATTCCTTTAATAATGCATTTAATTTAAAAGTCTAATTCTAAAAGCAGGGAAATTGAAGCTCCCCTTGTTAAAACACATAGGCACAAGCACAGACCACCTAACAATAGAAGATGTATACCTAGAAAGAAGTGCACATACCCACATATAGGAAATGGTTGTGTAGGAATGTAGCAGCTTGAAAAGCAAAAGATGTAAATTACTCTAGGTAAGGCTGTATTTATTCAACAGTGTCTCTTTAAACATTAAAATGCTTAGAGAACAAGCAAAACTTAGAGAATTAGCATCGTATGTGTCTCATACAGTTATTATTGTGATGACTTAGGACGTATGAAGTACTGCTGTGACATTTATTCATAGATTTCTTCCTTATTTTTGTAAACAGAATTATTAACCTCTAGGTAAATACACTTTTCATTTCAAAGCAATAGCAACCCTTCAAATTTAACATCATCCCAAAGCGAGAATTTGCAAAACATTAATTTGCAGAGACTCATTTAGCGAAGGGTCTTGATCCACAAATTACTATGTGTAACAATGGATTGATTAGGGTTGGCTTAACTGTACACACACATCCCAGAGTTAGATGCATATCTGTACAAGAAGAAATTCATAAGAACATTTTAAACAACTGTGCAAGAATCTGACTATCTTTCTGCTTTGGTTTGTTGTTTGTTCATCAGGCTGATCCTCACTGAACTTTTCTGGGGCTTGTGGGAGAGTCCATTTATTATTTTTGTTATTTATTTATTTCCCAGTATGGGAAGAAAAATCCAAGCAGATTCCAAGCAGGGAGACAATTGCTATAAATAAAAAGGAGGCTGGTTGGTTGGAAAGAAGGTCTCTGTTTATTTGGATGCCAGAAACTATACTGACAGCAGCATGTTTCTGGAGTGATTGACAAAATGATTGAGTGAGTGGATGGATAATTATAGGGTTCTGCGGTATTGTGATGGAGATGGTCCAGGGGTGTGTGCAATGTAATAAGCCTTTTGTCTTTTACTATCTAGAGCTGAGGTGGCACAGTGGTCAAAGTGTAGTACTGCAGGCTACTTCAGCTGACTGCTAGCTGCAGTTCAGCAGTTCAAATTTCATCGGCTTAAGGTTGACTCAGCCTTCCAACCTTCCAAGGTGGATAAAATGAGGATCCAGATTGTTGGGGGCAATATGTTGATTCTGTAAACTGCTTAGAGAGGGCTGTAAAAGCACTATGAAGCGGTGTATAAGTCTAAGTGTTATTGCTATTGCTATGACGGGTTAATCTTATTAAATCTAAAGGTCTTGTCGTGTCCTTAGAATTTGGGTGGGGGAATGTAAACTCTTAATCCCATCAGCTCCATTGGGAGCTGTGACTGAAAGTGTTTTGTTTATGAATGGATACAAAATCTGCATTCCTAAAGGTCAGCCTCTTCAAGTTTCTGAGTTTGAAGCTGCTTTCCTATGGCAGGAAGACTGGGGCTGCTTTGTGCCTTTGTTAAGATTTTTCTCCATTTCTCCTTTGAGAAAATAAAATATTCTGGCTCTTTTAATATCCCCCAAAATAATTCATTCCCTGCCACCACCACTAAGAGTTCACCTGATGCGGGGCAAACTGGCAGAAAACCACCTCTGGTGTGGTTTATATTGAGGGGGGTGGAGAGATACTGATGCCAATGTTGTTGTTTTTTCCATCACTGTTTGGAGCAGGGGAAAAAAATCATTCTGTATCTTTTACGGTCCAAATATGGGGGGAAATTAGTCTACTCCAAATTAGCATTGTTACTCCTGAATCTCAATAATATGATCTGGGGGCACAGTGGGTACAAGAAAAAAATAGTCTGGGAGAATGTATTTCAGAGAAGCAATAGGCTACTTATGTTGTTATTAAATTATAGGGGGGAAAACAGCCCTCTTCTGAAAGACTTCACAATCTTTGTCAAAAACTAGCATGCAAAGAATGGTGAACAGATGGAAAGAAGGGTCTGGTAAACTGTGTTTTGAATAAATTTCAGGTCCATTTTCATGAAAGCATTATAGAAATAATGCTTTGGATTGAATCCAGCATTACAGTGCCATAAAGAGAGGAGATTTCCATTTGTGCAAATTGAGCTATTCTGTAAATGCTTTCTTATATAGCCAAAGGAGGTCTTCCATAACAACAGGCCTCGTTTTGTGAATGAGAAATCCTGGATCATATACAGTTGTAGAAAATATTGAATAAACTGCAGTGAAAGTTGGTGAATATATGCATGGGCTTAGGTTTGGATAACGTCTAGATATTTTTCTTAAAGTTTAGGAATAGATGCACTAGATATAAAGAATTAGGAATATCAGAGAGACAGAGAATAAGAGAATTGGAAGGCACCTTGGAGGTCTTCTATTCCAATCCCTGTTCAAACAGGAGACCCTATACCAGTGATGGCTAACCTTTTTGTCATTGCATGCCGAAAGCATGTGCGTGCCCACATTCATAATGCACTGTGTGACTCTTCCCCCCCCCCTGTGCATGTGCACATGATCCCCACACAACCCCCACTTCCCCGCTTATGTGTGTGTGACTCGCCCATGCCTCATTTTGGGCCTAGCAGGACTTCCTGAAGCCTCCCGGAACCAAAAACAGAGCATGGGTTGTGTGTGCCATACACCCCCTGTGCTCCCTCTGCCCCCATGCAACCCCCTGCCATCATGCATGCATCTCCCACATGTGCCCCACTCATCGCGCATGCACAGCAGAGACCTGAAAAATCAGCTGGCTGGCGGGAGGCATGTATGCATGCGCGGTAGAGCTGAGCTGGGGGAATGGCTCAAGTGCCCACAGAGAGGGCTCTGCATGCCACCTATGGCACGTGTGCCATAGGTTCACCATCAAGGCTCTATACCATTCCAGACAAGTGGCTATTCTGTCTCTTCTTAGAAGCCTACAGAGATGAAGCACCCACAACTTCTGAAGGCAACTTTTTCCAGTGATTAATTACTCTCACCGTTAGGAAATTCCTCCTTAGTTCTAGGTGACAGCCCCAAATATTGGAACACTGCTATAATGTCACCTCTTGTCTTTCTTTTCACTATACCCAATCATTCTTCATATGTTTTAGCCTCTAGCCCCCAATCATCTTTGTTGCTTTTTTCTGCAGAAAATAATGACTTACTTTGATTATGGTCCATCAAGTCAGTGTCAACTCAACAACATAGATTTGGACCAGGATGATCCTGCCCCAATCTGTTCCAGTGCAATCATTTTCACTGTAACTTTGTGCACTTTTATGTATCCTAACATTGTCACTGTTCATTCATCTATGCACTGGCCATCATCTTCTTCTTTTTCTTTCCAATATTTAGACTACTTTCTAGAAATATAAATATTATTGCAACTATTTTAGCAATATGCCTTCTGTAATCATTGTTTCTAAATTTACATGCAATTACAACTGACATTCCATAGCATTCACATTCTTGTTGAAACATGCATAATTGTAGAACCTCAGAGAGGAACTGGGGAATATATCAGTTTGAAAAAGATGCTGGATATAGAAGTTTACTGTATCACTTAATTTACGAGAGAGAGAGAGAGAGAGAGAGAGAGAGAGAGAGAGAGAGAGAGAGAGAGAGAGAGAGAGAGAGGGAGAGAGAGAGAGAGAGAGAGAGAGATGGAGGTAAGAAGGAGGGAGAAAGAAGAGTACAAACAGAAATCTTTATTAGGATTTAGGATTTAAAGAGTTCTATCCCTAAGGACATATTTCTAATCCTTTCTGTATAGAATAGTGTAATTAATAGCAACAATTCAACTGAATTAAAAGTATCAACTGTGAAAAAATCATCACTAGACTCTGTGCAATAAAGAGTATATAAAAAAGAAGTTGCTTTGAACAATGGAACAGAGAACAATGTATCAGCAAAGTCAATTACCCAACATGCTGATTTTCTCTGATTTTGAAGGAGATATAGATTCCAGTCAAAGCAATAGCTAAGACTCATTTACATTTTTTTTAAAAAAACCACCTCTATTGTTTAGGAGTAATCAAGAGAAAAATGTTAAATAGAAGCTTTCTCAGTGACATGTGACATTTCTGGTCAGCTAAATTAAACACATATCAGGGAAGAAGTTCAAGGACGCTGGCAGTATATACTTTAGCTGTGCCCTAAGAGACAACTAGAATAGATTGTTGCAGGCTTCTGACAACAGGCTTCATAGCCCAGTGTCCTTCTAAAACCCACTGCCCTCTATGTATGTTGGATTCTAAATCCTCTAGTTCACTTCACATGACCCAAAGATAGGGATGATGGAAGAAGATCCAACATATTCTGAAGATACCAAGTGAGAATACAAATGATTTATCTGCTTTTGTCTGATTAGCCTGAGTTACAAACAGAGAATTTATAGAAAACAGATGCAATGGTTTTGAAGGACAGGAGGAAGAATAACTACTAAGCCAATGATCAGATAAAAAAGCCTGAGCCCACGACTTGAAAAAATATCTGTCATAATCCATGAAAGAGGCCAAAAAAATGTTGTTTATCCATGGAATGGCATCAAGAGATTAAGATGGAGGCCACAACTGTATGTCTGAATCCCCATACCTTTTATATATTTGTTATGTATATTGCAAAAAAGGTGGGCTTTGATCTCACAGTCATGACCATTGTGTTGACATTTTGGCTACCCTGATGTAGATAATGTAAAATTCTTACTTTGGGTATATTAAGTGTCATAGAAAGTAGAACTATAAAATAATAACTGGTAAATCAATCAAAAACCTGATTCAAATCTAAGGAATGGTTAGATGGCTCAGTGTTCTCAGTGTCTCATTCTAGCTTCCCCTGAATTCTTTTACTCTAGAACAGTGGTTCCAAACCTTTTTGGCCATGCCCCACCTAAGCATCTCTAAAATCCTGATGCCCCCCACCCACCCAACACACACATGTGACATACAATTCTTACTATTCAAAAAGTGAACTCCAACACATGCGGAGAGGCCATTAAGTTGGTTTCAACAATGTTCCAAATTGCCCCCATTAAACATAAATTTCCCCCCTGAGGGGCATGGGCCACCTTAGGAACCACTGCTCGAGGAAAAATACCTTCAAATCAGCCACAAAATATTCCAGAATGCTGAAATGATTTCACATTTGTTTTTCCATATTGTTAATTCTAATAGTAGCCTTGCATAAATTCATTTCTTTTAGCATTCAGCATGTCTTTTTTTGTCCTTTGTAGAGTACAGTTGGATGTTACAGGGAGATGATGCCATATCACATTGAAAGATGACCTTGTGAATGAATTCCAAATGTTATAAGTGTCATAATTTGGTCCTTTTGTAATTTCCAGAGCCACTGGGAACAGAACTGATATCTAGGCTTCCCTGGAGACCTTCTCAGTAAACAAACACCATCCTGCCAATGAATGGACTGTAATATGTCTCATATTTTTTAATACCATCATTTTATAGTCCTTCACTTTTTCCCTGGTAAAAAAAAAAACTATTCTTTGTTTTATTATAATGGAAATTTCTGAAGTCATGCCGTTTCATTGGAACATTTGCAGTGCATTCTGAGCACTGTTTCATGAATCCTAGTAAGATAAAAAGGAAGCTGCGTGTTTATTTACTTGAGTGGTTCTAAAAAGACAAGAATGATTTGCTTGTACTGTTTGCATTCCCAAATTGCATCCTTTTTAAACATAGGGAAATAAACATTCATTGTGAAGACAGCAGTGCTATGTAATAATCAATAAAATGAAAATGACTGAATGTGTGACTGGCAATTAATTATAGTATGTATTTATATATAACTGGCTAAATCACCAAAATGCCTGGATTTCTCTTACCAGCAATGGAAAGCACTGATTTGCTTCTCTCTCTCTCTCTCTCTCTCTCTCTCTCTCTCTCTCTCTCTCTCTCTCTCTCTCTCTCTCTCTCTCTCTCTCTGTGTGTGTGTGTGTGTGTCTGGAAAAATTGATAGAGGATGACAAAAACATACTAAATCCTCCTACCATAAAATCACAGGATTTATTGATCTTTCTCAAAGCTTCTGGAATCTAAACACAACAACATGCTCAAAGGAGTACTGTATTTGTCCTACATAGTATAAACATTAAAAATCTTACTAACAGGTAAGTGAAATATTTATAACTCTGTTACAAATCCCCTGAAGCTAAGTGAACAGAACCCAAGTTAAGTGATTATCTAATGGAAGACATATGAGGATATTCTCATATATCTATCTGAGAGGTTCATTATTCACACTTACAGTGAACTGGCCATGTATCTTTAACATAAACAACATGCCTCCATCATAGAGATTTATCCAGCAAAGGTGGTGGCTCAAGTCCAAGACAAATTAAGCATCTTGCTTTCATGCTATCTTTATCTCTAGGAGGGAATATGGGAAAGCAATAGCTTATGCTTAAGAAAATACCTGAAATGCATTATACATATGGAAAAGCAAATGACTGTGATTAAGGTATTATGGCTTTTGAAGATAACCAATGAATGGTGCCAAAGCTAGAGAGCCACTGCAACAAACATTGATATCAACAATGGTTTTCTGCCTCGTGTTATATTTTTACTTCCCACTGCCTACTGGCTTTCTTTCCTTTGTTGCTTTGAAAATCTGGAATGGCTCACTTTTAAAAAGAAGGATCCATAAAGCTGCTGGCTGCAATTTGCACGCTCCTTTTTTACTGTAAAGAGGCATATCTAATGTGACATGTGGCCATTTGCCTGCACTGTTCCTGTTTGAGGAATTTGGCTTGATTGCTCTGTTATTTATTAACTTACACCCTCAGGAGCTCAAGGTGGCATAAATAACGTTCACTCCTCCCTTGAAGTAGTAGGGCTGGAAAAAGTCACTCAGTGAGCTTCCCTGGTGGAGGAGAGACTGGGTCTCCCTAATCCTGATTCAGCACCTTCATCTCAAACATAAGCTGTACCAAGTATCTTGGTGAATAGAAATAGCAATAGCACTTAGACCTATATACTGTATTGTCCCATTGTGTGTCAAAGCACTCCCTGGGCAGTTTACAATGTTAGCATATTATCCCTAATCTGGGTCCTCATTTTACCAACCTCAGAAAGATGGAAGGTTGAGTCAAACTTGATGTCAGGGTTCCAAATAGGATCCAAAATTAAATCAGAGTCCGAGGCAAAGCATTCCTCAAAGTTCTAATTTATTAAGAGAGCCATGTTGGCACATCTGGGAAAACCTGAAACGGAAAGCTTCCCAGTTTTCCCCACCCAGTTGAAAGTTCAAGATCTTGCCCCCACACCCCCAAGTTCATCACATGGTCTAATCTTCCACTGCCATGCTGGCAGTTCCACCCATTCAGTTCCGGTCAGAGGTTCAAAGACAAAGGATGACTTTGGCTTTCTAGAAAGAATTTTATTATGGCTACATATCTTCTAACTCTGTACAAATCCCCTCTCCCATTTTCCAACAATAGAAAATGCAGAATAATAGAAGAAGAATAAAATGTGTAGCCAGCCAGAAATCAAAAAGAAAAAAATGGCTGCAGGCCTGATAGGCAGCTTCCCCTCAGGAAAAAAGTGTGTCCTGTAAAGAGAATAATGTCGGTGGTTAACATAAGCATAACATAAGCATTGAACCCTGTAGGATCAAACTCCAGGCTGTGGACCTGAGATACTGCATTTTAACCACTGCTCCACCAGGGCTCATTTGTTAGTTAATGTTTGTGTAGAATGTACCTTCTGAGCTTAAGAGAAGAGTACCCCAGTATTAATTTGTGGTCAGATTTCATATGTTGCTGTTTGTGGAAGCACAGGACTGCGGTAGTTTTTGCCAGCCACTATGATAAGCATCCAGTACTACTCTACATGGCAAAAATTGCAAGATACACAGTGGGTAGGGTTCAATATTCAGTGTATGTTTAATTTTCTCCTCCTGTGTCAGGCAGTCTTTTAAAATTCTGATGAGCTTCATTGCCAAGATAATGTGTAGCCTTGTCCTCCTAGTAGTGAAATATATTTTTTTCTTAAGGACAAAGCAGAGAATTTCCAACTTCCAGTCCAATGTTGCTGTCCAAGCATCAAAGTAGAGGGAAGATCAGAGTGATCATAAGTGACAAAAAATGACTCACTGTGACAAAGATATCCTCCACCTTTCGATCTGAGGTTCAAAACCTGTTCTAATGTATAACCACCAAATGATTGGGGTTAGATAATTTCAAAGCAATCACTGTCCCAGGCCGTGGGAATTCCCACTTCCATCAGTCAAGAGGAATCTACACCAGTCTTGCAATGAGATTATAAAGATGAGCCAAGGATACTGCAGAAGTAGATGGCAGAATTAGCTTGACCAGGAAACCCAGTTTCATGTATAGGTGCTATGGTTCCTTCTGACTCAGCAGACTCAGACTGAGGGGTCTGCTCCAGCAGATTATCAGCACTTGCAGATCAGTTGGCATGTAAATTTTAGCCTAAAATAAGACAATAAGGACACAAATCCAGTTACCTATGGAGATGTAACCATTAAGATGTAACCATCAAGAATAATTATCAAGATGTCTCAGGGGATCATCATTCTAACACACACACACACACACACACACACACACCTCTACTGTAGATTTGTATTGAAAAAGGTTAAATCATGCCAAGTGGACCAAAGCTTGTTAATCTGAGACATTTTTTATTCATCCAAGTACTAATTTTGAGAGAAACCCCTGTAGTTGGTGTGACAAGAGTTAATACATCCCAACAACTCTCTGACTCTGTCTACTTGGATAAGGAATGAAACATCTCAGTTTAACAAACTTTGTCTAACTGCCATGATTTAATCTTTTGAGATACTTTTGGCTTGGATGATTGTTCATTTACATACACCTAGTTTTTGCTTCAGGATTGCCGACCTGTTTGAATACCAGAAGAGCAGATCTCTCAGGACTACCTACCCCTCTCCCCCATGAAAACCATTATCCACTCAGATTTTGGTAATACACCACTGGTCCACTTGCTCCTCTCAACTTAATAGGTTTTATTTCTCACAGATTTGGCAGTTAGTCAGAGCAATATGAATGTTGTCGCATGTCGGCCGCTGGAACCTCCAGCAGCTGAATCAGAAGAGGAGGAGGTGTGGGAGTCAGTATCAAGGCAACCTTGGCCATCCAAGGGAGATGAGGGAATGGAGTTGGCAGAGAGGGAGACAGACGCAGAGCCTGGCCGGTCCATCAGCCCTCCGCTGGAGAGTCAAGAGCCCCCAGGTATGGAGGAGGCTGATGAGGAAGAGGAGGAACAGCTGGGTCCAATGCTTCACACGCAGATGTGCAGAAGGTAGAGGAGAGGAGAGCAGTGGAAATCCATGGATTGATCATTTGGAAGGGAGAGCCACTGCTGCTAGTGAATCCCCACCCTAGGTCTGGGGATAAAAGACAGGGGGCAGAGATGAATAGATGTGTCAAACAAGTATTCATCTCCCCTGCCGGACAGACTTGTTAGCCTGAGATATAATTTTTTTTTGTCGTGGCTGCTGGCACTCCTAATAAAGGAATAATTGTTTCAATTACAGACAGTTTGTCGTGTTTGGGAAGCTGGGTCAGAACACTGAAACTGAAGATTCCTGCTCTCTAGCATCAGGAAGAAATGAACAAATTGGAAACAAACAGCAAGGGTATTCCCCTTCCCTTGTAGTGGCTACGTAATATCTTGTTATATTAGCTTCTGTCAATTACTACAAGACTACATGAGCTCTCCCATTCCCCTTTGTCCTTTCTGTCGTCCTTCTTCCCCACCCTCTGTAATCTTTCTGAAGCATCCTGGATCAATGGCTTCAGAATCTCCCTGCTATACTATTCCATATTGATGCTCTGGCTATCTAGCTGATTATCTCTCTTTCCAGATATATCTAATATCCCCCTCCAAGGTGCCTTAATCCCACCTCATTCCTTCATATATTTTTTTTATTTCCAAAAATCTTCACATTTTTTTATTTCCAAGAAACTTCACATTTTTTATTTCCAAAAAACTTCACAGTTTTTATTTCCAAAAAAACTTCACATTTTTTATTTCCAATTAGGCCTTTCTCCTACTGTTCCAGCTTATTGAGAAAACCTCCCTTGTACTCTCACTCCATCAAAAGAATTCAGTCCACCCACACCCTCCCATGTTTAGAGGAAAAAAGCTCTGCTTAAAGGCAAGCAAATGTTGCTCCTATCTATCAAATCTATTTCCAGTTGGGGATGCATGGATCAGCCTATCCCCATGTTATAGAACAGACCATGAAAAGGATTGAATGTTATAGGATAGTTACCATATTGTTTTGGAGTATAAGAAGCGCTCCCCCCCAAAAAGACAGAGAAAATTTGGGTGCATCTTATACAACAATTGTAGCCGTGCCCACTCATCATCCCCACCCTTTGACCTCTGCCTCCCAGCAATTTGCTTCCTTTCAGCAAACAGCCTGTTTCAGTTTCAGCTTCAGCAAAAGCAGCTGATTGTTGGTTGAATCAGCCTCTCGACCATCAGCTGTTTCAGGCTGTTGGGATTGCCACTGCCTATTCTGCTGAAGCTGAAACTGAAGCTGAAACTGGCTGTTTGCTGTTTGCTGCAAGGAGGCAAAAGCAGATTTTGTTTTTGTGCTAATCAGGCTGTGCTGAAACTGAAACAGGTTGTTTGCGGTTTGCTGTAAGGAAGCAAATTGCTGGGAGGCAGAGGTAGATTTTTTTTCCCTTCCCAAAAGCTGATATTTCAGAGCATTTTATACTCCGAAAAATACAGTATACATCAAATGTCCATATCATTCCATAAACGTTATACTAAAAAATGATCTAGATGCAACATAACATTTCCTGAAATACAATGATTTAAGAAACTTTGAACAAAAAGAGAAATGTGTAGAGCCTGGAGACCCTGACCTTGGGACAGGATTAGAATTACAGTTAGGGGGTAGGGTAAAACAAGAAACAGAGGAAGATCCTGCTCAAAGGACTGTAAGGGACTAGCAGGGTTGTAGGGAAAAATAAAGGACAAGGCAGACAAATATTGGGGTGTTGGGATTGTGATTGGTGGGTTCTAAGCACAAGCATCAATAGCTTGAATGGAGTCCTGGTTCATAACCCTTTTCTTTATAGTTACATTTTGAGAAATAATAAATAAATACATGGCTATTTATCAGAATGATTATTTTGATGTGATGGTGCACAGATGAGAAAAGCACCTTTGCAAAAGCACCTTTGTGTCAGAAATGAAAAAAAACCCAAAAAAACAAACCTCAAACTCCGATTGGAAGATTAACAGAAGGTTAGGCACACAAATGAGGCATTCAGAAAGAAAAGATTGTAATATATAATCTAGGTTTAAACCTGAACAACAAAATTATGCTGCTTGAGAAGGAGATGTATGCAGGAATCATCATAGAAAACTATCTCAATACGTAAATCATTCCATCAATAAAGGGACCTATTGATTGTTGAAGAATAATGCAAAGTGAAGACTTAAATCTACACACTAATGCTGACAACAGCAAAAGAAATCAATAGCAGACTTGATATAAAAATGCAGCTAAAACAACAAGACTATCATAGGCTAATGTCAACCAGAAGATTAAAAAAGAATAAAGCTAAATAAAATATGGCCAATAAATCTTTATTTCCTAAATCATGTTGTATACAGTAAATATTAATAATGATCCCAGATGTCAAAATGTTTTGGAATTATTATTATTTTTTTAGAATTACAATGTAAGCATTCATCCTGGAAGATATATGAGCTCTTTCCTGCATTACACTCTAAAAACAAGATTGCATACTCTCGAAGGGAAAAAGGTGGCCCTTTGAGTGCTATCCTGGTTCTAAACTTTTGTGTAAATGTAACCCCAAATAACCAGTTAAAACAGACAAGTCTCTCTAGGTGGAAACTGGAGAATCATCTCTGCTTGCCATCCCTTTGCAAAAACCAAGGAGATGGATCAGATGTTGTTGGCTCATAAGCATCCATCAAAGAAAAATGTAAATCGGAAAGGAGGAGGAGGAGGAGATGTCTATGAATCCCAAGAATGCAGACAACTATTTGGTCCAGTGGGTGAGAACTGCTTGATGAGAAAAATACTGAATGCGCATTTACAATTCTAGATTCTCTTTTCTGGATGCTCACATTTGACAACTAAACAAGGACCATGACACAGGTTCAAAAGTAGTTAAACCTTTCAGTGCTATGTCTCTTAGAGTCAAGTTCCACTTTTAATGAAAGATGGATACTCTGCAAGATTTTATTTATGTTTTGGTGCTTTCAAGTCAGTGTTGACTCCTGGAAAATGCCTGGATTAGTGCAGAGGTGGGTTCCTACCAGTTCGCACCTATTTGGTAGAACTGATTCGTCAAATCTACCGAACCAGTTAGAAGAGGTTCCACCAGTGGACCCGGAAAGCAGGCCACACCTACAGAGGAGGTTCCAAAATTTTTTTGAAACCCACCACTGGTCCTTGGATATGATTATTCTACACTATCATGCCCATATTTATAAAACTCAGTGCCTCTGTGAAAGGTAAGGATGACTACTGCGTTTGTGGTGCAATCAGAACATTGCATGTGTTGAAGTTGTTTTAACTCAAACCAAAGATGCCTTTTAAAAAACAAGTTTACATCATATTCTTATGCATGCCAGTGCTGTGTGTGAGGTAATTTAAGGTGGTTCTGACAAGTGTCATCGGCATCTTCATATCCGGTCACATGGGCGGCAAGCCACTCCCATCCGGTCACATGGGCAGCAAGCCACTCCCACAAATGAGGCCACACCCACAGAGTAGGTTCGAACAATTTTTGAAACCCACCACTGGACTAGTGCCTGGAGTTTTCTTGGCAAGGGTTTTTCAGAATTGGTTTGCCTGATTCCAAGACAGAGTGACTAGCCCAAGGTCATGCAGCTAGCTCTGCATCTCAGCTGGGACTAGAATTCAGAGTCTCCTGCTTTATAGCTGCTGCCTTAACCACTATATCAAATTGACTGTAAAAAAATATAAACAGTGTTTATGTATGTACATGTGCATGCACATGTATGCACCTTCAGGCCATTGAGATTGACAACTGCCAGGATAAATCCCTGTAGTTTTCTTGGCAAGGCTTTTCAGAAGTGGTTTGTCATTGTTTCCTTCTTATGACTGAGAGAAAGTGACTGGCTCAAGGTCATCCAGCTAGCATTGTGCCTAAAGTGGGACTACAATAGAAATCATGGTCTCTCAATTTCTACCTTCATGGCTTAACTTTGCTTTAGTGGTTTATTTACATAGGAACAACCAATTCTTTGAATGCCTTTCTATAGAATGGCACTATACTTCTAAAGAAAACCTCATTATGTAGATAACAATATACTGAAACCAGCAAGAACGGAACTATTGTTTCTTCCCCCCCCCTTTTTTTTTAGCTTCCGATTATTCCACTGAAATGGGCCACAACCCAAACTAAGGGAGGTTGGCTCAGCTCAGTTAATATATCATAGTGATGCTTCTCTGACTGAATAATCTATGATTTTTTTTGTTTAGTTTGTCAACCATATACAAGATAACAGGTATAAGTATAAACATGGACATGAACACAGGAAATGAGTATGAATAAATGGGGACAATAGGACAGGGATGCTAAGCACACTGGTGTGCTTATGCAAGTCCTCTTACAGACCTCTTAGGAAAGGTGTGTGGTCCACACTAGACAGTTTAAGGTTAAAGTTATGGGGATTTTAGGATGTAACAATACAGTCAGGTAGTGCATTCCAGGCATTCTGTTGCTGAAGTCATATTTTCTGCAATCAAGTTTGGAGCAGTTTACCTTGAGTTTGTATCTATTGGTTGCCTGTGTATTATTACAGTTGAAGCTGAAGTAGTCATTGACAGGTAATGTATGGTTGTTAAATGTGTATACCCTTTATTTGCGGGATTGGGGGGGAGGGAGGGAAGGGGAAAGATATACAATTGTAAAACTTATTAAAACTTTTAAATAAAAAAAGCCTTGCCTAGTAAGCAAAAGTAACAACCCACTTTCTTAGAACTCTCTGCTTACTAATGTACTGAATCAAAAGTCTTCCTTCTAGTTTTTTTGAAAAAGTTATTTCCTTCCCAAGGAGACTTCTGTTGTCTTCCTCATACTAAGGACACTTCAGAGTTCATTTTGAAAAATGTCTTGAGACCTCCCTACTGACTGATTGATTATGTGCCATCAAGTCAGCATCAACTCTTGGCAACCACATAGATTTTTTTTTTCTAGGAAGATCTGTTCCCAACCAGGTCCTTTGGATTGATCTCCCAATAGAAAGAGCAATCTCAGGTTTAGAATCTGTTCAAAACAGATACAAAAACAGAATAAAACAAGCAAAACAAGACATCCAGAAAAAAATGAGAGGTAATTAACTAAAAAAGTCACTCTGCAATATAAGCATATGAAATTAAAGTGGCAAAATTTAGAGAAGAAAAAGGTCACAGCCTGGGGCCAAAAGAATGCACCAGATGTTATGAGCTTAACTTACAGCTATGGAAAATTAAGATTGCCTTTTTAATGTGTGGCTGTGCATGTGTGTTAGTTCCTTTTTAGCCTCCCTGGATGCCAGTACTTCCTGACCCGAAAAAACTACAAGATACAAGTTATTCCATGAGGTCATCCTCTGGGCCAGGAAGACTGTGCTTGGTTAGAGAGAGAATTTTACAGTAAAAGAAGAGCATATCCACTCACCTCATGACTGCTTCGTAACTAAAGGAAGTGTAAGAAATCCGTAACTCACCCTCAGGAATGTCATTTAAGGTTTCTTTTCTTTTCTCCTTGTGGAGGTTAATGAGGAACATATTGACAGCCATTTCTGTTCTGTGCATTTCTCAGTGGAAAACCTTTGGCAGAGAATCTAACTATATGGTGGAGAGTTCAGTGCTTAGCTGAAACCCGTGACTAAGAACCAGCACCTGAATGAAAGTTACATGGGCTAAATACTCTGGCAACTCAGAATTACTCATTTTGACATTCCTGGGGTGACAGTTAATTTCCAAGCTCTTTATCAAACTTCATATGGTTGACATTTCAGCCAACTCGGTCATTTCAACAGCAATCACAATATTAAACAGAGAGACACCAGAGAACGGCCATTTTGGTCAGAAACTAAGTCCTTTATTTAGACACATACACATACACATACATTGTATGTATGTATATAGCAAGTATTGCGGGAGCAATTGGCAAAAGAAATCTCACGAACGTATAGGTTGGAAACAGGCGAAAGAGTATATGTGTGTGTGTATGTATGTATGTATGTATGTATGTGTATGTATGTATGTATACACACATACATGTATTTATGTATTATGTATGTATGTACACACACACACACAATATTAAGGGGCGAGGTAGCTCAGTGGCTAAGATGCTGAGCTTGTTGATCAGAAGGTCGGCAGTTCAGCAGTTTGAATCCCTAGTGCCGCGTAACAGAGTGAGCTCCCGTTACTTGTCTCAGCTTCTGCCAACCAAGCAGTCCAAAGCCATGTAAAAAATGCAAGTAGAAAAATAGGGACCACTTTGGTGCGAAGGTAACAGCACTCCAAGTCTTCGGACAGTGCTGGCTCTTCGGCTTAGAAATGGAGATAAGCACTGCCCCCTAGATTCTAGAACCAGAAATGACTAGCATGCATGTGTGAGGGGAACCTTTGCCATTACCTTTACTTTAAACACTATGCATATACGTGTGTGTGTGTGTGTGTGTGTGTGTGTGTGTGTGTGTGTGTGTGTGTGTTTAAAAGCTCAGGACTGAAGAGGTTGGAAACATGTGGAAGAGGCAATGGCTATATCTTTTGACTGAATTTACAGCATGTGTGATATTTTCTGTATATTTTGGCCCTGCTTTTGTTTTTTGATTATACAGATTCAACCCTGGCTGCTCGTGCTGTAAAACAAGTCAGTTGTCATTATTTCAATAAATCCCAATTTTGTGGTGTGCATAATTGTCAGCTTTGATTGTCTCCTCTAGCTCTACCTCAAAAATACCCCTGGCTGTCTGTCTAGTTATGGTATGTGGATCTTTCAAAACATTAGCTCAGGCTGGAAAGAATGAAGTCTCTATTGTTTCTTTTATTTTAACTGTCACTGTCTGCCCTTGTCAGACTGCTGTGTTTTGTTCTTCCATGCTTCCTAGCCAGTAACTTTCCACTGAGACAAGCCTTGTTGTTCAGGCTGAAGAAATGCAAAGATTGAAGACCCTTTAATCAGCTTTGGAAGTAGGCTGACAGCATGAATCTGCACAATGGTTACCATATGTGACACAAGTCATCACTCATTGTTACTGATAGGCAAACTCGGTACAGAAGTGAGATTGTAAAATAGCTCAAATGAGGATTGTTTTCGTGTTTTAAAAAAAGCTAATTCTGAAGTCAGTTTTTCCTCTTTAAAATCCAGTCACACTTTTGATAACCTTGTGCAGACATGGACATACTATTCATGCTCTATAATCTCATTGTAAAGATGGAGCTGCCCCATCTGGGTTGCAAAACTTCATACAGCCACTAGATAGCAGCAAAGAGATTCCTAAACCTTTAATTTCTTGCTTCCATCTGTGGTCACCTGGGTCCTTGTAACCCAGAAAGATAAGCATTAGTGCAACCATATATCTGAAGCATCTTTCCACACTTCCTTTGCACAGAGTTATTTCCTGGCTGGTACACTTTCTCAGCTGTAGTTCCACAGAATCCTGGGCTTAATATAAGGATTTTTTTAAAATAAAAAAAAACCATTTACACAGCAAGCAACACCAGCATTTTACAGTGGTGAGAATTTTTATATGCCTCAACTTGGCTACTTGCTTGATGCTCTGTTGTAAATGTTGTGAAATGTAGGTTGTGTTGGATGGAAGTGAATTCTATTGTGAAGTGTTTGTACTTTTGCAATTTCCAAGCAGGGGTTTTCTGAGACCTAAAGGTTTGAAAAAGGCTGCTGGGAGGAATGGCAATAGACATTGATAGTAAAGCTTCTTTGACAACCTTCCAGGCAATATTTCCCCTAGAATTCTGGCTATGTTCCTTGTCTAAACAATCCTAGGGGATATGTATGAGAAGTAAATGGGATTCCCAGCATATTCCTGAGGGATACCTGGTACCATAAGGAAAAGAGCTGAGTAGGTAAGGTCATATACAGCCGTGGATTTTTTTAATGCTATTGTATATATTTACAATATCATTTGTTGATTAATTGCTCATAATAGTAAAAAAAAATACTATAGAACTTTCAAATCATACTATAGAAACTTTCCTGAATATGTTAGACTTATCAGAAGTGTTACCTTATTGGTGAGCAATCTACTGCACATCATGGTTCCAATCAACCAGTTTCTTAGTAGATCTCAACTGTATCTTGTGAAGTCATAAAATAAGGCAATAATTTATTCTGTTATTTACTCATATGATGTCACATTGATAGCATCATGCCCTCTGTCTGAGGGGAATGGGTGATTCCTCGTGTCTGTTGTGTCCCGCCAGATTCGGACAGTGAGGAGGTTGGGGAGGAACATGGCCAGTCCTGGAGTCTGGGGAAGGGTCTGATGAGGGCTCTGTATCAGAGGCCAGAGCTGTATGCCAGTTATCAGCTGCCTTCTGAGACAGACATAAGTGAGGCAGACAAATGGCTGGAGGCTGTTCCCAATGTGCACATGCACAGTTGCCAGATGAAGGAGCAGGGATTGACTTGGGAGTAAGGCAGATGATGAATGGCCTCTCACAGAGGAAATAAAAGAGGAGCGAAAGGGAAGTGGAGTTTGCAGGAGACAATTGGTTCACTAATTGGTTAGCGACTCTCACACTCTTTGCCAAGTATTGCAGATATCGGTCTGTCAGCTCTCCAAGCCAGATAAGGTTTGTGACTGTAAATCCTCCTTTGAAAAACTTTGCCAGCTGTGAATGAGCAGAATTCACTGTAAATTAATAAAATGATTTTTTTTTTGCCAGGACAAGGATCATGATCTTGTCAAGCCTTGGTCACAACAATGCCATTGTCAACTGCAAAATCTCCAAAAATCAGAACAAAAAACAATCACAGTAATGATGTGTTGTGGCAAATGCCAGCCATTGATGCAGCTATAGCAATAGCAGACTTATATACCGCTTCATAGGGCTTTCAGCCCTCTCTAAGCGGTTTACAGAGTCAGCATATCGCCCCCACAGTCTGGGTCCTCATTTCACCCACCTCAGAAGGATGGAAGGCTGAGTCAACCTTGAGCCGGTGAGATTTGAACCGCTAAACTGCAGATAGCAGTCAGCTGAAGTGGCCTGCAGTACTGCACCCTAACCACTGTGCCACCTCGGCTCTATGACTGTGCTTTTAAACACAGGACAAGCAGAGGGCTGTTTGTGGTTGCTTTCCTAAACCAGCCATTTCTTGAGCCTGTCAAAATCTTACCACTAATATGCTAGCATTCAAAGAGACCACGGAAGCCCTGTTTCTGTTTTGAAAGTCATGACTTCTTAACAAAAGATCTTCTGAAGGGAAGAAGAAGAAAGAAAGAAACCCAGCATGAAATTGCCGAAGTAAAATTTAATCAGAAACCGCTATTCTATTTGCTTAGGCTTGAAGTGAAACAGTAATTTTTTGCAGCAAAGCTAGAATGATCATGTTATCACTTATAATTACAATTTTAGATGATTACACTTCTCTCATGGTACATTTAAACAAAAGATTGGCATTGGATTTTTTTTACTTTTCTTTTTCTTTTACTCGAGGGCCATTTGGTAATTGAGACATACTTCATGGACCACATCATTAGATAAGGTAATTGTAGGCCAGGTCATAATGGTGATGATCACATATTTGGAAATATACCTCCTATCCTTATCTCTTTAAAACTCAGAAACATACAGCAGTACACATATACTTTCCCACTTTATACACTCCAGGAGAAACTTTCTCTGTCTTCTTTCTCACACTCTCACACACCTACTCTTTCTCTGATCAGCACTGCTATCCTGCATTCCCTTTGAGGTTTTCCCCTGAAGGAGAATCTGGTGGGAAAAGGCCTTTGGGCCTAATAAAGACTTTGTTTGGCTTTAGATGGTCATTGAAGCCTTAGCAACTCTCAAATCCCTTGGTGATTTTCTTCCCACTCAGGTGGATGAGCCAATGACTATTGAAGTGACTGTAGTTTAACAGATACTTGTTTGCCCGTATGGTTTATGTTTTGCATTACTTCCTTTGCTTTCACACTTTTTGATTCAGGTTGCTGACAAGCTCTGCTTTTCTTTAGTCTGCAGCTAAATTCAGTGGAAAAGAGAACAAGTTTGGAAGCTGTTGGACATCATGTATTTCCCTTTTACTCTCTATTTTTACATCATCATCTTTTCCTTTTAATTGTCCTCTTAACTTCATATTGTTCTTCAACTGCATTCATTTTCCTTTACTTTTCAGTTGTATTTTCCACTTCATCGTCAGGTCTTCTGCCCATCCCAAAGGTTTTGTCCCACTCTCCTTTTCCTTACCTTTTTGGGAAGGAGGGGGGGTCATGGCATTTTAATCACTGTTAGTTCTTCAAGATTTAAGTCAACTGTGAATACAATTTTTTTTGTATCACACTGACCTTTGAAGGATCGCCAGATACTTTTACCAGTAAATTCATAATGAGCTGAAAATGGAAGAGAGGAAACTACAAGGTTAATAATAATGATGGATGTGAAATAGTATCATTTTGATCTACTGTTACTAGAAACATCAAACTTCCCTGGTTCATGTGTTATTTTAAAATAAAAAATCATTTCATCCATAAAATAATAACTATCAGATAATTCTCAATATTATCTCATTTCTGGAAATATCAGGGTCCTATAATTCTATGTAAGTTGTTCTAATTAGAGATATTTCGTTATATTTAGAGATATTTTGTTGGCTCAGAACCAGATCAGAATTGTTCATTTAACATAGCAATGGGTCATTTTCCCCCCATCTGAAGAACTGAATCCAAATGTATTGGTAGGTTTTATATCTCATCTTTCCAACTTTAAATGTGGCACATGTTTAAAGCAGAGTAGTTTATATAACTTATATATTTCATTAGATACAACTCTCTTAAATTCCATTGATTTTAATTTCTCTGTGAATGGGATGAACTCTGTACTTGGCTCTAAAAAATATGTATCTTTAATATTTAAATGGTCACATACTGTTTCTTATTCAATATTTTTACACTAGAATCACATAGAAAAAACACGACAAAACACCCAGATTGTTCCCTTTCCTCAAGGAGATTACAGTCTTACTTATACAACAAAAGAAACAAAGGAAACAAGTGGAAAATTATTTAACACTTACAACTCAACTTATATCAATGGCTTTCAAACAGTGGAAAAATGTCATATACAGTACTTAAAATAATAAAAACATAGCACTACTAGTGCTACGGTTTCCACTGTCCAGTGTAAACAGAAGATAAAATTATATGAAGACTGGATTCCATGAAGACATATAGGGTAGGCAGTTTTAAGAATTGACAAAAAGAAAGATAAAAACAGAAAGAAATTTGAGAGAATGTGAGATTTGAGAAAGGAAACAGGCATTCAAGAAAATAAGAGAAACCCATGTTTTCAGGGAATACGATCAGCAGTTTCTGAACTTCTCAAATAAGAAGGAATACAAAGCCAAGACATTATATCCTTAGCGGGATGAAACTTGGTGGGATGAAACCCACAAATGGAACATACAGCTAGAAGGATTTAAATTATTTAAAAGAAATAGAGCAAATAAAAGAGGGGATGGAGTTGCGCTATATATAAGAAATAACTATATTTCTACAGAAATAGAGCACAACAATGATGAGAACTATCTAGAATGCATTTGGGTCAATATTAAAGGTTGGGGGGGGAATGACATTGCCATAGGTTTATACTACAGGCCACCCAACCATGCAGAGGAAGTAGATGAACTTTTTGCTAGTCAGCTAATTAAGGTAGGAAGAGTAAAAAAAAATAACAAAAAAAGCTTCTTTCAACAGGTTAAAAAAAAGAAAAAGGTTAAGGAAAGAAATGGTCCATTGCTGGGAGAAAGTGGCAAGAAGATGACAAGCAACAGAGAGAAAGCAGAGCTATTTAACTCATTTTTTGCATCTGTCTTTACACAAAGGGATAAAACAGTCCAACCTATCAAAAACAGCACCACAAAAATCAGATTAGGAACACAAATTGAAATAGGGAAAAAAATGGTAAGTGAGCACCTGTCTACCCTAGACCAGTTCAAATCACCAGGACCGGATAGATTACATTCCAGGGTTCTGAAGGACCTGCCAGACGAGATCTCAGAACCATTGAACCATATCTTTCAGAGATCCTGGAGCACCGGGGAACTGACAGAAGACTGGAAAAGAGCTGATGTGGTTCCCACCTTCAAAAAAGGGGAAAAAATAGAACCAGGAGACTATAGACCAATCAGCCTGACCTCAATACCAGGAAAGATTCTGGAAAAGATAATCAAGCAATGAATTAGTGAACACCTAGAAGTAAACAAAGTAATAGCCAAAAGCCAACATGGGTTTGTCAAAACCAGATCATGCCAGACTAATCTTATTGCATTCTTTGACAATGTGACAAAATTAGTGGACCAGAGGAATGCCGTTGATATAGTTTACTTGGACTTCAGTAAGGCATTTGATAAGGTAGACCATAACCTACTACTAGATAAAGTAGAAGAATGTGGGTTGGACAGCATCACCACCAAATGGATTCGTAACTGGCTGACCAACCGCACTCAACATATAGTCCTCAATGGAACTGCATCTACATACATGGAGGGAAGTATGTAGTAGATTACTCCAAGGCTCTGTTTTAGGCCCAGTACTCTTCAACATCTTCATTAATGATTTGGATGAGGGAATAAATGGGAAACTCATCAAATTTGCAGATGACACCAAGCTGGCAGGAATAGCCAACACTCCAGAAGACAGGCTTAAGATACAGAAGGATCTTGACAAACTTGAACATTGGGCACTATCGAATAAATAAAATTCAATGGTGAAAAGAGTAAGGTTCTAAATTTAGGCAAGAAAAACGAAATGCACAGGTACAGTATAGGTGGTACCTTGCTCAATAGTAGTAACTGTGAGAGAGATCTTGGAGTCCTAGTGGACAACCATTTAAATATGAGCCAGCAGTGTGCAGCAGCTGCCAAAAAAGCCAACAAAGTTCTAAGATGCATAAACAGAGGGATAGAATCAAGATCATGTGAAGTGTTAATACCACTTCATAATGCCTTGGTAAGGCCACACTTGGAATACTGCATTCAGTTTTGGTCACCACAATGTAGAAAAGATGTGGAGACTCTAGAAAGAGTGCAGAGAAGAGCAACAAAGATGATTAGGGGACTGGAGACTAAAACATATGAAGAACGGTTGCAGGAACTGGGTATGTCTAGTTTAATTAAAAGAAGGACTAAGGGAGACATGATAGCAGTATTCCAATATCTCAGCATGCCACAAAGACGAGGGAGTCAAACTATTCTCTAAGGCACCTGAGGGTAGAACAAGAAGCAATGGGTGGAAACTAATCAAGGAGAGAAGCTCCTAGAACTGAGGAGGAATTTCCTGACAGTTAGAACAATTAATCAGTGGAACAGCTTGCCTCCAGAAGTTGTGAATGCCCCAACACTGGAAGTCTGAAATAGTATAGGGTTTCCTGCCTAGGCAGGGGATTGGACTAGAAGACGTTCAAGGTCCCTTCCAACTATGCTATTGTATTATATACCCAAATTACCTTAACCCACATGGTACACAAAACAAATTAAGGATGAAGTCTATCACTGACGTGCGGTGAGGTTTATGGCTGGTGAGGCACTGACACAGGGGTTTCAAACTTTTTTAGACTTGTGGACTTCAACTCCCAGAATGCCACAGCCAGGCATGCTCAGTTCCGATTTAAAGTGACAGCATTTTTTCTCCTTTGCGAAAAAAGTTTTCCTTCATTCTTTTTCTTCTCCCTCCCTCTCCTTCCTCCCTCTCTCCCTCCCCACCTCTCAAACAGACACACACACACAGAGAAGTTGGATATCTCTCTCCCTCTCTCTCTCTCTCTCTCTCTCACTCTCTCTCTCTCTCACTCACTCTCAAACAAACACAAACACAGAAGTTGGATTGGATATATTTTCCAATGGCTTGAAAGCAGCTCTTCTGCCATCCCCCCCCCCCATTCCCCTGCTGTCTTCCAATCGGAGCCTTTGATTGCAGGTGGAGCCACGTTGCCTTTTCAAACTTGCAATCAGTGAAGCTGGGCTTATATACTTTTATCCAGGTGTGTGTGTGTGTGTGTGTGTGTGTGTGTGTGTGTGTGTGTGTGTGAAAAGGCAATGTTGCTCTGCATGCAATCAAACTTTTTGAATTCCTCCCCCCTCCCCACACATGCACCTTTTCCAGCAGTTTCAGAGAGGATTTCAACTCTGCTCTTGCCTGCCATCATGAAAAGAAAAAAAAATGTAAAAGGAAAAAGGCAAGAGCTGAAGTCAGACTGAGCTAGCTGCTCCCAGAGCCTCTAAAAAGCCACTAAAAAACGCCCTCTACAGGAGGCGAGAGAACCAAGTGCCTCATCTACATAAGGAATTTTTCGGCTTTTAACCCTTGCTTAGCTCTGCTCGAGCGATCATAAAGTCAGACTAAATGAGGCACCTCGTTCTCCTGCTGTCCCCTCTAGAGAGCACTTTTTTAGAGGCTTTTTTAAATGGTTAAGCACTAAGCAGAGTCATCCACTGTGATTGTGACAGCAACTAGCTCATCCTTTTTCCTTTTACATTTTTTTTCTTTTCATGATGACAGTGGTGAGGCTCTGCCTCCCCTGCCTCCCCTGACTGTACGTCCCTGAAGTCTATAACCTCAATGTTCCTCGAATGATATTGCTCCATACAAGATCCTATCCTCTTATTAGCATATTATATTATTATAGTGTATTGTATTGTATTGTATTGTATTGTATTGTATTGTATTGTATTGTATTATATTATATTATATTATATTATATTATATTATATTATATTATATTATATTATATTATATTATATTATATTATATTATATTATATTATATTATATTATATTATTATATTATATTATATTATATTATATTATATTATATTATATTATATTATATTATATTATATTATATTATATTATATTATATTATATTATATTATATTATATTATATTATATTATATTATATTATATTATATTATATTATATTATATTATATTATATTATATTATATTATATTATATTATATTATATTATATTATATTATATTATATTATATTAATTAAATTCCCAATACTAATATTATACTATACTGTTCTGAACCCCCCTTGTCCCACATCAACACACACTCCGAGCCAAAGATAAGTTACGGCATTTATTTAACAGACAGACAGGTCCTTGGCAGCAAACTGGCACAGACAAGCTTGGGCAGCAATTCAGCACAGATAAGGCTTGGCAGCAATCCAGCCTGCCAAGCTCACAATAATGTTCTCCGACATTAATTCCTGCGTTGACTTCTGCAAAAGGGGTGTGTGCACAAGCAGTCTTTTTATAGTCTGGAGAGGAGCCTAATGACCACCAGCTGAGTGCAATTACCTCCTGTAATTGTGCAACTGTTCCTGACGCCTATTAACTCTTTGGTGCCAGGCATCCAGGAACAACTCACTGCTGGCGTCCGGCTTACTCTCTCTTGTCTCCTCCCCACTGGTCCAAGGCTCAGGCACCTCCTGGTGGCCAACCAGTCTCTCTGCACCCTGCTCGGAGTTGGAACCCTGTCCAGGGTCTTCCACATCCTCCAGAGCTGACTCATAGGGCCCCTCACTGTTGGAGTCTGGTGGCAGCTCCAACGGCTTCTGCTGAGCCACAACACTATACTATACTATAACAATACAATATGTAATAGTGTCAATTGGCAGGAACTAAAAAACAAGTCTTTTCTGCCTTCTGGAATATTCTTCCTTTGCATACTAGAAAAAAAAAAGAAAAAAATCCTCCCTTTTCCAGCACCTTATAGCTATAGGACATGAAATTAATTTCGAAGAAACCAAATTAATCTCCAAAACTGAACACTTCAACAAGAGAATAATTATGGAAGCTATTGAAATAGAGAAAAAACCCCACAACATGAATAAACATGATGATACCTCCCGCCTAACAGACATTTGGAAACCAGGACTAGTCAACAAATGAGCCCCACCCACCACCCAGGCCGTTACAACACAAAACAACAATGAACACACAGCCAGCACCAATCAGCACCAATCTATCAATCATGATACAACCACACAGCAAATCAATCCACTTACTGAAACAAAGCCAGCACTCCACACACTCCCACCAAGATTTAGAGAAAGACAGCACCTCTGACCATGCTTTAAGCCGAAAACACCAGCCTGAAGATGGCGAGTGAGACGTCGGCGAAACGTTGCCAAGACAATCTCAATCTTACATGGGAAAAGACCCGAATACAACAAGACCAGCATACCTACATCCGTGAAAATGTGTGTGTGTGTGTGTGTGTGTGTGTGTACATATACATATGCACACATACATACACACACATACATACAAATGTGTGTGTATGCATAAGATAAATGAAATATAAATCTTAAAGTTGCTTAAGGTTGAGAATCACTGTTCTAAGTGTCCCCCTTGCTTCTATCTTTTATGTTACAGGGCAGGGTCAGGCACCTAGCTAGCTCTCTTTAATCTGGTAAAACAGTTTACCTTTAATAAACCGTGTTAGGGCTTATTTAGGTTAGATTATTGCTAATTATGCATGTGCATAAAGATATTCCTCAAAATAAAGCTGTCTTAAGGCAAGCACACGAAAATGTCACTGCTCCATTCTGACTCCCCAATGGCTTCTAGCAATTGCATGCGCATAGACAGAGATCCGAGGTAGGTTGCTGCTGGTTTGGCCTGGATCAGCCGAACTGGTAGTAGCGGTGACAGGAGGCTCTGCCCATCCGCCTGGACAGTTCTGCGCATGTGCAGAAGTGTCATGCATGCACAAGCGCATGGGAGAATGCCTGAACTGGTAGTAAAAAAAAATTAGCAACCCTTTTTCTGACAGAGATACTTACAAAGACTGATTGATCAAAAATTCCCTTGAACCCATTTCTGAATGGAGGTTTGGATTGTTCAATGTTTGATTTTTTTTAATTGGGTTCCATTATAATCTGACAACTATTTTAATCCTAAAAGGATATAACTTCACCTATTGAACCAGAATGAAGCACCACTATTCTTAATGATATTAATCCCAAAGGTATAGAATTATATCTTTAAATGCCTTTTGTATTTCATAGCCTTCTGATTTTTCTTATTCTTTTGGGGGGAAAATCAGAAACAGTGATGAGAAACTTGGGTCTGATATCTGCTAAGAAAAAAAAATCAAGCCAGGTATCTGTAGTCGATATTTACAAAGTCATTAGGCTTTTAACTAAGTAAAAAATAAAGTTTGAGATGAATTATGTTTAATAATTTCTAAACATATTAAGCAAATGATTACGAGTGTTATACACAAGCCATAAAATCTGAGGTTTATGGATGAAATACATTCCCTGAGTGGCATCTCACATTATCAGATCCATGAAATGAAATTTAGGGGAAAACATTTTACCTTTAATTAGCTCTAAATTCTTTAATCAGGTTGCCACTTAGTGTTCAAATGGCATCGATTAACCTCACAGCATTCATGCATTCATCTTAACGTCATTCTTCCTATCACAATGTGGGTGGATGTGGAGGTTTAACTGTTTATTGTTCTTGGCTAAGGGAAATGTCTTTCAATTGAAAATAACATTCCAAGTCAGTGTTTCTGAATTTTGGCATGTTTATGATATACTCCATTCTGGGAATTCTGGGAACTGAAGTCCACAAATTTTAGAGTTGCTAAGGTTGAAAAAAAAACAGGTGCTCTAAGTGTTTCTATTGTAGGACAGCAGCAAACAGTGTTTCTTAGCACCTGGCTGACTCTGTTTAATGTGACCTTTATTATTTAAACTAGTTAAGTATAAAATAATTGATTGGGAAACTGATATGGTGCAAAACAAAATAGCCTCAACTTTTTTTTTTTAACCAGAGTGTTTCTAGACATTATTTAGGTTTCAGTGGAATACTAAGATAACCAAAACAATTACCACAGGTCAGTGATTTCTCCTTTAAATCATGCCCACCTGCCAATGGAAAGGGTATATAAAGGATCTTTAGGGTCTAGAGAAAATGACATATAGGGAACCCACAGTTTTCCTTCTCAGAATTTGGTACTTAGCCACACAGCCGTGAGATTTCATGTGAGTTCCACAAGTGAGCTTAGAAATCAACCATTGCAGATGACTATTGCACAGTATTTACAGTTTGCCCACCTGCTCAGAAAAAAGGAAAGTAAAATTAAGCTGAGGGTGGTCAGAACATGTTGGGGACAGTGTGAAAGGAAGCAGCTAGATATTTGTCTTCAATTTGCTGGGTAATTGAATTCTGTAACTGGCATCAACACTGTGCAATTTTGCAAAAGCACCCAACCACAAAGGATACAGTCTTGTAAGGGTTAGGTTGGGTTGAGTTGGGTTGGGGATTCTTGGACACATTAGAAAACAGATCCAAATTCCACCATATCACAAATGGAAATAGCAATAGCAATAGCAGTAGACTTATATACCGCTTCATAGGCCTTTCAGGCCTCTCTAAGCAGTTTACAGAGAGTCAGCATATTGCCCCCAACAATCTGGGTCCTCATTTTACCCACCTCAGAAGGATGGAAGGCTGAGTCAACCCTGAGCCGGTGAGATTTGAACCGCTGACCTGCTGATCTAGCAGTAGCCTGCAGTGCTGCATTTAACCACTGCACCACCTTGGCAAATGATTCAGCACAATGCCAATGGTGGGGTTGTAACCCCCAAATCTCCAATGCAAGTTCTATGACTTTTCTAATCTTTATTCTTTGAGTTACTCCCCTTGTTTAACTACTTACCCAGGGTGAAAAGAAAGTATTCAATTATTTTTTCACTTGAAAATGCAAGCACATCCACAACTCACAAAAGGCAATGAATCCAAATATTTTATACATCTTAGAAATTCTTTCACAATTACCAGAAATTTATGTTTAAACAGAATATTCTTGTTTATAAGTGTGGCATTTGCTTCCTTTTAAGAAGAAGCAAATGCAAAGATGTTGCCCATGGGGGGAAAAAAAGCTCTGTATTTAAGCCACACTCAACCTGAAGCTTTCTAAGTGATTTCAGATTAGTTTCCTCTCTCAGCTCAATTTATTTCCCAAGGTGGTTGAAATGGGGGCGAGGGGTGCAAGAAAAGGGAAACACCATGTAAGTTGGGGCTGGAAGCCACCCAGAATCATTTTGTTAAGAAATGGGCAGCAAATAAATTCAATAAATAAATACAAGTAGTCCTCAACTTATGACCACAACTGAGTCCCAAATTTATGTTGAAAAGTGAGACCTTTTAAAGTGACTTTTGCCCCATTTTACTTTTCTTGCCACAGTTGTTAAGCGAATCACTGCAGTTGTTACGTTAGTAAAATGGTTGTTAAGTAAATCCGGCTTTCCCGTAGACTTTGTTTGTCAGAAGGTTGCAAAAAAAATGATCACATGACCTCGGGGCACTGCAACTGTCATAAATATGAAACAGGTGTCAAGCATCCACATATGGATCACATGACCATGGGGAGGCTGCAATGGTTATAAGCATGAAAAACGGTTGTAAATCACTTTGTTCAGCGCCATTGTAACTTTGAATGGTCACTAAGTGAATTGTTGTAAGACGAGAGCAACCAGTAAGTTGCCTTGAACTCTCAAAAAGTGGTGAGGTATAAAGGCAAAGTTTCAACATTTCACAATTTCACCCTAAAGACACACTATGATTCTAAAATGGGAGGCACTGAAAGGAAACGGGACAATACAATGAGGGAAAGCAACATGTCTGGGAGTGTAATATTTCTTAATCGCTACAGAACAGAGATTACAATCTAGCACGAGTGAGAAATCATCATCATGATCATCAGGAGGTAATATTTCTACAAGCATTTTTCAAACATCATATGGAGATAATAGTTTTACAATATGAAATACAATATAACCTGCATTATTGATTATCCACACATCTATTATACTGTATATATTAAAGATTATCCACTTGAACCCCTACAGAGTTAAATCAGACATGAGACAGGCACCCTGATTCTTCAGGGAACAACATTTTCCCTGTAATTATCCAATGGCCAAAAATGGCACAGTAACACAGTTTGCTTCTTGCTCCTTTTGATTAAGCTGCATGTTATTTTTAGCTCGTCCGTCACAGATGCAGAAGAGGGGAGACTACCCCCCCTCCTCCAAATGGAGACATAAGGGAGAGAGCAAGCATTGCATGCCAAAGTGCACTCTGCACCTTCCCATCATCCAACACATCTTTCTCTGTGTGAAAACACTTGACCATCTTGGAAAGCTGGAAGCTGTGAGGCTGCATATCATTGGCACGTGATATGGAAAACTCTCAAATCACTTACTCTTCACTCACTCATTACAGTGCTGATGCCAAGCAGATGAATTGTCTTCTTGAAAAAAGAAAAAAAAAACCAAGCCATGAGAACAGCTCAGGAATGCCATACAAGCTGTTTGATTATATCCCATTATATGAATGTTAAGAGTATGCTAACATAGCAATGTTTTTGGCACATCACGATAACATGCTGTGCGTGCCAATAACAATTTGTTAGCCAAAGTGTCTTTAAATAGTACCATCAATTTCTTCAGCAGTAAAGTAAATTATTAAGAAAGCGCTCTTAATGTTCAGAAATAGACTCAGAACAGTTTTATTTGAATTACGGTTTAATAACGTCCAAAGCTAATCTTTGTCAGAAGAATAATCTGAGTACCCTTTTTAATGCAAAAATTATCCTCCTGAGATTATGCTTCTTAAAACATTAACTGTTCACCTCAGACAAGAATGGACTGAAAGGAATGAGCAAACCTGTAATATGTATTTATTTAACTTACCCTGGCATACAAAACGGTATTAATAGAGATCTCTCCAATCAATGCCACTTTAAAGCTAGCATTTGTACTTTGGTATGATGTAGTTAAAGAGCTGTTAAAGATGCATTAAAGCACAAAGCAACAATGTCCTAAGGGCAAGTATTTACACGTTAGACATACCAGCTGTAGCTACTTAGCAATAAGATTCATATTTCATTGCTCAGATTTATTAACTCCTCCATCTGTTACCAATGTCTGAATTATTTTCATTGATTTTTGACAGACAACTGGCTTTCCCTCCACACTGTAGACTCTACCAGTTCTCCTTAAATCTAACTCTGATGACATCAATAATAATAATAATAATAATAATAATAATAATAATAATAATAATAATAATAATAATTGGAAAGTCAGAAATAGAAATAGAAATCCAATCATTGACAAACACAGTCCGAGTATTCAGCACCGATATTTCAATGCAGTTTGGCATGGAAAAATGTGCCACTGTATCCATAAAAAGGGGCAAAATCACTGTATGTGAGGGAATTGAAATGCCCAATGGCCAATTAATTAAATGCAAAGAAAACGAAGCCTACAAATACTTAGGCATTCTGCAGTTGGATAACATCAAGCATGGAGAAGTAAAAACTATTGTCAGGCGAGAGTACACCAACAGAGTTAGGAAAATTTTGAAATCTAAATTGAATGGTGGAAATACAATCAAGGCCATAAATACCTGGGCAATACCAGTTATAAGATACACAGCTGGTATAGTTAACTGGACACAAGCTGATTTGGACCTTTTGGACCGAAAAACCAGGAAACTAATGACAATGCACTACAGTTTACATCCACGTGGTGATACTGATGGACTATATCTGCCCCGAAAATCAGGGGGCAGAGGATTATTACAAGTGAAGCAAACAGTTGAAGAAGAAAAACATGCACTGGCTGATTATTTAAAAGAAAGTCAAGAACATCTATTAATCGAAGTAAAGAACAAAAATCTACTGAAGGCCCAACAGACGAAACAAGAATACAGAAAAGATGTGATAAAATCAAGAATGGAGAGTTGGCAGAACAAAGCACTGCATGGCCAATTTCTGGAAAAAATAAAAGATAAAGTGGACAGTGAACAAACTTGGTTATGGTTAACAACAGGTACATTAAAGAAAGAAACAGAGTCACTAATCCTGGCTGCGCAAGAACAAGCTATCCGCACAAATGCCATTAAGGCCAAAATCGAAAAATCCTATGATGATGCCAAATGCAGACTTTGCAAAGAAGCTGATGAAACTGTTGATCACATACTCAGCTGCTGTAAAAAAATCGCGCAGACTGATTATAAATTGCGGCACAATTCAGTAGCACAAATGATCCATTGGAATTTGTGCAAAAATTATAATATTAAAACAGCAACAAACTGGTGGGAACATCAGCCTGAAAAAGTCACCGAAAATCAGATGGTCAAGATCTTGTGGGATTTCCGTATACAAACCGACAAAATACTGGTGCATAATACACCAGACATCACACTGGTTGAGAAAAATAAGGTCACAATCATAGACATCGCAATACCAGGTGATAGCAGGGTCGCCGAGAAGGAACATGAAAAAATCGCAAGATACCAGGACTTAAAAATCAAAATCCAACGACTATGGCACAAACCAGCAGTGATAATTCCAGTGGTAATTGGCACACTGGGTGCTATTCCAAAAGCACTGGAATTACATTTAAAACAGTTAAAAATTGACAAAATCACCATCAGTCAAATGCAAAAAGCCGCACTGCTTGGATCTGCACGCATATTAAGAAATACGTTACGACGTCCTAGGCCCCTGGGTGGGGCCCGACTAGTAACCAATGCCAAATCCGGTGAAACAACTGGCCGCTGTGATACAATTGTATAATAATAATAATAAGCTGCTGCTCACCTGCTGTAAAAAAATTGCGCAGACTGATTATAAATTGCGGCACAATTCAGTAGCACAAATGATCCATTGGAATTTGTGCAAAAATTATAATATTAAAACAGCAACAAACTGGTGGGAACATCAGCCTGAAAAAGTCACCGAAAATCAGATGGTCAAGATCTTGTGGGATTTCCGTATACAAACCGACAAAATACTGGCGCATAATACACCAGACATCACACTGGTTGAGAAAAATAAGGTCACAATCATAGACATCGCAATACCAGGTGATAGCACGGTCGCCGAGAAGGAACATGAAAAAATCGCAAGATATCAGGACTTAAAAATCGAAATTCAACGACTATGGCACAAACCAGCAGTGGTAATTCCAGTGGTAATTGGCACACTGGGTGCTATTCCAAAAGCACTGGAATTACATTTAAAACAGTTAAAAATTGACAAAATCACCATCAGTCAAATGCAAAAAGCCGCACTGCTTGGATCTGCACGCATATTACGAAAATACGTTACGACGTCCTAGGCCCCTGGGTGGGGCCCGACTAGTAACCAATGCCAAATCCGGCGAAACAACTGGCCGCTGTGATACAATTGTACAACAACAACAACAACAACAACAACAACAACAACAACAATAATAATAATAATAATAATAATAATAGAACAAGCTATCCGCACAAATGCCATTAAGGCCAAAATCTAAAAATCCTCTGATGATGCCAAATGCAGACTTTGCAAAGAAGCTGATGAAACTGTTGATCACATACTCAGCTGCTGTAAAAAAAATCACGCAGACTGATTATAAATTGCGGCACAATTCAGTAGCACAAATGATCCATTGGAATTTGTGCAAAAATTATAATATTAAAACAGCAACAAACTGGTGGGAACATCAGCCTGAAAAAGTCACCGAAAATCAGATGGTCAAGATCTTGTGGGATTTCCGTATACAAACCGACAAAATACTGGCGCATAATACACCAGACATCACACTGGTTGAGAAAAATAAGGTCACAATCATAGACATCGCAATACCAGGTGATAGCAGGGTCGCCGAGAAGGAACATGAAAAAATCGCAAGATACCAGGACTTAAAAATCGAAATCCAACGACTATGGCACAAACCAGCAGTGATAATTCCAGTGGTAATTGGCACACTGGGTGCTATTCCAAAAGCACTGGAATTACATTTAAAACAGTTAAAAATTGACAAAATCACCATCAGTCAAATGCAAAAAGCCGCACTGCTTGGATCTGCACGCATATTACGAAAATACGTTACGACGTCCTAGGCCCCTGGGCGGGGCCCGACTAGTAACCAATGCCAAATCCGGCGAAACAACTGGCCGCTGTGATACAATTGTATAATAACAAAAACAACAACAACAACAACAGCGTGAAAAAGTAGCAATGGTGGTATATTAGAATATTTGCAAGAAATACAATTTACCTGCATGAACCACCTGGTGGGACCACAAAATAAACAAAGTAATAGAAAAATGAAGAAGCTACAGTACTCTGGGACTTTAGAATTCTAACAGATAAGCATCTATCACCCAGCACTCCAGACTTAAGACTCCCAGCAAATAAGAAAGACAAAAATGGCCAGATAGTGGACATTGTAATAACTGGAGACAAAAGAATAGAAAAAAACCTGGTGAAAATTACAAAATACTGCCAATAAAAGTAGAACTGTGGCAAAAGAAAGCAAAGATATCACCAACAGTATTAGGTACCTTGTGTGCAATTCCAAAACTACTGGAGCGTCACTTGAACATCATCGGCATTGACAAAATCACCACCAGTCAATTGCAAAGGCATTTTTATTTGGAACAGCTTACATCCTGTGATAATATCTTTAAGACCATCAAACAACATCTCCTCTCACAAGTTCCTCTATATTATTAGTTAATGTATTGTAATAAATGTATTGTTTCTGAACATTTTCATTCTTTCAAAAGCTCTTATAAATGTGTTTTATATGCTATTTAAAGAATTAGCTCATTTAGGCCTCTTCTTTGCGTATATGTTAATGTTTTTATATTTGAAATATATGGTGAATTCTTCTTTCTTTCATGTTTTAAATATTTACAGGTATCACCTTCCACATTTTAAAGTATTTTTATGCTTGTATTTTTATTATTGTTTTCTTATGCATTATTTTGAAATGCCTTTGACAGTGGAACTGCCAGCAGCACAACAGTTGATGGAATAATAAAAACAGGTGCTTTATTTTTATTTATTCATTTAAATTTATTTTTGTTTGTTTATATATTTTGCAATATATTATTGTGAAAGACAGAGGAAAAATAAAAAATGAGGGTGGTGCACTGGATGCAGTTCTTAATGATGGAAGAAACAACATTCAATTCATTTTCATACACTTCTGAAAGCATGCCCTCTCTCACCTTTTCTCTCCACAGAATGAGGTAGAGTCCCTTCTGAGATGTTTCCTCTATCTCTATTCCTGCTTAGAACTCAGGTTTTGACAAACCACTGTTTATGTTACAGCTCTTTGTCCTGGCTCTCAAGGTTATTCCTATAACCCATTGCATTTGGACTTGGGGGGGGGGGAATTGGAACTGATGTTATATATGTTGATGGCATCAAGATTATTTCATGCACAAAAAGGGAAGGACTTTCCAGTCCTCATATTGGATGAATGGTTGCAAAAGCTGATCGAGATAGCAGAAATGGCTAAATTGATTATTATTAATAATAATAATACCAGGACTCAAAAATTGAAATTCAACGACTATGGCACAAACCAGCAGTGGTAATTCCAGTGGTAATTGGCACACTGGGTGCTATTCCAAAAGCACTGGAATTACATTTAAAACAGTTAAAAATTGACAAAATCACCATCGGTCAAATGCAAAAAGCCGCACTGCTTGGATCTGCACGCATATTACGAAAATACGTTACAACGTCCTAGGCCCCTGGGTGGGGCCCGACTAGTAACCAATGCCAAATCCGGCGAAACAACTGGCCGCTGTGATACAATTGTATAATAATAATAATAATAATAATAATAATAACAACAACAACAACAACAGCAACAGAAGAAGAAGAAGAAGAAGAAGAAGAAGAAGAAGAAGAAGAAGAAGAAGAAGAAGAAGAAGAAGAAGAAGAAGAAGAAGAAGAAGAAGAAGAACAACAACAACAACAACAACAACAACAACAAGAACTAGAAAAAAATCATGAAATATCACAACCTGGCCATCAAAACTACACGGCTATGGATGAAACATGTAACAGTGATACCCATTGTCATTGGGGCACTTGGTACCATGTGCAAGAATTTTACAAAACACATAAAGAAATTGAAGCTTCCTGCAATAACACCAGCGGAACTGCAAAATACTGCGCTACTAGGAACATCATATATTTTAAGAAGGTACTTGGTTGATACCTAGGACCCCGGCAGCAACCTGTATCAACCATTAGCACCAGTCAATGGTATTTTTAATGCATTTTTAAATGTTCTCGTGACTGACTTTCATGTTTAATAAATAAATAATAATAATTAATATATTCTTGGATAACATCTGAAGGAATGCGGAAGAGTTAAAAATAATGTTTCTTATAGATTTCCTAGCTTTATTTGCATCATGAGCCAATACCAGAGAATGTAAAAGCTGGCATAGATGGTCTTCCTGTGTTTTCTCTCCAAAATTTACTAGCATAGTCCATCATAACTAACAGAATACTTTGGATCAACAAAGTATCACAATCTCAGCTTCCAGAATGCATGTCAGTTAGGCCACAAAATGTGTTTAGATGAAATAACATGCATCTCAGATCTTTAATTTTCAGTGGACAGCCAGTGTTATAGGTCACCTAGAAAAATAAGTTCATGGCTAAAAATGAAATTTTGCAATCAATATAGTGGAAGTCATAACTTACTTCATTTTATAAATCTATAGAACCATCCAGTTTTTTATCCTTTGTTCATAGAATAGAGATGACTTGAATTGTCAGTCCAATTTTCTTTACTTGCTTTGGTTTTCAAACGCCTCTGATGTTCCAGGAACTATTTATTCTCTTTAGGCTAGGCCTGAAATATAGCTTGTGGAGAGCTTTTTCGTTTCGTTAAACTTTTTCCCTCCCTTATGCTTAGCTAGGCATACAGTATTCTTCCCTAGAATACTATGCAATCTAGCTTGCCATTTTAAAAGCATTATTCACAAAAAATAAATGTATCTGTCCCATTAGGTCTCAGAAAAAGTACATAAAAATCCCATATATTTTTCTCAAATAATGTTCAATGGGAAAAAACCTTCAATTATTCCCTAGTTCTGTCAGATGCACATGTTTAATAGACCTTTTGGCACAGATTACTTTAGTTAAAAGTTTCTTACAGTTAAAGGAGGGACGGTGTTGAGATACCAATATGATATGGCAGGGATATGATATAAAACAGACTTGCTAGATTTTGCACCAATGTGCAATTTATTACCAATAGCTTTCACACTCTGGAAAAATGTACTGGCTTCATTTCTTTACAGATGTAAAGCTATATATAATGGAAGGCTAATGATTTAAATATTATAAACTTCCATGTTAAATAGTTAGGAATCATTCTGGAAGAGAATAACCTTTGTTTAGAAACTTTTATTATTGTTGTTGTTGTTGTTGTTGTTGTTGTTGTTGTTCAAAACCATCTCTTGTTTTTAATAAAAACTCCCAAGATGGTTGGAAATATCAACACAGGGGAAAACAATCTGTAAAGGTAAGGTTAAACAGAATAAATTCAATTTAAAATGTTAAAAGATGGGGAAATTAAAATTCAGTAATGTAATTAACCATTATTATAAAAAAGCAAAGGTTTCCCTTATCCTCTGACTCTCAGAGGTAATGCTCATCTTTGTTTTTTAGTTGGGGGAGACAGCATTGCCCGAAGATATTCCCCTGGTTTTGTGGCCAGCATGACATCATGCCTCAATGCAGAGCATACCGTGAAACACGGAACACTGTTATCTTCCCACCAAAGTGGTGCCTATTTATCTACTTACATCTTCATGCTTTGAACTGTTAGGTGGGCAACAGTTGGGACAAGAACAGGAACTCACTTCATTGCATGGCTCTCAGGTCTTGAACCTGGTTTGTCAGCTTTCTAGCTGACAAGCTCAACTTAATCACTGAACCATTTTGCTTTCTAACCATCATTATAAGTTAAGTAATTTAAACTCGTTTAAAGCTGGAAGTCTTTAAGAAGATGTTGGATAGTCATTTGTCTGAAACGGTATAGGGTTTCCTGCCTAGGCAGGGGGTTGGACTAGAAGACCTCCAAGGTTCCTTCCAACTCTGCTATTGTATTGTTAGCTCTTTCTACCATAGAAAAGCTCTGCTTTGAACCCTTTTAAGGAAGGAAAGTAAGTATAGGATAATCACTCAAATACTTCAATTCCCAGACATTATGGCATTTGCACCATCATTTTCATACTTTGAAAGTTTCCTGCAGAGATCACTGTATAATTTTACTTATAAATTAAATTGTAAATTGGAATAATTAATTTTAAAGCATACAATGCATGATGATGGTGATGATGATGATAATGATGATGATGATGATTGAAGTTGTAATGGTTTGCTATCTGCCACTTTAACAGTGTGCACATGTATCTAGATGGTAACAATACCATCTTGGTCAAGACCATTTTCTTCATTTTAACTTTATAAATAAAAGAATTAAATTCAACATATTTTTTTAAAGATTTGTCTACCTCTGCTTTTAAAATAATAGATCAGAGGAAACTAAAAATTGCCGAGACTCTAAACGCTCTTGAAATGCTACTTTTAAACATCTTTGACCTCAGCAATCTAAGGGATTTTGAAAACTAATGAATGCTGCATTTTAGACAAAGCTGGGTATAACACAGCTCCTGAGTTCTTCTTGAGCTTCCCATCTATGCCCATAAAATCTTTTGATTGGAACGCCTGATTCTTTGATTCTGACTCAAGTGGTCATTTTCTTCTCAGCTATTATGCAACTAAAAGCTCAAATATGAATATGAGCAATCTCTTTTTCAACCTCTTTTTGAGATGCAATTAAATTTTAGTTCAAAACTCGCTCCCTCCCCCCGAAAACCCGAATATTTTACTTTTAAAAAATGAATGCTTCCAGTTTAGCTTCATGCTCAGCAACTGTTCTCAAAATGGTGATCATGTCTGTTCCCCCTAATTTAGCATTAGGGAGATGAGATGGATCAGGTTCAAATCCACCACTTTCTTATTTTTTAGCTCTGCCACAGTTGTAAAAGATTATATCAGAAACATTCATTTTTCTTTTTAATGAACCAGAATTCATTTTCTTTGTAACATGGGGTGTCTTTTTTTTTCACCAAACTAGTAACAGTATTTGCTGGACCAAAATGAAATTCACAATAGGTCAAATTCTCATATCAGATTGACATTAAAACCCTAATTAGTTAATTACCAATTTGCTTCTTTTAATGGCGAGGGGTCCTTTTTTTTCTCTGAGCTTGCTTGTTTTCTTGCAGACATTTCAGCATTGTCAGTTACCTAGTTTGGCTAATGAAATATCTGCAAGAAAACAACCAAGCTCAGAGAGAACCAAGGACCCCTCATTTCAACCCTGAGCTATAAATATTCCAATATTCCATTCCATTTTATTATCTTGTTGTAACCTTGAGTGTTCATGAGAGTGCACCTGTACACCTGGAGGCTTTCACATGAACTAAGCATTTAGCATAGAGGATTCTGACTCATCTAAATATCATTGTAGAACTAATCCTTATATTAAAATTTTTCATTGTGAAGAGTGTTTCCAAGAGAAGACCTTCACTGTACAATGCTGTCAGGAAAGAAGGCTTAACTGGAGCACTTTTTAAAAATCTGAATGGGGCTATGAACTATTTCAGAAGTAGAAAGTTAAAGCATGGTGCATTACATGTTCAATCTAATGTTTGCCTGGAGTCACTGCTTTAGCCTGCTATGCTGGAAAATGCTACTAGAATGTCATTTCAATATCATATTCAACCCTGCTGTTGTTATTCCTTCATTTTCTTGTCCCTTCCTCCCCAGTGGTGGGATTCACATTTTTTTACTACCAGTTCTGTGGGCATAGCTTGGTGGGTGTGGCATGGCTTGGTGGGTGTGGCAGGGGAAGGATACGGTAAAATCTCCATTCCCTCCCCACTCCAGAGGAAGATTACTACAAAATCCCCATTTCCTCCTGATTAGCTGGGATTCGGGAGGCAGAGAATACATGGGGGTGAGGCCAGTCAGAGCTGGCATTTACCGGTTCTCCGAACAACTCAAAATTTCCGCTACTGGTTCAGAATCTGCTGAATACCACATCTGTTCCCCTCCATCAAATACAGCGGCATTTCAAGTTGCTGCAGCATTCAATAAATGAATGTATCTTTCCCAGTTTCTTGTTCAAGGTACCTAGCCAAGAATGATTCTACCCTTACAATGAAAAAATAAGAAAGCAACGGGGAAATAAGCAGCTTGTTGCGGTAAATTGAAAAGCAAAATCAAATCTGAAGCAGCAACACTTTGGTTTAAAGCATCACAGATGATTCTATAAAGAATCACAAGGAAAACCAACGTACAGTATGATATACATGTAAAATAAATAATAGTTGACAGAGTAATCTTAAGAAGCTATCTGTCCTTGAGACTGACCTAAGCAAAATGCATTCAAACTGACCTATGGTAACATTGTTCCTATAAAGGCTTTCTTAAAAAAATGCTGAAAAAGTACAGAGACAAGTAACTTTTAAAATGGATTAACATCAGAGTTGTAAAGTGTCAGATGATAGAGATGAAGCAGAGGTCTTATATGCCAGCACTATTTGAAAAAACTGGGAGTGTTTAAATGTTTATTTATAAAGTAAAATAGCACTTTTAGATTCACTTTTACTTCTTTAATTTAAAAGCAGCCTATATTTATCTTGTTATGTTTCTGTATTTGTTCATGCTTCCTTATTTTAGAAGTTGTGATTAATAAGAAACTTAAAAGCAATTCACACCACTTTCACAAATTAAGATGCTGTTTCCTAAAATAAAGTGCTAGCAAATGTAATCTGAACACGCTATTGTTCAGGCCCTTCCGAAAACAGATGGAAAACAGGCTGCTTTAATCAGCTTTTCTGTTGCACACTGTTTTGTATGGACAAAGAGGCGTTTTCTGCTATAGCTGTGGAAAGGTGACATATGCCAAGCAGGACACTTCCCATAGAAACTCATGTGGCGAATAGTTACTAATTACATATTATTTCTAAAAACAGTAATCTCTAGGATTAGAGATAATTAACTTCCTCTGTCATGAGACAATAGTAAAACCAGAGAAAGAATTAGAGTAGAAGTGATAGGGGTTTCTTACCTTCCTTTCAAAAAAAAAAAAACTTCTAGTAATGTCGAGTAACTATAAATGAAGAATGATATTGTTGAGATTATCCCTAGTGTGCCAAGCCAATATGTGTGTGTGTATGAATGTGTGAGCATGTATATACAAACACACAAACATTCATACATACACACACACATATGTTCATATGTACACACACACACACGCGCAAAATGGTTTTCTCTTACTTTCGCTACCGGTTCAGAACTGGCAGCTTGCATATGGCACATCTGTGCAGCGCAGAGCATCTGTGACAACTTCTGGGTGAGTGGGTGGAGCTTCCCAATGCTACCGGTTCACCCAAACTGGGGCGACCAGCAGAATATCACCTCTGATACACACATATATATTCTTTTTGAGAACTGGCATCCGAATTTTATTTTTAATGTGTGTCAGTGTGTTCACAGCAAAAAAAAAATGATAGAAAGATGTTTTTATCTTACCTCTTATCTTATGTACCATATTTTTCGGACTATAAGACGTACCGGAGTATAAAATGCACCATGATTTTGAAGAGGTATTCTGCAAAAAAAGGGGGGGGGGCATGCAGAGGCTTTGGGAGGCTTGTAGAGTGCTCCTAGGGACTGGGGGGAGAGCAAAAATGAACCAATATTTTGCTTCCCTACCTCCCTCCCCAGCCCTCAGGAACACTTTGCAAAAGCATGTCCATTTTTGCAAAGTGGGCAGGGTTTCAGTAGGCCAAAAATGCTGTATTCAGTGTATAAGACACACCCAGATTTTCACCCACTTTTTTGAGGAAAAGAGGTGTGTCTTATACTCCAAAAATATGTTAGTTGGTTTAGTTTGGCTAACTATTGGTATGAGTCTAACTATCATACTTTGTAAACCATAGTTTATAACTTTTGAACATTGGCTTCGATAGGAGATCAAGTGGGACAAAACCTGTGTTGAGTTATCAATGACTTGTACATGTGGTTTTAGAATAAAAGTAGGACAGTTGAGGGATACAATTTCATCTTTTTTTCTTGTTTGTCATTGTGATTGGTATTGGGTGCCTTTGGCTTTGTGTGTCATACAAACCAAGCTAATTGTGGTTAATTCAATAATATTTAAGCAAACCAAGACTTTGCTCATAGAGAAAAGCCAGCCCATTTAATGCTATGGCATTATAAACTTTCAGATACTTTTAAAAAAAAAAAAAACCTATGAATTTATGCCATATTCAGTATCCAAGGCCATGCGAAAAAGCCTTGGATCAGCAATAGCTAAACAATGAAAGCATCTTATATACATATTTCTAAATGGCTAATACTCTGTGACCTTAAATACAAGCAATAGTGCAACTAAAATCAGGCTTATTAAAGATATACTATTCAGCTACATATAGCTTCAAATAATGGTTATTTAATTTCATGTGAATGAAAGTAAAATAATATGGAATTATTCAATTCCCTATAAAAATCCATATTAACATTTAGGGGTATTCCTTTAAAAAAATCCTATAGGTTTTATTATAGCTGATCACATTATTTTCTGTTCTGTTAGGGGTATATGTTTAGGATATATAAATATGGGGGAAACAACAATTTATGTAGTGGTATATTGCTGAAAAGCCTCCCCCCCCAATATTCATAGCCATCTTCCAAGGCGGAAAAGGGCTTATTAAAATTTCATTTACCTGGCTAGATAGAGCAGCTTTTGAGTCACCACTTCAGTCTAACCATCATGTTGAACTGAACTGAGGTGACATTTACACTTGGAAAGTGGAATATCTCTGCCTTGATCCCTGAAGCATCCAGTGGACTGGCTCAATTCCACCAGCCACTTCAATCTGGAATATGAAAATCCTAAACAGAAACTCTATTTAACATACAGGTTGAAGCCTAGCAGCTTGAAGCTTCAAAGGGATAGGCAGTTCCCTGTCTAAGGCTACGGGAATCAAAGCATCCATTCATGATCTGTACATTCCTAACATCTTCAATCCCTTGCTTGAGCCAGCAAGACATCTTTGGGCTGATATTTCAAATAATCATTAGTTCATTGCAGGTGTGATGAACCTAGGTCCCTTACAAACATTCCCTTTGATGGCCTGCAAGATAGGTGTCACACTTTATTTATTTTATTTATTTATTTTAATATGCTTTCATTAAAAAAATGAAGAATTAAGATGCTGCAAAGTGGAGCGTCAAGTCCAGCATCAACTTTAATTTCAATAATGCTTCTGCTCTCTAAGTAGATTCTAAAGCCGCCCTGAGTCTTCCGAGAGTGGGCGGCATACAAATTAAATAAATAAATAAATAAATAGATAAATAAATAAATAAATAAATAGTTTTGCAAAAATGGACTTGACGACTTATAAAATCACCAACAATATAATGAAATGGGCATGATAAACCCCAATGAAACTGGATATAAAATGAAGCTGCTTCTTTAGTATGCAACTTTTAAATAAGCTCAAACATTGTAGGTTTAAATTTATTAGTACTGTACTAATTTTGAAATCTTCCTCTGAATTCAAGTTTAATCAGAAAAATGAACAAGTGAAAGCACCCATTCTTGATACATATCGCTAGCCTTTTGATTAGTTGCTTCCTGAGAAAATCAGATTTTTCATAGACCAGCTTTTTTCCAGGTAACAATGTGCCACCTTCCCATTTCAGAAATAGAACTGAAGCAGATGACTTTCTCTTCTTTTTCAATATTATTATTCCATTCTTTTCTGATCTCTCTTAGATCCATTTTATATACTTGGCAGAGCCCATATTCAATCTAATTTGTTGAGATACTTCAGATAGTGTTATATACCCTGAAATATAAATTAACTTTTCTTTAGATTGATGTGATAGGATTAACTGAAGTAACCAAAGCAATGTCGCTAAGGCAAAAGTGGCCCACTGGATCAAAGATGGAATATGTTTAATGTTTACAAAATAAATTGGGTATTGGAAATAGGATGGATAAACATTACATCCAGGATTGAGATAGGCGACTCAATGCTTTCTAAAAAGCATCAACTTGCTTCAGGTCTAGCTGGGATGGCCATTGGCAAAAGAATGTGAACCTTTTACCTCAAACCATACTGAGTTGCCATATCTAAGCTGGAAGTAATGGTTTAAAATGGTACAAAAGAATTTAGAAACAGGTCCAGAAATAGCATTTCTTTTTTAAATCTATTTTTATAAACCCTTTCTAAAATACGTTGTCTGATTTAAGAACAAGAACCTTACATCAAACAAATACTGTGAATTTTATTGTTCATTTGGAAATGCTCAGCAAAGAGATTAGTGAAACAGAATATACGCTTTTAGCTTAGGTGGGCTACGCAACCTGTTTTAGAATTGGAGATGGAGAAGAACCTTTCTGCTCCTTGACTGAAATTCCACGGCAACTTAAGCAACACTCAGTTCTTGACAACTGCTGGATTAAAATCCTTACTGTTTTGAAGCAGAAAGCTATATGTGCCCAGAAGTCCATTTTGTAAAATAAACTGGACATTGTGTTCCGTTTTAGAAGATTTGGGCAAATGCAATGGAAACATCTGAAAATTTTGGCACTGTATTTAGTCATTCAGAAACATAACAATTACAGGCTAATACTGTTTGAACATTATTTAAAGAATATCAGATTAAGGAAAAGAAATGAAACTTTAAAGTTTGATTTGGTTATTGACACATTTTCTTTTGTAGATGCTAACTATAATGAAGTCATTTCAGATTACCTAGCTAATCCATCAGAAACAAATGAAAAAAACAACAGGGATTTCTGGGTAAGAATAGCAGATTTAGAAGAGCCACTGATTTCAGCAAAGAATAAGCAGCCAACTTGTAAATCAGCTCTTTCAAGAGGATGTGAGATTGCCCAAGCTATGCTCCATACAGTTGCTCCTAACAAGGAGACAATGGTCTCCAGAGGGTGAGAAAACCAGGAAGCCAGGAAAGTATCCTTTTAAAGGACAGTAATTTGCACTTCCTTTGCTAATCACATTCAAAAATTGCCTATTAATTGCTTTAAAGAAGTTAAGCAAAAGCCTTGTCAAAAAAAGACAAGGCTGGAAATTCTGGGTGAGTGCCTTTAACCCTTAATAATCAATGTTTGCTTTTAAGAATTTAAAATAAACAGCAAAAAGCAAAACAGAGTTTTGACTGCAGAAAGTTTTAAACAGACTAAGGGCTCAGAAAAATGTTAGAATATTTGATTCTGAATATTGAAACCTTAAAATTAATTTTAAGCAAATGAACTTTTTGTAGGAAACAGAAAATATTTTTGATATTGAAGATGCAACTAGATAAGCAACTTTCAACAACATTTTTGAGACTGGCATCAGAATCTTGAATCAATAATGTCAGTTGTGTTATGTGTACTTAGGAACAGTATGTTCCCAATGTTACAGAAAAAGAATTGAAACAAAATCTATATGAGAACAACACAAACAAAAAACATTAGACTTATTTTTTTAAAAAAAAAATCAGATGTAGATTGAGAAGATTAAAAAAGAAAATGAAAATGCTAATCCTAGAAAACAATTGGAATAAGACACTTCTTAAGGTTTTGAAGGATTTGAGGCAAGGATCAATATCATCTGAATGGATTAAAGGATAAGATTGTTTTACATAAAAACAAGGAACATAACGTTGGTTTATTCAATCAGAGCTAAAATGGGATATATACTGGTAGTTATTTTGGATGGTTCTTTTTGGACTCACTGACATTTATTCCAAGACTGGGTGAAAAAAATGTTGTGTCCTATTTCTTTACAGTTAACATGATCGTCAAGCCTCTTTTCCTGTGAGTCATTTTATTGTCCTAATCTAACAGTATCTGGATTGGCTTTGTATCTAATGGTCCTCTTACTTAAAGTAAGAGATCTTTGTGAAATTATTTTCTTTAAAGGATAAACTGTTCCTTTTTGTCAATTGAATTTCATTCTTTTGTTCATACTAGGTTACTGGGATCACTTTGTAGGCTTGCTTATAGTTAAGATAAAGATAAAGGTTTCCCATATCCAGTCATGTCTAACTTTAGGGCGCAATGCTCATCTTCATTTTTTTAGCTGAGGGAGCCAACATTGTCCAAAGACACGTCTGTAGCTAGCATGACTATACGCCAAGGCACACAGAATGGAGTTACCTTCCCATCAAAGTGTTATCTGTTAATCTACTTACATTTGCATGTTTTCCAACAGCTAGAAGCTGGGGCAGATAACAGGAGCTCACCTCCTTGAGTGGCTCTCAGGTGTCAAACTTGGGTGGACAGCTTTCCAGCTAACAAGCTCAGCATCTTTAACCACTGAGCCATCACACGCCACAGTTAAGATATGGAATAGTAAATTTTACATTTGTTAATTTATGTTCAGGCTCAGTTTGGACTTTTTACTGCCTAGATTGGAAAAGGCTGTTGCTTATTGGATTCATCTATAGCTAAGAATTGAATTATGAGATGTAGAGTTTTATATCTGTTAATTAAAAGGAGTTGAAAAAAGAGTGAAATTGTTTACATTTGTCATAAGGATGGGAAATCATTTTCTTTTTTACCATTTTCTTTTATTCTTTTACTGTTTTTGTTTTAGTTTGTATTATCTTTTACTATTGTAATTAAATAATAATAATATTTTTAAAGGAGATAAATGAAGAAAATAAAATGCTGTCCCTATTAATGTAGAATAAATTCAATTCATGCCCTGCATGGATACTGTGCTGATAACTAGTGTGTTCCTTGAATTTAGTTAAAAGCTATTAATTATTTCTTTCACTTCTAACTGAAATACATCAACATGCTTTGTTCTAATTTAATTAGAAAATAAATTATTTCTGTTTTACAATCTTCACTGTGTATGTTCCTATGAAGGTGAGCTAATGATAAAATACAGCTTAGTCAAGCATTCTGCCTATAACCTTCATCTACATTAATTTCATTGCTTTTACAGAACTACAAGAGAATCAGTGTGGAATATTAAGGAACTCCATTTGGAGATAGCTGGTTTAGTTTCGAAATTTGATCTAGTCCCTATCAAATCTATTCAGCATTTATGCACCTTTAATATATAGCTAGTGATCAGAGTGGCTAGACATTTCATATCATAGTACTGAACAATTTTTAAAACAAGAGTCTATACTTTTATCTGGGCTGAAGATCATTCTCTGAAATGTAAGAATTGTGCCCTGATAATGAAGTACTGTATTTGCTTTCTTTTAAAATCTAATGAAAATTTGTTTAGCATAGTGTAGCATAGAGTAGCGTAGGGTAGAGTAGCATGGAGTGGAATGAAATGGAATGGAGTGGAATGAAATAGAATGGAATAGAATTGAATAGAATGGAATAGAATGAAATAGAATAGGAATATAGAATTTCATATGCAGTTCCCAGCTTTAAAAAGAGTTCCGTTTCCAAGGTTTCCCCTTAAAATTGAATTTACATGTAAACATTGCATAATACTGCATATATATTATGTAATGAATTTGAACCATTATGCATTTCATTTATTGTGCTACAATCGGCTCGTTATCTATCATAAAAGATAAAAGAAAGAGCCGAGGCGGCGCAGTGGTTAGGGTGCAGTACTGCAGGCCACTTCAGCTGACTGTGATCTGCAGTTCAGCGGTTCAAATCTCATCGGCTCAAGGTTGACTCAGCCTTCCATCCTTCCGAGGTGGGTGAAATGAGGACCCAGACTGTGGGGGCAATATGCTGACTCGATTTGCTAAAAAAATAATAATTGTAAACCACTTAGAGAGGGCTGAAAGCCCTATTAAGCGGTATAGAAGTCAAATAAATAAATAATAAATAAATAAATAAATAAATAAATAAATAAATAAATAAACAAACAAACAAACAAACAAACAAACAAACAAACAAACAAACAAATAAATAAATAAATAAATCCTTAAAGCAGGGTGTTCTTAATCTGAGGACTTGTTCTTTGTCAAGATTTATCAATATAAACATTGCAAATTGGCAGCCACATTTTGGAGAATCTTCACCCAAGACTTTCAGGGCCATATGCAGCCTCAGGTCATCAGTCTATAAAGCTCTGACTTAGCTGAAATACTTTTAAATAAGGTTTTGAATCAAAATAATTCTACTCTCAAAAGACTTAGGTTAAACTGAGGTAAGAAAGTTAATAATCTTAAATGTCTTTAGGTGTCAATTCTTCATTAAGAATGTATTTAAGTTTTAAATTGGTTTATATTTCCACACCTTATTTTTTTCTCATTTAAAAACCATGTTATCATCATTATCTCAAACACTTTATTGAAACTACTCTGTATTGGAAGTATATATTCAAATCTTGCTACTAAGAATGCAGACTAATCCTATCAGAGGAACCTGCTGGGGAGTGAACAGATCCATAGCAGGATGAATATTATCATCAATCATTTTTCTTCTCTACCACAAAAATCCAACTTTTTTTTTTTTTGCTAAATAGGAGGGTTTTTTTTCCTTTTCAAATCCCCACTTTCACAACATCTCCAATGTGGACTCTGTGCAATGGCTGCTGTTAGTATTCCAGAGCTTTTGATCACCATATCATCATATGATGTTGCAGGGCCACGAGCGGAAGGATTCAGGCGAACTGGAAAATGTTCAAAGAAGAGCAAGGAAGATGATCAACGAATTAGAAATTAAATCCTGCAAAGAGAGATTCAATGTGTTGAATATTGAAAAGGGGAATACTGTATAATGAAGGAGAATGTGATAGCACTCTTCAAGTTCATTGAAACATAAGACTTTCCCTCCATAGTTCCAGAGGGCAGAATACAATACAATGGATCAATTTACAGGAAGGCAGAATTCAAACTGATTGTTTGGGAGGAAGTCCTCAGTCAAAGGACTTTCTATTATTCCAATTATACAGAGAGATGATGGACTCCTCTGGATATGTTTGGCTATATTTAAACAATCTGCCAAGATTGCTATAATTTGCATATGAACCCTTAGTTGTCTATTCCAAATCTGTGATTCTATGATTAATTATACAACAATAACAATGCTGGCCTATAACAGTTATGGCAGGAATCCTTGACTAAGTCATGGCAAGTACTGTAAACATTTCAAATTATTATACAGTATACGGTCAATTTTTCCCTTCTTTGCTCCCAGATTTGTCTTTCTTCTTGTTTGAGAAAAAGAAACAAGGCAAATAATAATTACTTCTGGCAACTACAAAAAAGAAAAAGAAAAGAAACAAAAATATGATAATACCTCTGGTCCCAATTTGACTGAGTCACAACTAGCTGCAGGTGGTTTGATCTACAACAGACCCAGGGATTATATTTTGAGTTCAGAATACACATACACACACACACACACACACACACACACACACACACACACATCTCACCCACCCTCAACCAATGGCTTTAATATAGTTGGAAAAATAAAATAAAGGAAAGGTAGGAGGTTAATATCCACTTCAGGAGAAGCAGCGTGACTTTTTTCACACCCCTGCCAGGCGTAATTATGAGTGTACTTAATTCTTAGATGTTCAGCCCTTTGAACTGTTATTGAATCTTCAAGGTTTATGCTCAGAGGGGGGGAAAATCAATGAACAACATTTTGCAGAGTACTTAAACTTGATGTTTACTCCCTATTATTCTGCAATTGTCAGGAAGTTCTAACTGTAATAGAGAAGGCAAAATCTTTCTGCAGCAGTTTCCTGCCAACAGCTAATTTCATAGACAAAAGGTGACTTTGTCTGCTCTCTTTGATGAGAAGAACATGTGGAATTAACAGATATATTACAAGCTATCATCAAACGTTTTTCTTACATCATACCCTGCCATCATCTGGATAAATTCCTCTTACATAAAGACTCTTTGTGGTATTTAGCAAAAGACATGTATCTTTATTAATCCTTTGAATATAATACAAAGTGGGCTGCCTGATAGAGGCTGAACTGCATAGATCATCTTTTCATGAGAGCGTACAAGTATGTTCTACTTAACCCTATGAATATTCTACGTTGTCTGTTCCTAAATGCATTCAATGGGCTTTTTTCATTATATAATCTCATATTTCTTTGTGCCTATTTAATTGTACTTTAATACACTCTTTTCCATGCTGCATATTCACATCTGCTTTGTTAAGAGGAAGTTGTTATACAGTGCATTACAGACTATAGAGGCTTTATTGGCAATGTGTAAACAGTTCTTCCTCTCCCACCCACCCCCAGCTTCCACTGTCTGGTGTGTTGCAATCAGAAGAATCCAATCATGTATGGGTTCATTTCTATTGTAATATGCTTTTCTTCCAAGGTGCTCATTTAGATTGACAAAGAAGGATGTTCAATTACACCCACTGCACAAATGTCAAACACATGAATAGAGAAAGGGATTGTGTTGACTCTTCCTTCCATAATTCGCTCTTTCTATCTACACAGTTCTGGGCCTAATCTGAAGGCAGACTCATGCGTCCAATTATACATATGGAGACTCGCCTTCTTAAGCTCAAGCAAAAAAGTGGACGACTGATGAGGCTACTGCAATCCAGTGCAATCCAGTGATGTCAGGTAGTAGGCAAAGTGTATGCCTTCACCAGTTCCACGGTATAATACTGAGCTGACCTGTATATCAGTAAGCTGATGAATTGATCTTTCAGAGTCTCAGAGACAGAAACTGTGACCTAATGAGAGATAGCGACAATGATCTCGTTATCTCCTCCTCTCAGACCAGAATTCCTTAAGTCTCCCACCTCACTGATCTATGTGTGTGAATGAGTCACAACCTTCTGTCACAGCATTCTTCTGTTGCTGCCTTTCTTGTCTCACTGGCTAACTCTCAGGGGCTCATTGTAATTATTGCCAAACTGCAGAAAGGATTGCACTGAGTACTATCATGAATACCCCAAATATCTCTAGGCTCAAATATAGCATCAGGAAAGGAAGAGGAAGATGGTGTGTGCACCATTTCCCAATTAATACTGTGGTTGAGCCTGATTATGTGATGCGACATTAAGGAGTTTTCATCATGTTTTCTGATTGGTAGTTGCTGATCATGGATGTGCTCTACTAGTCCTCTGCTTATCCTACATTGTGGCTGTTACACCCCTTACACTGTACAGTGTGGATCACTCTTACCTATAGAAAGACTGTTGTATTAAAAATGACCTCTGTCTACCTAATCTTGACATGGTTAAGACAGGATTTGATTGATATGTGAGGTGCTGAGTTTCATTAGGCCTCTTTTAGACAGAGGTTTCACTTACTGAGTAAAAAGAGTATGTTGTATCCTACTGGTGTGATTAGAAGATCGACTAAGAGGAATAGGAGAGAGGTATATATCACCTTTTGTTAGGTGCAAGGAAGATAGAACTTTATATTCCCATGAAATGGTTGAATGCATAATATAGAATTAAACAATCATTTTATGGTCACTAAAAGGTTATACTTGGGCATACTTTATTTTGTTCCATCCTTGGTGGGGAACTTGTAGAGAGTGAGATGGTAGTTCTCATTATAAGTTAAAGACCTTGGAAAACAGATATTCTTTATCCTGGAGATGATCTCATTACCATTTGGTATAAGCAAAGATTCCTTAATGAGGTAGTCAGAAACCCTCATCAGATTTACCTTCAGCGCAGGTATTGGGAGGCTGCTGCATATTGGTGGCTATTAAGGGTGACCTATTGTCATCTCCTTGAGTTTCTCTTTCTGGCAAAAACAGTATAAAGTCATTCTTTCTTAAATTCTTAAAAATCCTTTGATCACTATCTCATGATACGTTATTATTTTCATATGCTACCTTAAGCACTCATACTAATGTGTTCATTGCTTCCAAATTCAGTGAACCTGTATAACAACCTTTCTGGCTGGGGTCAGCAGTACACACAAATCTGATATTTTGTATGAGTGCACTGAATGGTCTTATTCCTCTAGAGGGTTTGAAGTAGTGGATAAATGGATACTGATCTATACCATTCCCTGAGTATTTCCTAAAATGTGGTCTGAAGACAGGTAACACAAGACCACAAGACCTTCTCATTGGTCCATAAATCAAAAGTATTGATATTAAATATATTTGTCAAAAATTTAAAACATTGTCATTCTTATTTTTTTTATTTGTTAATCATACAGATTTGTTCATAAAAAATATCTAATCTGCTTTAGATTGCTATTTTTACTTGATTCAATAAATATTTTATTTCATCAATGTTAAGAGTGTATCAATGTTGAATTTTAATATGGTCAATATTGTTAAATGTAACCCATGCAATCAAAAACTTTTGGAGGGGAGGTGTCCTACATAATAAGATTATTATTATTTTTTAATTGGGAGAGTCTCCCAAGAGAAAAAAGGTTTAAGAAAGAATATCCCAGGACATGAGTGTGCCATTTTCATGGGCTGTACTGTGAATTTGACCAAGTTTTTGGTTTTTATTAATGTTCTACAAGGTTTAAGTCACCAATTGCCCTGTAAAATTCTGCCAAAACGCAGACCAATGCACACACACACACACACACACACACAGATTTCAGAGGATAATTAGAACTGCAGAAAAACCAATTACTGCCAACCTGCCTTCCATTGAGGAGCTGTATACTGCACGAGTCAAAAAGAGGCACGTGAAAATATTTACAGACCCCTCGCCTCCTAGACATAAATTATTTCAACTCTTACCCTCAAAACGACACTATAGAGCACTGCACACCAAGACAACTAGACACAAGAACCATTTTCCCCCCCGAACGCCATCACTCTGCTAAACAAATAATTCTCTCACCACTGTCAAACTATTCACTAAGGCTGCATTACTATTACTAGTCTTCTCATCATTCCTATCACCTATCTCTTCCCACTTATGACTGCAGAACTGTAACTTTGTTGCTTGTATCCTTACGATTTATATTGATATTGATTGTTTCCTGATTGCTTATTTGTACTCTATGACTATCATTAAGTACTGTACCTTATGATTCATGACAAATGTATCTTGTCTTTTTATGTACACTCAGAGCATATGCACCAAAGACAAATTCCTTGTGTGTTCAATCATACTTGGCCAATAAAGAATTCTATTCTATTCTATTCTATTCTATTCTATTCTATTCTATTCTATTCTATTCTATTCTATTCTATTCTATTCTATTCTATTCTATTCTATTCTATTCTGTTCTGTTCTGTTCTGTAATAACAACATATTAATAATGCTAACCTATAATATCCAGTTATTGCTAAAGGGAAAAGCAACATCTGCTAATAGTATTGGTTTGTTTCCATAGTGTTCACACCAGTATTTTGACTAACCAGCCCGTCAAGAATTACACAATCCCACTCTGATACTTTTTTTTTAAGTTTTAAATATTTTATTTCATTTTCATTTTCATTTTCATTTTGTACAATCACTTATATACTGTGCAAAGAAAAAAGGAAAAAAAAAAAAACCCCCCAACATAACACTTCATTCCCCCATACACCCTCTCTTCCCCCTCCAACTTTCCTTTCACCCCTCCAACATTCCCCTCTTCTACTTCCCTTCCCCCTCAGACATCTCCCCCTCCCTCCATTTACCCTCCTTACATTCCCTCTCACTCCCTCTTTACTTCTCCCTTCTCTTTCCCTCTTCTCCCCACTTTGGTGTATCCATACAATTCAATTTGTTTTTTACAATAAAAGTAGAAAAAGAAAAAAAGAAAAAGAAAAAAAAAAACGGCAGTACACAAGTGAATTCTTATTGTTCTAAGGATTGAAACTGTAATTCCACCCTCCCCCCTCCCCCCTATAATCCCCCCTCCCTAACCCCCTTACGGCTTCGCAGGTCCCATGCCCGGCATAATTCTTTAACAAGCATTTAAGTATAATAAGGCCAACTAACTTTAAAATTTAAAAAAAGTAAGATAAAAGTAGCCAAAAAGAAAAAGGAAAAATAGTAGAAAATAAGAAATAATAAAAAAAAAAACACCCACACTCACACACAAAAAGGAGAAAGAAACAAAAAGGGTCATAAGCCCACTACGTTACCACAGCTTCCCATTATCTATAAATCTTAATCAATGTGACTCATTCCAAATTTCGATTATTTTACTACTTGCAGGGTTTCAAACTATATTAGAGCCAGGTAAGTTGATCAGTTAGAATTCCCCAACTAAAAATCTCCTTGCTTTGTCTATCTATTCAAACCTTTAATTTATCTCCTTTTTTATCCAAGTATCCAAACCTTTCTATAACACCATTAACTCAAATACTTCTTTCATTTTTCATTTCCAACACCTCCCTTTCTATCCTTACCCACCTCCACATATAAATTTTTTACCTTCCACCCTGCCTTTATCCATATCCACATATATATTTTATCCATATTCGTTGCTCCTCCCATATTTACTCCACTTTCCTGAAGATTCTCCGACCAAACTTTCTTAACCTTATATTAATATAGCAACTCAAACAAACATCAGCTTACGTTCTAGCCCCATGTAATCTAATTAAACTTTCGCTGCCCTTCCCTCTCCCACGCACCTCCCAACTCCGTTTGTCCCAAACCACAACTCAAAAAGATCACAATTTCCGCTCTCTTCACCTAAAAGAATAGTTCATGCGCAATTAAAGTTAGAGTTCAAACAAAATTTCTGTACAATATATGTCCCCAATCAGCAACGCTTCTTTCAGTCTCCATGTCTCATCATCGATATGCCACTTTTCCATTTTATCCCAGACGGAAATCATAAAGCTTTAAAAACATCGCTAGTCTTTATTCTTTAGTCTTCTGCCCTTCCGGAAGAGAAAAGCAACACGCTCCACCTTGTAACCACGTGTCTCGCTGTTTGTCTTCTCCTTCTCCCTGTCTCTCCCCAGATCCGGATGAATCAGGAAGTCCCGCCTTCAGGGTCTCGTAGTAAAATTTTCGGGCTTCACAGACAGAGTTAATGCGGTGTTTTTGGTCGCCAAATGTAACTGTAATACCAGCTGGGACTTCCCATCTATATGAAATCTGAGAGTTTCTGAGTTCTTCGGTTAAGAAAGCATACTGTCTCCTTGATCTTAACATTTGAAATGGTATTTCCTTAAAAACAATCAAGTCGTCCCCGTCAATTCTCAACCTCTTTCCGTAGAGCCTCTGTGTTATCTCATTTCTAGATTCCCTTGTAGTAAAGTATATTATTATGTCCCTCGGAAGCTGTCGCTGTTTTGCTACCCAGGAATTCTGGCGGTAAATTCTTTGAATCTGCCAATCAAAGTTAAGTCCCGGACTTCCCACCAAGCGGCTGAAAGCCTCAAAGAATGTCTGTTTCAAATTCTCCTGTTGGTTTTCACGCAGCCCTCTAACACGTATAGCAAAGGCAGACTTGTTATAATTTAATTTGACAATTTCTTTTTGTGCAGATTCAATTTCCTGTTCTAACGTTTGAATTTTTGATATCAGATTAAGGTTACTTTCTTCCAAAAGTTCCAATTTGTCCTCCGTTTCAGCAATATAATCTGTCATGACTGTCATTACCCCGATTATATCCTGCTTTGCCTGAGCAATTTTAGCATCAAATTCATCAGATAAATCCGAAATCAGTTGATTAATCTCCTGTCTGAAATCATTAAGCGTTTTAAGAAGGAATTCTTGTGTTAGCAAATCTCCCGTGGAGGGTGTAGGAAACAAGGGTAGCGGCTTCATGGCATTTTTGGGAGATATATTATTAAGGAGGCGCTTCTGTCTAAGTTTGGGAGCCATTCCAGAATAAAAATAAGAGAATCCAGCGAGCCAAAAATCAAAGTCTGTGCTCCCCTCAGATAATCTTTTAGCAATTAGTACGGAGAAGCCTTCAGGAGGGTAGGGTCAGCTAGCTGCGTCAGATCAAACACAAAAGCTACGAGATCGCCATCTTGTGACGCAGTTAAAAAAAGAAGAGAGGGAGCCTTTTGCGAGATTGAAGCTGGTATTTTAAATAGTAATAGAGAAAGTTCCTCGGGAATGTTCCCCGCCCGAATTGGCTTTTAAATAGCTTAGTTTTGTCCTGGGGGGGAGGCAATCTGCCTAGGCTGCAAAAAAAAGCAGCGCGGAAAACTGGCCGGAGTAAAGGCTCAGCTAATGTTGAACCTCTTCTCCATTCACAGCAAAAAAAAAAAAAAAGCTATGAATTACAAAGAGATCCTAACGACTGACCTTCTCCCTGCCCCTTTCTGCCAGAAAGGAGAGATATCTATAGATCTTATAAGATATACGAACCAGAGTCCTGGCAGGAGCTTTACTTAGCTCCCGACGGCGGCAGCCCCTCCCCTCGAAGCCCTGATACTTTTTTTTTTAATGAAGAAATGCAACTGTTGGTATCTAGCACTCTAGAGCTGGATTTCCTAGCTATGTAATTGTCCATGAATCCTGCAGTCTGGGTATTAAAAATCTGGATGAAATTAACTTTAGCAGTAGCAAACCCCAAACTATTATGCCGCTAGAAATTTTTTAAAAAATAGTATGAGTTGTTTAGCAGCCGCATATTAATCTTGCGGGTCTTTTAGCAGCAGCAAACTGGCAGCCTTCTCATTTTTTCCATTCCGGTCACAGTGAATGACGCTCTCTCTCGCACCTTAAGCAATAAGCAAACAATTACTCTAGTCTCAGAGGATGGCTTTCTTCCCTGGTATCTGGAGTACAATTATAAACCATCTCTGTCTTGTTATTTTTCTGTTGCCCTCACTAGTCATGCATGTATAGGCCAGGGTTGGTTGTCAAGAAGAGGTGGAAAGAATGTGTCTGTCTTCTGACTTTTCCACTCAGTTTCACTCCCCAATCTTTTTCTCCATGTGATTCTCCTTCTCTCTTGCCTTCCGCCGGCCGTCATAGTATTCAGCAGTGAATCCCAATGTTCTGAGTTGCAAGCAGCTGGCTATTAACGGCACTACGACAGCCTTTCCTTCTACAGGACAGGGAGGTTGGGATTCTTAGCTCTTTGTCTGGCTCTAAATAGCTCTAAGGTTTTGGAATAATTTGAGCCTTATCACATTTTGAGTCCTGGGTTAGAAAATCAAGTGGAAAGGTGGAGGCGTGGCAATGTCATAAAACTCAATCAATGCTAAAATTAGGCCTAACAATGGAAATAGTAATCAGAAACAAGCATGTCTAGAAGGGTGTATGTGTGTGCATGCATGCGCACGCACACACACATAACCTTTTGGGAGAAGAGATATTTCTGTATGGAAAAATATAAACCTTTGATGCCGAAGAAATGTAATATATTTGATAGGAAATTTGAATACTTGGAAGATAGGAATAGAATACATTGGACCCAGATCTATAAATATAAAGTTTAAATTGTGAATGTACCTTTTTATAATAAAAATATTATACAGAAATATTCCTAAAAGTAGAATCAGAGAGAGGGGGGAGAGAGGGAGAGAGAGAGGGAGAGAGATAGGTGGGGAGAGAGTGAAATAGAGGAGAGGACAGAATATATATGACTGACTGACTGATCCAGGTCAGAATCAGGGGTGGGCTCCAGCAGTCACTACTGCCGGTTCACTTGTGGCTGCGCCACACGCCCACATGCTTGATGCGTACTGCGTGTGCATGCGCAGTGTAATAAAAATTGTTCTGTGCATGCGTAGAAGTAAAAAACAAGAAAGAGGTGCCATAGGCGCCACCCAGAAAACCAGCTTGGGGCATGGCAGGCCTGGGTCACTGCCAGTTCCAATGACCCAGGCTGCCAAACCACTAGTGGTTCAGCCGAACTGGTCCAAACTGGTAGGAACCCACTATTGGTCTGAATGTAAGCCTCTAGTGATTTAAAGTGAGATATTTTAAGAAAGATTGAAGATTGAAATAAAACAAGCCCTTTACTTCAAGGGGCAAAGTAGTTGTGCTGCCTTGCTTTATCGGTTTGAACTGTTTCTTTTGTCACTTGCAATAATTGGAAGAGTTTTCCAGTTAACTACAGGAAGTACTTTAAAAGGCTCTCGCTCAGCATATGCTGGAGGATAAATGCTGAGAAATCTTGACAAAAAGAACTGTAGTACATTAATGACCTTTCAAGGTGAATCCAACCTGCTTCCTCAAGTCTCTCACACACACCTACATACACAAACAAATGCCATATTTTGTTATTTTCATCCAATATATATCCTGTTATGAACTATACTTATTTTTAAAAGTATCTTTATCTGTAAATTGGGAGTTATAATCTGAGAAAACAATAACATGGCAACTACTCACTCTTGGTTTAAAAGTCTCATTTGATGGTAAAAAAATGGCTGGCATTCTCTGGACTCTAAAAATTAGATGCTATAAACTAGCAGTGAACAAAAAAAACCCACAATGACAACAATAAAGCGTCCTAGCCAAAAGGAAATGCAAATTTCTATACATCTAAAGCATTGCCAAAAAAAAAAAAAACCCACCCTAATTTGGATGTGTTTAATATAGTTTAATATGAACTGTGGTGGTGCAGTGGTTAGAATAAAGTATTGCTGGCTATCGTATTTTTTTGGATATAAGATACACTGGAGTATAAGACACACTGGACTATAAGACACACCAGGAAGAAAACAAGAAAAAAATATTTTTTCCCCTCTGTGCATCGAGTTTTCACCCTCCCCAGCCCTCAGAAGCACTGTGCTCTACACAACCCATTTTCACCAAAAAAAATGGGCTTGGGAGGGCAAAAACATGATGGGTGGAGGGATTCTGCCAGTTTTTGGCAAAAATGGGCTGTGCAGAGCCCTGCAGAGTGCTTCTGGGGACAGGGAAAGGCAAAAATGTGATGCGCGGAAGGTTCGGGAAGCCCAAAATGCCCATATTCAGTCTGTAAGACACACCTAATTTTTCACCCACTTTTAGGGGGGAAAAAGATGTGTCTTATATTCCAAAAAATACAGTAATTCAGTTTATTGCCAGGAGTTCAATCTTCACCAGTTCAAGGTTGACTGAGCTATTCATCCTTCCAAGATCGATAAAATGAGGACCCAGATTGTTGGGGACAATATGCTGACTTTGTAAACTGTTTAGAGAGGGCTGGGAAGCTGTATATAGGTCTATGTACTATTGCTATGGTCAGTAGGAGTCATGCTCCATTTGATGATGTGATCAATAAAACAATATGTTGAGTCTTAGCAACCTTATAAAGAGATCTTCTCCAGAATAATCTATCCTCAACCTGGCCTTTTAGGTTTCCCAATAGTGCACATATTGCTTTTGTAACTGAATCCATCCATCTTGCTGTTGGCTATCCCCATCTTCTATTTCCTTCTATCTTTCCTAGCAATAGCAATAGCAGTTAGACTTATATACCGCTTCATAGGGCTTTCAGCCCTCTCTAAGCAGTTTACAAATTCAGCATATTGCCCCCACAGTCTGGGTCCTCATTTCACCCAACTCGGAAGGATGGAAGGCTGAGTCAACTTTGAGCCGGTGAGATTTGAACCGCCGAACTGCAGATAGCAGTCAGCTGAAGTGGCCTGCAGTACTGCACCCTAACCACTGTGCCACCTCGGCTCGGGGTGCATTATAGATTTCGGGGTAGCATTATAGATTTCTAATGTGTCCAAAATAAGGCATTTGGAAAATTGATTTTTACCACCTTCTCAAGGTCATCAGCTCTAATTCAATACAGAGATAAATAAATTATTCTGTTTCTGATTCATGGCAGTTTCTGTTCTTTCATATGCTTCTTCCTTCTATGTTAACTTGCATTTTTTTAAAAAATCCAGAAAACGTTAGCTCTATTATTAATAATCTAATACAGCTCAAAACTGTGTTGTTTTTGAATGTGTTAGCTCTAATTGTGATCCGTTCTCCAGAAATACAATTCCATCTTAATCTACAGTGTCTGTTTAGGAGTGGAACAGAAGTTCTAAACAGCTGGACTCATTCTGTGAATGATCCATGATTCTTCAGAGAATGAGCCATTTTCATTCTGAGTGTTGTTTTAATTTCCTCTGAAAACTTACAATATAGGAAATTGTACTTTGCAGAGTTGGAAACATACACTACTGTAAACAGTTATATTGTCAGAGAGCAAACAGTACTCTCTGCCCTTGCTAATGGGTGTGTGTTTTCTTCTTCTCACAGAAGAATTCCACAAAGGGTAGTCTATCATAGTTGTGCATGAATTAACATTTTAAGGAGCTTTCCCAAAGATTGGATTATGACCAATGAGACCAAAAATGTTACAATGAGTAATGATGCTCCTTTCATCCCACCTTCAAATCTCTTTTTTGGGGCGGGTAGGGGGGGATCTTTTCTATTTCCAGTCTTTGCCAATACACTATTAACGCAAATACATCCAGCTGCAATTTTACAATATCCCAGGTGGCTGTCAAGTCTTCTGTCATATTGCAGAATGTGTTTTAGGGACTTGTCCTTAATTATATTTTATCATTGGAGAGTGGTAGTATTTGTATATTCCATTGTAAAAATATGCTTTTTGTTGCCTGCCCTAAATATGCCAGTTATGGTACAGCAGCAGCTGAGGGATGATATTGCAGTCTAGGGTTTTTTTTGGGGGGGGGGGAAGGGTGAGAAAATGTAGAGAATAAAGGAAGGAAGGAAGGAAGGAAGGAAGGGGAAGAAAGAGAAAGAGAGAAAGAGAGAGGGAGGAGAGGAAGAGAGAGGGGGAGAGAGAGCATTGCATAGTATAGTTTTTAATGTAGTGACAGATGTCTTGTTATGGTGCAACTGTGAAAATTATGGCATAAATGGAATGAAGGCAGATGTTTTATGTTCTATTTTGATTGTATGCTTGCAAATTTATTTTTATTTTGTCAGCTGAGCAGAGTCAATTAGAGTTTGGTGGCATCTAAGTTGAATGAAGTTCAAATAAATAAAGCAGCTAACTTGAGCAAGCTGCCCCTAACCATCCACTTCTTGCCTCACATCTTTAACAAGCTACATCATGTGGGGTAGGGCTTGGATGGCCCTAGATGGCAGCAAAGTAGATTCTGTTAGCTGCCATCTTCTGCTCATCCAGATTTTTATGGTCCAGATATAATAATCTAAGTGGGAGACCTCACTAACAACCCTATAGAAACAGGAGGGAGATAGTGTACAAATAACCTCTCCTATTGCATTGGCATCCTTCAGTCTCAAAACACTATGGTATCATGCTCTGGAAGGAGGTCAAGGCTGGAGTGTCTTCTCCAGCTCGAGGCCTGGGTAGATTAATATGAGGGATAGACTGTTACTCAAGCAGCAGATCCCCCCTCTCCACATCACTGAAATAGTCCAATGGAATGGCAGAGCTGATACAAAGGTTCCAGTTGCATCAGAGGAGTTACCAAAACGTGATTGTACACAGTCAAACTGCTTCCGGGACTCCGGCTCCGGATTTTGCCTCAAGGTTGACTCCTGAAGCCTTTTCCAGTAGTGGATATAGCCACAAGGCAGTGGAGGTTTGTAATCAGAGTTTCCCTTCTCTTAGAAGATGGTTCTGCTGCTTTATCTGCCATTGGGGCGTAAAGCTCTCTTCCGCCTTTAAAACCATTGACCATCTTCTCCTGTAACCCTGGAAAGAGGCACTTATGAGGTGCTACCAGCCAGGCCATCTGGACCAAGGTTTTTTAAGGAGGTGTTACTCCTCCATCACTCACCCTTGGTCCTGGCTTGTGACAGGCAGAACCTGGCTTCCCAAATGTTGGTCCAGGAAGCGGGTTTAACTTCTATTATTACTACTATTATTGCTATCCTCATCTGCTGGCGTTCCCACTCAGCCACCATCTCAGCAGCAGTTTCAGCAGGAATAGGTTTATCTTCTCTAAAAATTCTTGTATCTGTTTGTTTGTGACCATCAGTTGGGCAACAGTTATTGAAGCAAAGTGAATTCAAGTAGACTAACTTACAGAGTGTTTGGACCCATAACTCTCATGGGAAATAAATTTGTTAAAGCCCGGCTACATCAACACCACTGCTGCATTATCACATTCTGCTGCAATCACATGATCTTCATTTCCAATGCTTTCTGACAGTTTCCCAGAAATCAGTGGGGAAGCCAGCAAGTACTGTAAAATGTATTGTGATTCCAACACTCCCTACAAACCTTTCAATAGCAAAGAGTTTGCTTGTGGGAAGCTTGCAGGAAGAAAGTCAGTGGGGAAGCTGACAAGGAAGGTCACAAGTTATTGAGGTCTCCTCTACCCACACATTGTCTCTAAGCCCCTTTACACTTGCTTCACGCTAAACACTCAGAGAACCTTTCGATCTCCCTTCCACCCAGCAGTAGCTACTTACTAACCTGTCTCCTGGTTTTGGATTGTCATCTTCTTGCTGGCCTTATAATCCTTGTTTAAGTCAATGGGAAAGCTGGCAAAAAGTTGAAACTTGATAGGAAGAGAGGGAGGGAGGGAGGGAGGGAGGGAGGGAGGGAGGGATGATCCTTCCTGCCAGCTTCCCACAAGGAAACTGAAAATAATGATAGATGAAAATAATGTCACACATTTATTAAATGCCAGAATTATTTATACTGGTCAGAATAGAGAAAAAATGGTCAGAAAAAAATTAAAAGTCAATATTTATATGTTAATAAGATGTAAGAGAAGTAGGTATGATAGGTTCACTGACAAAACCGCGAAGCCCTTTTCTGCACCGACATAACCATGGAGGGCAAATCCGTGCCATCCGAAGCGCTAAGCAAAATGCGACCTTAGTGCGCTGACATAACCGCGGAGGGCAAATCCGCACCTTCCGAAGTACTTAGCAAAATGCTTTTACTAGCATTCAAAAGCTAACCCTAACCCTAAACCTAACCCTAAACCTAACCCTAAACCTAACCCTAAACCTAACCCTAAACCTAACCCTAAACCTAACCCTAAACCTAATCCTAAACCTAACCCTAAACCTAACCCTAAACCTAACCCTAAACCTAACCCTAAACCTAACCCTAAACCTAACCCTAAACCTAACCCTAAACCTAACCCTAAACCTAACCCTAAACCTAACCCTAACCCTAACCCTAACCCTAACCCTAAATCTAACCCTAACCCTAACCCTAACCCTAACCCTAACCCTAACCCTAACCCTAACCCTAACCCTAACCCTAACCCTAACCCTAACCCTAACCCTAACCCTAACCCTAACCCTTACCTTAACTTAAATCAGCTTTCTGTCGTCGCGCTGTTGTAAAGCGCCCTTCTGTCACCACGCTATTGTCGCCGCGCTGTTGTCGTCGCGGTGATGATGTCATGGTTTTAGCGACGCGCTTTTGTCGATGCGCTTTTGTCGTGCGCGCTTTTGTCAGGTCACGGGTATGATAGATATTAAACCAGTAACTATGATGTGTTGGAAATTCCATCACTGGAGGAGATTGACCAATAGGAGAGAATCCTTTAGTCTTTCTTTTAATTTCTTATATATTTTATGTGCAACTTTATTTACAGAAGTTTCAAAATACTAGTTGCAACAATAGTTGGATATAATGAACAAGTGATGCTTTTCATCTTCTAGAATTTGCAGATTTAGAGTTTAGCAGGGTGGTACTGTATTTTTCAAAGTATAAGATGCACCAGAGTATAAGACACATCAAGGTTTTGAAAAAGCAAATAAAAAAAGTTTTTGTGCTCTGCAAACCTCCCCAAAACAGCCCATTTTTACAAAAATGGGCCCATTCCCCCCCCCCCAAAGGCATGAATAGCCTTTAGGGGGCTAGCAGTGCTCGGGGGGTGCCCCCCAAAAAATGAGCAGAAAATGGCCCGTTTTTCACAAAAATGGGTCTGTTTTCTCCGTCCAAAAAAGGTATGAATAGCCTTTAGGGGGCTTGCAAAGTGTTCCTGGGGGAGGGGCAAAAAAGCAAAAAAATGGCCCATTTTTTGTGAAAAAGGGCCCGTTTTTCATTAGAGATAAAGAGCATGGATAGCCTTTAGGAAGTTTACAGAGTGCTCCTGAGTGCTGGCGGGGGGGGGGGGTAAAATGGGTCCATTTTTGCTCATTTCTGCCCTCCCCAGCCCCCAGGAACTGTCTAAAAGTTTCCTAGAGGCTATGCATGGCCATTTTACTGAAGTGGGCGGGGTTTTGGGAGGCAAAAAATGCTGTATTCAATGTATAAGATGCACCCAGATTTTCAGCCTCTTTTTTGAGGGAAAAGAATGTGTCTTATACTCCAAAAATGGTACTGATTCACCCACATTTCTGTCAAGTGATACTTGGATTTTTCCATTCCCACTGTTGTCTTCACAAAAGCTATTTGAAACAGATATGGTAATAACTCTGTTGGATAGGACTGAGAATTTCCATCCTAGCATACGTAAAGAATATCAGGTTAGGAAGGTTGAGAAAATTTGTCCCATGGCGATTATACAGTTAGAATAACAGTGACAAGGGATCATACCAAAGAGTACTTCTGCTCTAAAAGTCTTAACAATCAGAATCATGCAGTGCCAAACTGAGTGTTCATCTAAGCGAGACAGCACTAAAACTGTGATTAGATGGCTTTCAAAAAGGTAGCAAATGGATCAGGAAGAAATGAATTTGGATAAGGATAAGTGATAAAAGAAAAGGTCATTTCTTGCTTCTAAAAAAACCCCAAAATCTTGATAAAATAAACCACATTTACCTAACCTACATTTTCTATCACCAAAAGTATGGTTGACATTCTGTACCTGAACATTTCAAGCAAAATACCAACATCTCTAATATTATCTGATTTGAAAAGATGTTACTTTTCTCCACATAGAAACACTTCATTCATTCATTCATCCATTCATTCATCCTAATACGGTCACTGTTTTATTGTGGATGTTAACTTGGATCTATAAGCAACCTCTTCATTTCAAATGGCAAGAAGAGACAAAGACAGAAGAACTTTCAAATATAGAAATTTTTGGCTGGAAAACATGATTTAAGTGCAGGACAATATAATCAAAATGCATAATAATTTGGATGATATAAGGCAAACATGTAAGTGGCATAATTAAATTAAAAGCAGTTGTATTATACAACCATATGTTGCTAAAACCGTTGACATGTTTCACTTCAGTTTAATGATTCTGAAATATAATTTATTCCAATGCTTTATAATGCTACAGCTGTGTGTGCTATACACATGGGGGTGTCCCCTGAGAATCTGGAAGCAGATCTATATGCAAAAATAAAATCATTAAGGAATCATAGCCTTAAAGCTTTTTAGCCATATTTCTATGCTGCTTAGATGGGGGGGGGGCAATCATTGTTTATCTCAATGGGATTTAGTTCTAACTCAAGACGAATTACAAGTGTGTTGTTAGTGGCTTACGGCTACAGTTCTATACCCATTTACCTGAAAGTAAACCAAACTGAATTATTGATGCTGCATAAGATTGCGCTGCAAATCTTTTTCAAAGCTCTCCGTGTTTAGCAGCTTCCAAAACAATATGAGCTAATACATTACCATGGAACTGCTTAAAAGTTTTTCCATAAGAGCAGTACAATATATATATCTGTCTCTGTATCTATGTATCTATGTGCGTGTGTGTTAAGTTATTCACTTGAACAGAAAAAGGAGTATTTTTCAGTATTGCTTGAGGGAGAGTAGCAGAAATATTATTATTCAATACTGAAAATTATTCAGCATTGGTACATTTTTGTAGATTATTCATTAACCGATGTAACATTTCTTGGTATGTGTGCAAGAAAAGAGTACCCAATGAATGGGTTGAAATATGGGCCAAGTAAGTAGCCCTATAGAATTCAGCACTGGTTTTAGGTGGGTTTTTTCAGTATTTCTTTCTTTTTTTCTAGAAAAAGTATGTCTTATCATTTCTGTTCTGTGAATGTGATATTAAAACAGAAGGAGCATGGAATGGAAAATATATACCTGTGACCTTACAATATGTTCCTTTATTCTTAAAATTAACAAAAGAATTGGATCAAATACCCCCACTATGGTGCTTTCCGTAAGTGCTAGAATAATTCCTATAATATCAAGTCAGTGCAATGCTTTTTTGAAAAGGTTTTGTTGTATCATAAAACCAGTGAGTTTCCTAAAGCTTAGTTTCCAGTCTCTGATCATTCTCTATTCCAGGCTCTCTGAATGCTTCTTGAAATGTGGTGCCCCAAATCAGACAAGGTGTTCAAGATAGAATCTAATCAATATTTCCTATGATTTAGAAATGAATGTAGATGATGCCTCCATCACAAATTCAAGCAAGATGGTTAATTGCATTGTGCAGTTACCTGATAATTAAAATGTTGATAACTAAAAAAAATGCTTGAAAGGTAATCATGTCTGGAAAGTGAAAGCAAACTAAAACTGGAACATCAGGACATCATCTATTTATTCTATAATGGAGGGAATTCATTGTCATGCAGGCGTATTTTCAATTCTACATTGAAACTTCCCTTGTTTTGCTCTTCCCTGAATTTAAAAATCTCCCAAAATATGCTCCAAAGAATAGGGGTGGGATGGGGTATATTTCTATGGAGATTCTCAATCATCCAGGTCATGGTTGTCCCAAAGTATTGTATTGTATTGTATTGTATTATTTGTATGCCGCCCTTCTCCAGGAGGACTCAGGGCGGCGAACAATTCAAGGGGGGAAAAAAGCGGAACATAAAAGACAAAATACAAATAATAAAAGTAGACAACAGTCGCACAACCATACATGTCGAGAGAGGAGGGAACTCATCACCCCCAGGCCTGCCGGCAAAGCCAGGTTCTGACGGCTTTTCGGAAGGCCTGGAGAGAGGTGAGGGTCCGAATCCCTGTGGGGAGTTCATTCCAGAAGACCGGAGCTGCCACAGAGAAGGCCCTCCCCCAGGTAATAGCCAGGTGGCATTGGCTGGTAGATGGCACACGGAGGAGGCCAACCCTGTGAGATCTAATGGGTCTATGGGAGGTAATTGGCAGCAGGCAGTCTATCAAGTACAAAGGTACTTTTCAAAAGGCAATTGAACTTTCTTGAGTTTTTGTTTTTCTCCTGGAAGACATTTTGCTTGCCTTCTAAGAAGATTCTTCAGTTCTGGCTGAATGGTGGGGAATGGAAAGATTTATATACCTTAGCACTCATCTAGTCATTAGCACTCTGAAAATTGGTTGTTAGCTCTTTGAGAGTAATTGAAGCCACTCTGAGGGAATGGAAGGATTTCCATATCTTAGAGCAGGGGGTCACCAAGCTTTCTGACCTCAGGGACTACTATATTCAAAATTTTAAATCCTGTAGACCCCTAATATGATCTACCTAATGAACAGTTGGGTGGGCATGGCTAGGTAATCATGTGACTGGGTGGGCCTGGCCAACTTGATGACACTTACATCAAGGAACGCCCCACCAGCCTCTACTCTCCCCTCCCCTCCCAGCCACTCCTCGCCTCCCCGCCTGGGCTTCTTAGAACCCCAACAGGAAGCAGTCATTAAAGCTAAACAATCACCATGAAAAAGAGTGGCAAAACATCTGGCTCATTTCAAATTGGATCTGACCAAGGAGGAGGCTCAGCAGAAGCACCTCACTGGGGACTATGAGCATAAGCTTTCCAAGCAAAGGAAAGACCTACGGGAATGCAAGGCCAGGTATCAGTGCCTGGAGGCTCAGTGGGCTGAAATGGTCAGCCAGTTCCAGGCCATGATGCAATCCGGCTGAAACAAGGTCTTCCAGCCTTTGCCCAAAGCACCAGGAGGCCAAAGCAGATGCCAAGTTGCAATTTCTGCCCCCCTCCAAAAAGAGCAGTTAGCAATAGCAATAGCTGTTAGACTTATATGCCACTTCATAGGGCTTTCAGCCCTCTCTAAGCGGTTTACAGAGTCAGCATATTGCCCCCAACAACAATCCGGGTCCTCATTTTACCCACCTTGGAAGGCTGGAAGGCTGAGTCAACCCTGAGTCGGTGAGATTTGAACAGCCGAACTGCAGAACTGCAGTCAGCTGAAGTAGCCTGCAGTGCTGCATTTAACCACTGCGCCACCTCGGCTCTCAAGACCCTGAAGGGGGAGACTTTCTGTAGCAACACAAATGTTCATTGCACATATCCGTCCCTGGGCCATAGTTTAAGGAACCCTGATTTAGTGTAATATAAAAAATGCAAACAATTTTTCTGCGGATCACCAAAATTTTCTTGCAGACCACCAGTGGGCCACAGACCACCAATTGGTGACCGATCTCTTAGAGAACCACTGATTTTAAAGAGTGGTCAAAGAGGCTATCTAATATTAAAGCTGAACCACCCTCTCTCATCAGAGGAGGAGGGATATGACACCACCTATCCCCTGTCTACAGCACAATCCACTTAGCAGTCCCAAGAAGGTTCCATTTCTATTGGCACTCTGGTTCAGGTGATACTGGGAATACAAATAAACCCAAAGTGGCCTTAACGACTCTTAGAGAGCTAACAATGAGCTTCAGCATGAGAACGGCCAGATGACTTTTAAGGTATATAAATGCTTCCATTCCCAACCATTCAGCCAGAACTGAAGAAGTTTCTTGAATTATAAGCTCCTTGGTCTACAAGGAGGAAAGACAAAAACAAAAAAAGATAGTCCAGTTGGTTTTTGAAAGCAGCTTTGGCATGCCAGGGCTATGCAACAAAGAGGGGGGAAAGCCTATAGGCAAGAAAAAAGGTCCATTTTGTCAGCAGTAGATTCAACTCCAAAAGAAACACCGTGTGTGAGTTGTGGGGGGGGTATATAAATCTGTTTAATAATAAAAATATAAATGTTTACTGTTAGATATCCCCCCCCCACTGACAGATTGAAAGAGGTTTCCACCAAGGTCCTCTGTTCCAGCGGGAACAGAGGTTGAATCTCATTGGTCAAGAGGTCTGACAGATCCCTTTAAAAGGGGATGCTCCCCGACCATTCAGCTGCTGGATGTTTACTTGACTTGCAATAAGGCGCTGTTATTTATTGAAGCCTACTGTGCCTCCTTTACCCGATCTAACATTTACGTACCAAAAAAACAGCAAAATGGTCCCTATAATGCAAGAGAGAGCTTCCTGTGACTCTTGACTTAATTTTAATCAGGCTTTGATATCATTTCTATCCCCATACGTTCAGACTTTTAAGAGTTACTGTATCTTCCTTTCTCTGAAGCCCTCTGTTTGGGGAAAAATAAGTGTGTCATAAATAGAGTGGGTGGGAGGAGGTTGAGGAGGAAATGGTGCTGCATTATATGGTTGTCTGTGGCTCCAGCTGCCATGTAGGTCTCTCCTTGCATCTCCTCAGGAATGTAGAACTCAACCGAATACAACATCCTTGCTCTTATGTGTCGTAAGGCTCCATTTTCATTCATTGCTTAACTAGAATTTGCAAAAAGCAATAAGGATTCTAAACCATATTTTCTATAGAGTTACTGAACTGTAAGTGCATGGCAATTTTCTTTCTCTCTTTTTATATTAAAGGTGTTATATTTAATGAAAGGAAATCATTTCCAATTTGTTTCTCGGATCCTGTAGCTATGTAAAAAAAAAAATCAGGTGAATTATGCCCTGGAAGATTATGTGAGTAAAATAAAACAAAATATGCGCCTATGCATCTTTAGAAACAAATCAGCTATAATTGTTTGAAACAATGATGTGCCATTTTGGTTTTTTCATCTCTTTTGCATGATGAAAGGGAGGTTTTTTTCTTTTCTTTGCACAGTGTTTAATCACAATGTATACCTTTAATGCTGAGCACTATCCCAAAATGTGCTTGCAGATTTATGGTTCACTGGTCTTGTGCCAATAGAACAAGACATTCAATTATATTCTATTTTTAATGGGTGCAAAATAATATTTTATAATGAACAATTAGTCATTTCAAAATGTTCAAGGTAGAAGATCCCTATAGGCTAATCTTGACAATGACTTTCTAACTAACATTTGCAGTTAGCATGACCTTCAATTCTTTTTTTTTTTTCATTTTAAGGAACCTGTGCTACAACCAAAGAATTTAAAAAGTATATTTCCAATGATGGTATCACTGATAAAACACTTATAAAGAAGGATGCTGATAGAATTCTATGAGCAGCAGTTTACTTAGCAAGGGATAGCAAGGGATAATCTTAGCAAGAATGAAAATGAGCTGAGACAAACAAATGCAAACCAAGATAGAATGAGTTTGGCTTCAAAATGTGATGGTTTATTACCCATTTGTTTTTGCAATGAATGCATTATGGATTGGAGAACAGAATTGTGCACATCTTGGGGGTGTGGGGAACATCAACAAAGTTTGAAGGGAATTATCTCTTTGAAGCAAATTCATAAATTAAGGATGGGACCTGCTTTGAAGTGGCAAATCAGGTAGCTGTGAAGTGGTTTGCAGCACTGGAAGGTGTGGGCTAGATAAATTCTTGATTGGTTCTGAGATGTTACAGGCAATAGATGATGTGATGCTAATGGAATGATACATTTCTAGGCGGAAGATTGATCAGTCCAATTAATATTCCTAAGCCAAGACTTTTTTTTAAGTCTGCATGAGTGAGTCAGATTCAAGTTTCTTGACAAGGAGTGCCAAGCTAAGATAGGCATTGGCTCTAATATTTACTTTTTAAAAAAATAGGGATCAGCAAGTCTATAAGTGCCACTTATTCTGTGCCAGCTTCTTTCTCTGTGGTGTTCCTATCTTTGCTGCATTAAATTTCACTGTGCCAGCTTCTTCTCTTGGCCCATGCACAAAGACACAACTCTGACACAACAAAGACCTGGCAGTGATGAGGGGATCCTTCCCGGGGGCAACCAAGCTGGCCAACCAGCTTTGCCAACCTTCCTGGCACACTTACAAGACATTGGTTAAAGGCAATAAAATTGCACCAACCCCACATTGCACAATTTTCATCCAATTTTGCCAAAAGGGGATAGAAGGCACTTTGATGTTGCAGCCAGTTGCAGCCAATGGACAAACCATTTCAAAGAGAAGTTGCATATTTTTCTCATCTTACTTAAATCGCTTTGCCTTCAGATCATAAAACTAAATCAAATTAGGCACTGTATGAATTTTAGTACCCAAAGCAAAGCAAATCAGGGTTGATTTACATTGCTGGCATTGGCAACACTGCATCTACAATTTCTATAGAAGAGCCCACAACACCCTAATCAAACAGTGCTGTTTAGTATTATTGTTGAATCTTTTAACATTCTAATGTTCTCATGTGAGGTTGTTTTCTTAACAGCACTATATACTAAGTTGATAACTCAGCAGTTTATTGCTGTGAAGAAAAAGAATAATTGATTTAATAGCTAATATTTGTTCTGCATGTGTAATGTGTTTTAGGGACTAGACAGTGACTGCCATTAAGAACCTATCTGAGTTGACATTTTAATTGGACTACCCACAATGATTTCAGTCCTTTCCATGGCCAGACATTACAACTGAGATTCCATTTATTTTGTTTTGTTGTTTGATTCAGATAGCATCAGTGCTGGGTCCCTACTGGTTCGGCCAGGTTCGGCCCAGTTTGGCCAAACTGGTAGTGGTTTGGTGGCCTGGGTCGCTGGAACCAGTAGCAACCCAGGCCTGCCCCGCCCCGAGCCTTTGGCACCACTATCTTGTTTTTTTGCTTCTGCACATGCGCAGAACAATTTTATTGTACCGATCATGCGTACGCAGCATGCATCAAGTTCACAGTGTGCACACAAGTGAAGCAGCCGTAGGGCCTGCCGGAATACACCCCTAGTTAGCATGATTTTGAATCCTCTTGCCTGGAATACATTCACACCCACACATGTTTACCCAATCTGGAGAGAGCCTTTTGGAAATCTTCATAATCCTTTTGTTTAATTTGCAAAGCTGAATAGTTTAATATTTAGCAGCAGGAAACTTGGCCAAAAACCAGGCATCTCTAACTCCATCATTTATAAAGAAGTTGAGTGGTCTCTGTGGGACATCACATTGAATACAACTCCAGTTTGAAAATTGTCCACTTACACCTTCTCTCTGTTTCTTGTTCTTTAGCCAAGTTTATAGTCTAGAAGAACACCTGACCTTCTGTTCCACAGCTGCTGAGCTTGTTTAAGAGCCAGTGGCAGGGACTTTGGCAAATACTTCTTGAAAGGTCAGGTTTACAATTTTCACTGGATCACCACTCTCTACTGCCTTGTTGACACCTTCAGAATAATCTAGAGGGTAATTGAGATGAAATTTACCATTCCAGAATCCATATTGATTTCTTAGCAAGGGCAATTCTATATATTTAATTAGTTTTTCATTAATAATGCTTTCTATTTCAAATACGCATTAAGCTAATTGCACTGTAATTTCTACATCACTCTAGATTCTTTTTTTAAAAAAAATTGGAGCTGGATGTTTTCCAGTTCCCAAGCACAGACACTGACTTTGAAAAGTAGTTGCATATTTTCCACATCTTGCTTTTCAAAGAAATCCCAGATGAATAATATCTTGACCTTGACATTTGTTTATTTTTAATTTATCCATTATGTTTATAACTCCATCTTTGTTATCTCTTTTTTGGTCTCAGATCATCTGATTCTGAAAAAGTTAACTTAGGCAGGGACACATATTTGACATTCACAACAGTGGGAATAAAGCAACACATTCACAGTAATTTCTCTTATCTCCTTTAGCGCCTTTAATCATTCAACAGTCTTAGTTTCCTGACTTAAATGCACTTAAAGAATACTTTTATTTTTATCTTAATATAGTTTGCCCTATACTGTTATGCTTTTTTTCTGACTGTAACATGGACTTCTTTTGCCAAAGTTCATGTAGCTTTCAGATCTCTTTGGGCAAAATGTCAATTTTTGGAAGAAAACTTCCATATCTTTAAGTGCTTCTCTCATCAACCATTTTAAGTATCTTCTTGAAGTACATGGTCTCTTTCAAGTTCAAACCTATATATTCTTAAATGAGCATCTCTTATTTCAGTTTTTATTTCAGTACTTTGGAAAGACTTGAGTCTTTTGAGTCTCCATTTCAATTTATTTTTATCAAGACCTCATTGTTTGAAAATTTGTTCTGGTACCCTCCTGACTTAAGTGGAGACGTGTTTTTTTTTTTGTTCAGCCTTGTTTTATTTTATTTTTTAAATTCCAGTGCTCACAAATCACAACTACTCTTCCTGCTGCTGTCATCACAACACATATTGTGACCTTTTGGCAATGCCTGTCTAATTGATTCTGTGCATGAAATGAATAGCATTTCAGAATAAGCTACAATGCTAGTCCTGGATTTCAGCATCCCACTGAACAACCTGGATTTGGCTTCTAGGTCCACAAAGGGTTGTTGTCTGGCTTAGAAGATTCCATGTTCAGATTCCACATAAACAGAACTTCAAGATAGAACTTTGGAAGGAAAATGCCAAACCTGTACTGCTCCTTCATTGAAGCAGCCAGCTTGGTCTTCTTATTTCTGGACACTAGGAGTAGAGCTTGTGAAATCATGAGGTGAACATAATTGTTAGTTGGGTTTATATCTCCATACAGAGATCCTACATAAATGTTTTCAATCAACTGCCTAGAAGAAAGGAAATAAAAAAAACCATAACTGCTTCAGTAAGTGAGCTTGGATGGATGGATAGATGGATGGAAGGAGAGATGAATGGATGGATGGATGGATGGATGGATGGATGGATGGATGGATGGATAGTATTAAACAAATAGAATAACAGTTGGAACTTGGAAGTCTTCTAGTCCAACTCCCTGCTTAGACAGGAAACTTTATACTATTTCAGACAAATGGTTGTCCAATCTCTTCTTAAAAACATCCAGTGTTGGAGCATTCACAACTTCTGAAAGCAAGTTGTCCCACTGATTAACTGTTCTAACTGTCAGGAAATTTTGAGGTTCTCTCTTAGTTCTAGGTTACTTCTCTCCTTGATTAGGTTTCAACCATTGCTTCTTGCCTTCCATCCATTGCTTCTTGTCCTGCTTTCAAGTGCTTTGGAGAATAGCTTGACTCCCTCTTCTTTGCAGCAATCCCTGAGATATCGGAACACTGCTATCAGGTCACCCCTCATCCTTCTTTTCATTAAAAAGTCATTCTTTTTATTAAATAGCAATAGCAATAGCAGTTAGACTTATATACCGCTTCATAGGGTTTTCAGCCCTCTCTAAGTGATTTACAGAGTCAGCATATTGCCCCCAACAACAATCCGGGTCCTCATTTTACCCATCTCGGAAGGATGGAAGGCTGAGTCAACCCTGAGCCGGTGAGATTTGAACAGCCGAACTGCAGAACTGCAGTCAGCTGAAGTAGCCTGCAGTGCTGCATTTAACCACTGCGCCACCTCGGCTCTTAAACAAGTCCAAGAGGAAGGGAAAGGGGAAGTCCACCTAGCAGGACACATGCCTTTCTGAAAACTCTATAATATGTTTTTGCATCTTGAGTTTGCTAGCTATATGGGACTTGGCATCTCCTTATTTGCTCTTACTACCAACATTCACTCCCCATGAAAACTGAAAGTTGAAAAGCCTCAAGTTGACATTCTTCAATCTAGCACAAAGTTCCAAATAAATCAGCACTACAAATCTCAAAATTCCTAAGCGCCATGGTCCCACCATCTGTAAATTTTGACAGCAGAATTACAAGTTAACATCGTGGGCACATCATTTGGAAGGGTGACTTACATTTTGTTTTGTAGTGCAAAATGGTTTAATGCTCAGAGTATGTATTTCACTTAAAAGTGCTGCATAAAACATGCATAAGAGAATATATAGCTAACCATGATGAACTTACTTCTTTTTGGTTGCTTCTGATATAGTATTCCATTATCACTACCAAATACAGGCAAAAGACTTTGAAAGATATTTATAATATGATGAGGGTATGTGAGGTTATATGTATGAGATATACACAACACATAATAGCCACCCTATTGCTTTTGTGACGGAATTTGAGACAATTGCAACAGCATGCTGTTTGTTTCAGTCCACAGAGTGATGTTTTACCCTAAAATAGAGAAAAATATGACCTTAAAAAATCTTCTGCTATACCGTTAAAAGGGATATTTCATTTCCTGGATTCCACCAGTCCTTTACAAGTTTAGCTATATTGGTCTCATTTGTCCATCTGCTCAAAGCTTCTGAAATGGAGAGGGAGAAAGAGAGGGAGAGGGAGAGGGGGAGGGAGGGAGGGAGGGAGGGAGGGAGGGAGAGAGAGAGAGAGAGAGAGAGAGAGAGAGAGAGAGAGAGAGAGAGAGAGATATGTTCAGTTAACTTTATACCCTCAAGCTTCTTAATCTTTATCTCATTAGGAATCAAGGCCTTAATCCAGTTAAGTTACGACAAGGATCCTGAGGACACAACTGAATGATTATAGGATAAGGGAAGAACCTAAATATAAAGGCAATTCTGAAGTAAATAAAGCAGGAAAGTGTGGCATTCAGGCAATTATTCAGGGATTGAAATATCCAATTATTATAATTGCTGTTGTTGCTACTGTTGTTATATTTTCTCATATCAAAAAGAATTTACAACACATCCGCATTATGTCTGGCTTAACACCAGAGGATGTTCAGGTTTGATTTAAAGTGAAAATGTTTCATTGGACTTGCTGTAGGGTGGCTGACCTAAATCAAATCTAATTGTGTGTTGTTAGAACAACTCGGGTCTAAATTATCTATGCTGCACTGCACCAAGCAGCATTTTTTTAAAAAATGGGTCAGAAACATTAAACCATATTTGTCAGCTTCACCACGTGCCATTTACATCGAAAGCATAACTGCATAGAAATCACAAACAGTTGCCACATTGAAAGAGAGGAGCTTCATTTTGCAAAATGCTCACTTGGGGGATAACTTAAGCTGAAAAATGCTGTCCCAAAACGATGATAGGAAACAAAGAGCAAGCAAGTTTCTGTACAGGTCTCGTCGCCCTTTTATTTGATAATAGCTTGTAAGTGTGTTAGACACTTGAATTAATCTACCTTCAACAAAGCTGCATTTTTCAGCTTAAGTATTTCATGCTGTAGAGTGATTTTATTAGTAAAATTTATCTCAAAAAGCTTCATTCTCTATCCTTCTCTCCTTCACTTCCTCGCTCCCTCCCTCGTTCCCTCCCTCACACATGCACATATTTGTATTTATTAGTTTGTCAAACATGTTCAACATAGCAGGTATAAATATAAACATGCATATAAATGAAATAAATGAATATAAATAGATGGGGACTGTAGGACAGGGACATTAGGCACACTGGTGCAGTTAAGCCTGCCCCCTTTACAGACCTCTTAGGAATGGGGTGAGGTTGACAATAGACAGGCTTAGGTTAAAATTATGGAGGTTTGGGGATGTAACAACAGAGTCAGGTAGAGCATTCCAGGCTTTGATCATTCTGTTGCTGAAATCATATTTTCTGCAATCAAGTTTGAAGCGGTTTATCTTGAGTTTGTATCTATTGTTTGCCCATGTATTATTGAGGTTGAAGCTGAAGAAGTCGTTGACAAGTAAGATGTTGCAGCAAACAATTTTGTGTACTGTGCTTAGATCATACTGCAGGCGGCGCAGTTTCAGATTGTCCAAGCCCAAAATTTCAAGTCTAGTGGCATAGGGAATTCTATGGTGAGTAGAGGAGTGAAGTACTCTTCTCGTGAAGTACCTTTGGACCTGCTCAATTGTATTCATGTCCAATGTACAGTGTGGATTCCAGGCAGATGAGCTGTATTCGAGAATTGGTCTGACAAAGGTTTCGTATGCCCTAGTTAGCAATACAATGTTACCGGAGAAGAAGCTTCGGAAAATTAGGTTAATAACTCTTAATGCCTTTTTGCCAATGCTGTTACAGTAGGCTCTGGAACTTAGATCATTTGAGATGAGAACTTCTAGGTCCTTGACCTTGTGTGAGTGAGTGTGTGTGTGTGTGTGTTATACTTTTTTTTAAAAAAATGAGATTTTGTTTTTTATAAGGAAACAAACCAAACCTATTAGGACAGTGCATCCTTTATAAAGATTTGGAAGAACCTCTCTGCTACGGATTAAAGTAGCCATGTCCTTTTGGAGGCTTTTGCATGATATTTACAAAAGATGCTGCTACTTTAAGGCATCAGCTCAAAGGAGCACCATCCTTTTTAAAGCAAAAGTGTGTGTTTGTGGGGGGGGGGAATGTTACTGTTTCATGAATAGCAGAGAGGTTCTGGCTTGGCTGAGATCCAGAATGCCTCTTCCAATTTATTAGGTTCTAAATGCATTTAAAGTGTAAACCCTCATTACTATGAATGAAACCTATTCTATAGCAGGAATGTTAAACTGGTGGCCCATGGCCCAGATGTGTCATGGATAGGTCACAGCTACCCCAGCTCTGCAAACGGGAAGAACATTGAGAATGGTCACGTGACGGCAATGTGACACAACAGTAGAGGTGAATTATTACCCATATCCTATAGTAAGAGAGGAAAAGGCAACAAAATCTGTATGCGCTTCAACCATCCCAACTAACAAGGCTAGATGTTGTGGCAGGTACAAAATATTGGGAACTGTACAAAAGCTTAGGTTTTTAAGTGGAGGAAGACTTAAATACAGCATAGGCAAAAACTTTCATGGACAATAATTCATCTACTTCTCCAACTATGCACAGCCAATATGCACAATTTCAATCCAGGCCTTTTTAAAGCCCCATAATTTATTAGATGGGCCTTTCAATAAATTGGAATGTATTCTCCAATTATTATTAAAAGCACCAATGGAACTCATCGATTGCTCTGAATAATGTCATTCTGCACAAAATTTTCTCTCTAAACGTATTTCATACACACTTTCCCTTCTATTCGGTTTGGCTTGCAATGATTTCCTCATTTATGCCTACAAAGCACATTTGTACAAAAAAAAATTATGTCAAATGCATGAGTTGGAAAGTATCTTAGTAGTCCAACTCCACTCCCTGCAGAAATCTACCAAACTATTTCCAACAAGAGATCAACCAGCCTCCATTCAAAAAAAAAAAAAAATCCAGTGAGAGGTAATCCACCACTGTTTCAGGTAGCCTCTTCCTCAAGCTCAATTGTTCTTAACAATAGAGAATACCATGATTTTTCCTACTTGTGAATTTTAACATATATGTAATGGGAAGAATAAATGATTGGATATACTTGAAACTAGCATAAATCTGGTAGAAACTCTCACAACAGTCACTCGCGCCCTTGTGACCTCCAGACTGGATTACTGCAATGTGCTCTACATGGGGCAGCCCTTGAAGAGTATTCGGCGACTTCAGCTTGTCCAGAATGCAGCCGCGCGAGCGATTGTGGGTGCACCTCGGTTCACCCACGTAACACCTATCCTCCGCGAGCTGCACTGGCTGCCTATTGGTCTCCGGATACGCTTCAAGGTGCTAGTAGTCACTTATAAAGCCCTTCATGGTATTGGACCTGGGTACTTGAGAGACCGCCTGCTGCCAATTACCTCCACCAGACCGATCAGATCGCACAGAGCAGGCCTCCTCCAAATTCCATCCGCCGGCCAGTGTCGACTGGCGACTACCCGGAGGAGAGCCTTCTCTGTGGCTGCTCCGACCCTCTGGAACGAGCTCCCCGTGGAGATTCGCACCCTCACCACCCTCCAGGCCTTCCGCATAGCCCTTAAAACCTGGCTGTCCCGACAGGCCTGGGGCTAAAGAATCGTTGCCCCTATCTCGAATGGTATGATTGTTGCATTTTAACTATGTATTGTTTTTGTGTTGTTGTTAACTGTCTGTATCCCCCTTCCCTTGAGTTGTGAGCCGCCCTGAGTCCCTTCAGGGAAAAGGGCGGCATACAAATGAAATAAAACTCAAACTTAAAACTCAAACTCAAACCAGTTCATCTACATTTCTTCTCTGCATGCAACTTCTACCACTGAGCTTAAGCCTTTTCCCATTATGGTTAAAAAAAAATACAGACTAACTACAGTATATAAGGTTGGCGGCTGTGAAACACTAGATCTTTTCTCAATCAAATAATGACATTTAGCAGAAAGAAAACAAAAATGTAAGAGCCTGAAAGTTGGATCCGAAGCCTTGATCACCATTGTGTTGGCTTAATTGATCATTTATCCATTTAAATTAAATAAAACTACTGACCCTTATTTCCAAAACTTAAAGACGATATTTTTCCTCCATTCTGCTTGGCACAACTGTCTCTTTACCACTCTCCAGTGTGATCCACAAAACACTTAATCAAGCATTTGTTAAAGCTGTTTAATTGGAGGCAGAGTTGGCAGTACTATTTGTGGCCCTTACTCTCTATCAATTAAGCACTGCAGAAAGTTTTACCATTACTAATTACATTCTGGCAATTGTTTTCTCTAACAAGCTCCCCAATGTCTAATGTCATTTGCAGAAAGCATGCAGATCAAACTGGGGAAATTGCACCAATTGTTATCACTTGAGCAAGCTGCGTTATCATGCATAGCAATTGGAGTGGACTTGCTGGGAAGTAGATCAGCATAATGAATTTTGCCATGGGAAGGCTCAGAGTGATAGGACGGCAAGGCCAAGGAAGAGTGCCAATACAAAGCATGAAAATAATCTAATTATTTCTCAAGGAGGATTCTTGTAATCCATTATTTTGCTACATATCCCTATTCATTAACTTTGCCTCATCACTTATGGCTTACTAATTAGCATGCATAAGTATGCCATTTTTTTTTTCCAAAAGTGCTATGTTGACTTTACAGTCATCTTCTTACAGCTGGGCTTCCTCTCCACTTTATCCCACCAGCCAAGAAAGATCAATTTCATGAAATGTCTGTTAGCTTCTGGTTCCCTTATTTCAATTGTTAATTCCAAACCCCCCCCCCCCCAAAAAAAATCACTTTGGCTGATTTATATTTGCAAAAAGCAACTTTTCCTCATCTGAAATGATGGGAGTGAGAAAAGATTTGATACAAATATGTAAAAGTCATACATTTCATAAACACATAAGAAGAGAAAAGCTTTTTCCTCCCACATAGCATTAGAACTCAAGGTAATTCATTAGCACTAAGTGCAGAGAGATTTAGGACCAATAGTTTAAAAAATTACTACCCCATACATTGCATAATTAAAGTGGAATTTGCTGTGAATGCATATGATGATGATGACAATCAAGTTGAAAGTAGATTGAATAGGTTCCTGGAGTTATCAGGTTATCAAAATTTACTAATATTTATAGTTGTTTACTGCTATGGGCATGTACGAACAAGATGGAGGGAAAAGCTCAAGTGAGATTTGAAGGGTAACTAAACCTCAGGATCTATACATTTTTTCAGAACTGTGTGTCAATCACAGTGATGGGCACTTGGTTTCCACTGGCTGTTGATTTCCAGTATGATCCATCATAAATTATCTGTTCTCTTTGGAGTATCTGCAGTGAATTTCAGTATTTTTATCTGTTATTCTAAGTATCTAGTCTTCCAAGATGGAAACATTTTTGTTGAGTGATAAGAAAAAGCACTACCAACAGTATTCATTCAAAAATGAATCCAAAGGGTCTCCTTTGTGATCACATTAATTTTTAAATTTAATTTTTATTACAGAATTTTAAGAAGGATTAGTTTTAAGTAAAACTAATACAAAGCAATATAAAGGAAAAAAAGAAAACAAATAGAAAGAAATCAAAGAAAATGCTAAAAGCACAAAAAGAAGGAACAAAAAGTCAATGAAAAAGAGAAAAAAATTAAAAGATACAAAGAAATAGTTTCCAATGTTCTTCACAGTAGTTAAGTACAATTATAAATTTATCTTACACTTTTACAAGAGTTTACAAGTTACAAGTTACAGCTCAGTAATCTTCAAAACCATAAATCGGTTCTTTTTTCCATTTGATGCAAAAAGTTCAGAAGTGATTTTCAGTCAGCAATAAATGTAAATATTGTCTCTTCCTGACCTTATTAACATGCATTTCTCCAGGCTTTGAGTTGACAGAAAGGAGTAGCTCAATCTGTGCTGTTCCAACAGCTAAGCACTATTCTGCCTCACTCACCCAATTGTTTAATGTTTAATTACTTTAATATTTAATTAATTAATGTTTAATATTTAATATTGTTTAATATGCTGAAGGTATTAAAAAAGGTAAAAGGTAAAGGTTTCCCCTGTCCAATCAAATCAGACTCTAGGAGGTAGTGCTCATCTGCGTTTCTTATCCAAGGGAACCAGTGTTACCTGAAGACACTTCCGTGGTCATGTGGCCAGCATGACGATATGCTGAGTTGCATAGAACTCTGTTAACTTCCCTTTGAAGTGGTACCTATTTATCTATTTGCATGTTTTCAACCTACCACATCGGCCAAAACTGGGGTAAGAACTCATCAGCAGTGATATTCAGCAGGTTGTGACCAGTTCTGGAGAACCAATAGCAGAAATTTTGAGTAGTTCAAAGAAGCACCTCTGAATGGCCCCGCCCCATCTATTCTTTGCCTCCTGAGTCCCAGTTGATTGGGAGGAAATGGGGATTTTTCAGTAACCTTCCCCTGGAGTGGGGAGGGAATGGAGATTTTACAGTATCCTTCCCCTGCCATGCCCACCAAGCCATGTCCACAGAACCGGTAGTAAAAAACTTTGAATCCCACCACTGGAGCTCATCCCATCACACTGCGCTTGCGTCTTGGACCTGGACTATCAGCTTTCCAGCTGACAAGCTCAGCATCTTTAACTAATGAGCCATCATGGCCCCATATTAAAGAAACCAATTGGTAAATTCCTCTATCTTCCTCTTCCCAAAATATTCCCAACAGAGGGAAAAATAAGTCACTGTCCGTAACATGTCCTTGGGGAGTCTTGGGTGACTGTGGGTAGATTTCAAGAAGAAAACTGTGCCTAGATTCCATGTTGTCTGAGAGATAAAGCAAAGGCGCAGACTGTTCCTCACCAGTGACTTTTCAATGAATTTATTTCTGAACATTTCACCTGTCTTCTGAAAGACCAATATTCTCATGTCCAAATATCTGGACAAGGAAGCACAAGAGGGTTCCAGATGTATCAAAAGGGAACTCCTTGCCTATGTTCCACCTATGCTCAACCAATCTATCTACTGAACTGTAGTTGAACTCTGCATTCTTGAAACATGTGAGTGAAAGTCATGTATTTTTTAATATTGAATTTAAAAGTACCTCTCCTGTTCCATGCAATTAAACCTTTTGCTGTTAGCAACTGGAAACACCACACATTCACAGTCTCCACAGGAATGTACAACTCTGAACGATCAGCTTCTTCATTCACATCAGATACTATACATTTTCCATCATTTAAAGATTCAAAAATTGTAAGAACAAGTATAATGTGTCCACTGTATTTCAGAATAGTCTTTTTACTGAGGTTCTTTTAGAGCATAAGCTATTTTAATGTCTTAAATATGCTTATTACACAGGGCACAATTTATTAGGCATATATCAGCCAAAATCACAGGGTATATTTTATATTCCTGGTACTGAATTTCACCATTTCTGGGCAAAATGATCTTTCAGAGGAAAGTGGCTGCATTGTTTTCAGAGCAGGCAAACAACAAAATAAATCAAACTAATTAAACAACACTACATTAAAGAAATCCTGATCTGAATCCAAAAATTCCGGTGAATAGGTTGCACTTGAAGATAAATGAGCATGCAAACATTTAACTCCTGAAAGTTCCAGCTTTGGTTTTTTCCCTGATTTATATTGGAGACAAAACTTTTCAAAAGGAAGGGTATTTTTTTTCCACATTTGCTATCAGGTCAGAGGTATGGAAAGCAGCAGGAAATCAGGACTGATGCAAGAAGTTTATTTGCACTGATTGCAGCCACTCTGGAAATTCAAATGACCCTTTTTTGATTGCTCCAGTTCAAACATTTGCAACTTCTCTTGTGTGCCAAACAAGAAATCAATGTCTCCTTGTTTCCCTTGAACCTCTGTCTACAGGCTCTCGAACAGTGGTCTCCAACCTGTATGGCTTGGCGGACCAATGGAGGCAGTGGTGATGGTGGTGTGAGGGGAGGGGATGGTTTTGCATGTGCTCATCCACCACTTCCATGGCCTGGTTCCAAATTGGCCATGGCCTAGCACCAGGCTGCCAATCTGGGAATCCCTCATCTAGGGAACATAGATGGGTTTTTCTATAATTTTATCTCTACAACAACCCAGTGAAGTGAATTGGGTGAAGAGGTGATAACTTACCAAATTAACTTTGTACTTCAATAGAGACTCACACTTGGCTTTCCACAGTGCCATCCTAACATTTTATTTTAGTTTTTGCCAAGCTTGGCACCATCCACATTTTCAGGCTTTGGCATCCTATAGTCCACTTATTTGGAGATGGGGGGAAGACTATTTTGACTAACATAGTATATCTTCCTGTTCTTTCACATGCATTTTAGTAAAAATCATAGATATTTGCTCAAACACACACATGCAATAGCAGTTAGCAGTTAGACTTATATACCGCTTCATAGAGCTTTCAGCCCTCTCTAAGCGGTTTACAGAGTCAGCATATTGCCCCCAACAACAATCCGGGTCCTCATTTTACCCACCTCGGAAGGATGGAAAGCTGAGTCAACCCTGAGCCGGTGAGATTTGAACAGCCGAACTGCAGAACTACAGTCAGCTGAAGTAGCCTGCAGTGCTGCATTTAACCACTGCGCCACCTCGGCACATACACACAGAGGCAAAAAAACGTTGAAATATGATGGTGCCGCTGCACGTATGTTGCCTAGATAGCAAAAGAAGCAGATATAATGTTGCATTTAGTGGCAGCTGCTGGAACAGTAATTCAGGCCTCAGTAATTCAGCATTCCGTGGTTTTATTTTACAAATAGCAAAAGGTATAAGTATGCACAGTCAATGGAGAATCATAGCCAGTTAAAATGTGAAATAATTTAGTGTCCACATTTCCTTTTTCAGAGATTTCAGAGAACTTTATTGTAGCTATAAAAATAAAACACACCTTCTACTTGGCTGCAGTTAAGAGCTACCAGGGTTAGGAGCTTACTCTGTTTCTGTCTCAATTTAATGTCACAACATCACAACATGTTCCTTTGTCATCAAATTCTCAATTCATGGTGCAGGACAGGAAGAGGAGGAGGAGAAGGAGGAGGAGGAGGAGGAGGAGACTATTACCTTATAGAGAACTAAAATATGACATAAATACTACTATCAAAGACAAAGAGCCAAGTTAGAGATCAAGTGATGTTTTGTCATCACTGAACAATCTCTGAATGACTACTTACACTGTTGGTCAATAAAACCAGCACGCATATTGCCTTGGATATTTTCCAGCAGATTGATATAAGACACAGGAGCCAGGAGAGAAGAATGCTGTAATATGACAGATTAAAAAACATTTTTCTTCTTGGATTGCTACAATGGTTGCAGTGATGTGTGGTGAAGCTTATGGCTGGTGAGGCAAAAAGAAAGAAAGTGGCTTTTGCCCACCCCGCAGCTATGTCCGAAATAGAGGCATCCCATGCCTCGCAGCTATGTCCGACCCAGCTGTAGGGCGCGGGATGCCTCTATGTCAGACAGAAGCGGTGGGGTGCTTTCTTTCGGCTTTTGCCCGCCGGAGCCGCAGGCCACCAGGAGTATGTCCTGCCTGCAGCAGAAGAGTGCCGGTTCCTGCTTCAGAGGGATAACTTGCTGCGACCCAAAGGGGTGCAAGTTGTAGACCAGCACCATGGCTCCAGCTCGCCCAGGCTCTGCACCCAAAATCAACTGTCTCCTGCGCGATCCTCACCTCGTAGCCGCTGCAAAGGCTACTGCTTCCACAAAGGGCCCCACCTCAGGCCAGTCAGCTGGAAGGAGGAGTCAGTCCCGCCCCCAATCCAGCCACTGCTTCCCGCAAAAGCAGCTTCTCTATCGGAGGCTGCTTGAAGCCATTTATACCAGGCGACAGGGCTTAAGGCTGTAGCCTGCAATCGTTTACCTTCTCTCCGAAGGTGATCTAGTTCTATGCGTGGAATAGGATTGCATGCTTCCATCTCAGGCTTCAGCCTTAAGACCTGTCGCCTGGTATAAATGGCTTCAAGCAGCCTCCGATAGAGGAGCTGCCTTCGCAGGAAGCAGTGGCTAGATTGGGGGCGTGACTGATGCCTCCTTCCAGCTGACCAGTATCATTTGCAGCGGCTACGAGGTGAGGATCGCGCAGGAGACAGTTGATTTTGGGTGCGGAGCCTGGACGAGCTGGAGCCATGGTGCAGGTCTACAACTTGCACCCCTTCGGGTCACAGCAAGTCATCCCTTGGGGGCCATCTGAGTGGCCATGATCCCCCCTCCCCAGCCAGCCAGCCCACCCAGCCCATTCCTCCCCCGGCGCGGCGAGCTCCAGCGGGCTGGGCCTAGCAAAAGAAAGAAAGCACCAGCCCACCAGCAGAGGTGGGTAAAAGACCGGCCTCTGCTGGCGGGCTGTCCCTCTCTTCTCAAACAAGCTGCCCTCCCTGCCTCTACCCCTTTCTTCTCTTCGCAAACAAGCTCTCTCTCAAATTGAGAGAGAGTTTGTTTGAGTGAAGTAAAGAAACAAACACACAAACATACACATACAAATTACTTACAATAAAAAATTACTTACAAATTACAATAATTTTGAATTCCTCCCCCCTCCCTCCAACCCACATACCTTTTCCAGCTGTGTCACAGAGGATTTCAACTCTGCTCTTGCCTGCCATGATGAAAATGTAAAAATGTAAAAAGAAAAAGGCAAGAGCTGCTGCTGCCAGAGCCTCCAATGGATAACTCTGCTTAACTGTTTAAAAAAAGCCTCTTAAAAAAGTGCCCTCTGCAGGAGGAGGTGAGAGAACCACATGCCTCCTTTGCATAAGGAATTTTTCACCTTTTAACCCTTGCTTAACTCTGCTCAAGTCATCATAAAGATAGTCTAAAGGAGGCACGTGGTTCTCTCGCCTCCTCCTGCAGTTAAGCACTAAGCAGAGTCATCCACTGTGACTCTGGCAGCAACTACCTCAGCCTTTTTCCTTTTAAATTTTTTTCTTCTTTTCATGATGACAGTGGTGAGGCCCTGCCTCCCCTGCCTCCCCTGACTGCACATCCCTGAATGGTTGTATAGGAATTTTCCATCACTCATTTCATTTCCTTTATCAATGCATTCCTCATCACAACATGCTGTATATTTTCTAAATTCATATTAATGTTAGGAGATAAATAAAATGCATCTATCCTTTGTCATATTTGACTATTATCTACTACCTCAATGTGTTTAGAAAATATTATGGGTGACCCTCCTCTGTCATGGCAAAGAATTATAAGACCAGATGAGAAAATCTTGAGTGAAATTTCCCTTAAAATAAAATTATGGTGCAATTTCACCACAGCATGTTCACTTCCAAAGCAGATGTTGCTTTACAATCCTATATTCCCTTACCAGAGAGTAAACATTAGTGAGAACAATTAAATGTATGCCAAAGTATTATCTTCAAGGATTGCAGTGTAATTGTAAATAATAAACCAATATTTAATTCTAAAAAGAAAGGTTTGGGTTTTTTTTGCTAGAGAACTCTGGCTCTCCTGGCAACCATTACCTTAATTTGTTACCTTAATCACAAAATGAAGGTCTTCAGCGGTGAGTTTTACATTCTGTTGCTACCAGTTCACTCCGCCTGCGTGCGCTTTGCCATCTCCATGCATGCGCTCAGCCTTTTGTATATGCACTTTGCTCACACATGTGCCTTCCTCAAAAACATTCCTAAACAGGATGGCATAGAGCCAGGGTGGGTAGGCAGGCCCATCTGCAGTTTCCGCTACCAGTTCGGGAAAACCAGTCCAGATCGGCTGAATACCATCTCTGAAGGTCTGTAATAATCATGAAAAACCCATTATCATTCATTCATTATTTAGGTGAACACATCATACAAAGTTCCAGTACACCAGGTGAGTTTGGCTACGCTTTTGATTTGGAGTTCAAGCTTAACACTGAAGAAGTTAACTTGGGATGTGATCAACAGATGATTTAAAGGTGAAGTTTAGATCAGGTGTACATGACCACATTAACTTCATTCATCTGATGCTGAAATCTCTCCTGAACTTCCTGAGCAGTTGTCCTCTCTGGAGAAAAAGATGTCTAGCTTTTTACATTGCTCCAAAAGCCTTCTGAATTCCTGTCAAACATTTCTGAGAATGAATTTATGTTATTATTAGAAAGGTCAAACAGTGGAGGTGGGTGGTTGTTTTCTGACCTATTACTGATCTTGGGCAAGGGGTGTGTTTGGAAAAGGATAAAAGCTAGCATTCTTAATTGTTTGACTGAAGCCACACCACTTTTATACAAAGTGTAGGTGATCACTTTTGAAACCCTTCCTAGCATGAATCCAGGTTACTTGAGGGACTGTCTGACACCACTGGGGTTGGCCCGTCCCCATTCATACTGGCCGAGGAGGCATGCTGTGTATCCTGTCAGCCTGATTATTTTGGTTGTCCAGAAGAGCCGTCTCTGCTGCTTCTCCTGTCCTTTGGAATATCTCCCCCTCTCCATATGAATTTGGCCTCAAGCTTCCTATTCTTTCATAAGGCATGCCGGTTGGCTTGGGGCCTTAATGGGGAAACAGTATAGTGGTGATGGCTGATAGAGTAACAAAATATCCCATCTTCCCCCACTCCACCCCTGCCTCCAAGTGTCCTTAGATTTTAATGTTTTGTTTTAAATTATTTATTGTATAGACTTATTTTAATGATTATAAGCTGCCCAGAGTTACCCTATGGTAACATGAGGGGCCAATACATACATACATACATACATACATACATACATACATACATACATACATACATACATACTAAAATCAACAGATGCCTCCATTTTCCAATCTAAAACATCCCAGGGTTTTGAGTTCCCCTCATGATGTCTTCCTAAGAGGAATGAAATGAAGGTTGGGATCCCAGGAGGCTTCACATAGCTAGATAACTGGTTATATTTCGAAAGGTGAACATTCACTCATGTTCCTTGGCCACTTTCAAACAACATATTTACTGTTCCATGATTATTTATCTTTGACTTTGAGAAAGGGGAACCAAAGCAAATTCTCTTTCTTCAAACTGTGTAGAGAATGCTAGAGATAACATCAGACTAGGGCTAATATGAATATTGTTGTTGTTTTTTTAATCTCATTGACCGGTGCAATACTGTATCTATTTTTTCTTGCACATTGCATAGGTCAATGCTTAAGATGTGAAATGAGAACATAAATAGGATGACTAATAACATCACCTGCTTATTAGCATTTTTGCATATAACATATAAATCAGTGTTTCTCAACCTTGGCAACTTGAAGATGTCCGGACTTCAACTCCCAATTCTGGGAGTTGAAGTCCGGACATCTTCAAGTTGCCAAGGTTGAGAAACACTGATATAAATGCTGCAGGAAAGGACTTGCAGGTTTCCATTTATCTACCTGCTTTTTTAACTGTCTTTGATGGTTGAACTTCCAAAGAAGTAGAAACAGAAGTCCATAACTGTATCACATTGTCTAGTTAAATAAATAGTGGCTAGCCAATTAAGACCTCTGCCTAGATCAATTTGGCATCCTACATCCATACTATGCCATTTAGCAGGTGGCATTAGTAAATTCCATTAAAATCTAAATGCCTTAAATTAATTTCCTTACTGCACAATATCTTAAAGATGCTGTCTAGGCAAGCGATGGTCAGTGACTGCTCTTTGCAAAATGACTGTTGAATATGCTCCTGTAACTTGTGTGATGTTGATTGTGTTAACATTTTTGTGTTAATTTTACATACCAAATTCCATAAAGTAACTAAAATAAGGAACACAATCTTCTAAACTTAAAAGTTCACTTTTTCTTGTTTATCTTTAAATGTGAGTACACTTAAAGTGGCAATTGATTTTGTTTAATCACCCACCTTTTTTTTTCTTCAACAACATTCAGCTTCCAAAAATCTGTGCAGAGATCTGCATATGAAGCAAGTGGTTCAATTGATTTTGATGAATCCCCTTTTGTTTCTGGGTTACATTGAAAAAGACTCAACAACTCCATCACACCAAACATTTGGAAAGCCATTTGAAAGTGATTAGGGCAGGGAGAAGGGTATCTGTGCAGTGCCAGAATAACCAGAAGTTGTTGTTTTTTCCTATACAAAAAGAGGCCTGGGGATGTCTTATCACTTAGTTTGTTTTTCTGTTTATCCGTGTTTTCTGTTCTTGCTTTTTTAATGTATTATATTCACCAGATGATAAAATCCTAATTGAAGTTGTAAATCACCTTGGCTGAAAAGCAGAATGTACACATAGTTAACAAGCAAGCTCTTAGGATTGTGAAACTAAGGCAACAAATGTTCCCCTATCCAGAGCTTAGAAGATCACAAATAAACTGGACTGAAATCACACCACAAGGTTATACTTTTTTGGCTGATGTACAGCTGAAATCCAAATAGAATCATAAGAGGATTGTACATTGGACTTCACCAAATAATATAGGATAGCGCAGTCTCACTATTTTGTAACAGGAGGAAGGGTGTGTGTGCGTAAACACACACTAACTATAGGTTAGTCTTCTTAGCTGCCTACTAGCTGCCTAACTAAACTTAGTTAGAAAGCTAAGAAGACAATGAAAGAGTCACTATAGCTAGTTAGTTATTTTGTTTGTTGGTTAGTTAGTTAGTTAGCAAGTTAAAAAGCAAAGAAGACAATGAAAAAGGAAATGCCTGCCTTCCTTTTGGGTAAAATGAATGGTACTTTTGATAAAGACTTCTCCCTCTGGATCCACGACAGTGCTAATCACAGACAGCATTCAGGGAAAGTCAATCAAATATGCATTATAGGTTCTGGGGCTAAAAGGAAAACATCTGTGCCTAGAGCTTTGTGGCATTAGTTGTGCCGCAATTATCTTTCCCTTTAGATGCTTTAGTTCTGGGGTAGCCCAGTAAGTAAAGCCCTGGATTATCCAGGAAGAAAAGAAAATGAGAGGTGGTCCAGGATAGGCTGAGCTGTAATCTAAACAAGGGAAGAGTGACTGTGTATTATCTTAATATGAATGGGGATTCCTGAGATAATGCATACAGCTCTTAAAAGGGAAGAAAAGGGGTCCTCCCAACAGCCACACCATTGTTCAGCTTTTGTCAAACCTGAAATAAGAGGAGACAAGCTTTTCAGGTCCAGTCTGTGAGGACAGAAGAGTGGAATGTGGTTGGAATCCAGCTGAGTGTTTGATGTCTCCATTTCATTTTTCTTTCTTTCTTTCTCTCTCTCTTTTTTTTACCCAGGTCCTTTCTAAAGGAAACCTGGTAGGAGCATGCAGCCTGCCTCATGAAAAGGGCAAAACCTCAGACAAGTCTCTTCCTCAGTAATGAGTTGACATACAATTTGATGACACCAGCACATCTTTATTGCCAGGGGTGAACTAATAGAGCTGTGATGACTTTACACCTGCTGCTTCAGCCTGACTATGGGAGGGAGTAGTACAACACACACACATACACTCATACACACACACACACACACACACACACACACACACACACACACAAACCTTGCTTCATGATCTTTCAGAGGCCCATTGTTCCCTATGGCAAGAATGCAACTTGATGGATTGAAGGTCTGATAATAATATCTCTCTTTGGGACAAGAATGAAAGGACTAGAATTTTAAGTCTCACTTTCCCATTGCTTTTTTTTGTGTGTGTGTTTCCTCCTCTTATTCCATCGGATGAAAAGACGGGAGCTTGAATGTGCAAGCAATTACATGAAACCCTTCATGGCCATTCATTTTAAGAAGGTCCTTTCCCCTGAAATTCATGTGAGATGCAACTGCTCTCTCTGCTCGGTGACATTTGATCTCTTTAAGGTCTACATTCTTTTGGAGGAGGAGAGAAGAAAGAGCAGCAGGCAATGGCATTTTGAGTCTTCCAAAGGGAACATGTGATCCTTGCCTTTGTGTTTTCTTTTTTTAAACAACAAAAAAACCAAACATCTTGTAGGATGGAAAGCAATAAGAAAGAAAGATGGTTCCAGCAGAGGATTGGTCACTCAACTCTTAGGCTTCAGCTTCCACTGACTGGATCTGCTGACTTTTCATAAACTACAAGAGGTTGTCTCCTTTTTCTTTACGTTCTTTCTGCCAAATACAATGTGCAGCATTGTTGCAGGATAATGGTAAACCTTACAGAGGAAGACCCAGCAGGGTGATCGAGTTTCTACATTCACAGCAGAATATCTGGGAAATGAATGTTTACATGACCCTGAGCACAAGGTTTAAATATATGCAGCAGTTTTGCTGTTAACTCCTTGAACTCGCTGCTTGAGCAGACTTGTTGCTGGGATAAATTCTGCTCCCCTTGTCCTTCCATTGTTATTGCTTAAAAATATTCAAGTCCTGTCAGCTGTTTGGGACATCTGCTCCACTCTCTACATTGTCTGCATAGGGCTAAGCAGCCTTCCTCCCCTCAGGATGAAGGGGTGAGGGACTGAAGAATATAAACATTAGGTCCTCCTTTTATTTGTGTTGCTTGAAGACAGATGAGAGAACAGAGGGAAAACTTGTGGAAAGCAAGCCAACAATAACGAACAGCAATAATCCTTCTGACAGAGAATGTTCTTGATCTTTCAGAGCTGTAATCTTTCTGTAAACAAAAGTTGAATATATGGATGACTTAATGTTTAGTTAATGGGCTGTTTAACAAAATAAAATCAGAAGTTTATCTGATAGTACACGTCTTTCTAAAATAACAGTCGTCCTATTTTAGTTTCAACAAAATTATCTTATTCGGGACCAATTCTGCTGTGGGGATGGGGATGAATAAGATTCAAAAACTGTCAAACTGAATGGGAAAAACAGGTAGTGTCAAATTATGACCAGTCACTTAGAGATTGTTTGAAGTTACAATAGACCTATTGTAGATGGTTGGAAGTTAAAACATATGAAGAACAGTTGCAGGAATTGGATTTGTCTAGTCTAGTGAAAAGAAGGACCAGGGGTGACATAATGGCAGTGTTCCAATATTTGAGGAGCTGCTGAAAAGAAGAGGGGCTTGACCTATTTTTCAAAGCACCAGAAAGCAGGACAAGAAGCAATGGATAGAACCATCCTAGAACTAGGAGAAATTTCCTGACAGTAATAACAATTAACAAGTGAAAGGTCTTTGCCTTTAGAAGTTATGGGAGGTAGAACAAAGGAGTAAAATGGCCACCATTGTTTTTCCCCACAGCAATTGAAGCAGATAGACTTAAGGTGGAACAGAACTCTGAAATAAGAACTGCATAACTGTATAATTAACTGTAACTTTGGAACTGGATATCATGGAAAACTGGCAATTTGGTTTTTTTATACTTTTTTATTTTCCATTTTCATAACATATAATCACATGTATACTATTACATAGCCAATATCCTATTGTATTAAGTAGTAATTACATCAGTTCCTCTTGTCATCAATGCCCAGAAAGATAAAACCCATTATTAGCTCTTCTGCTCTCCATACACCTCTTTCTTCTACCTCTCTCCTACCTCCTTTCTTCCCTCCATCATCCTTTTCTACTCTACTTCCCCTTCCTTTCTCCTTCTCCTCTCTCTTCATTCCACTCCTCCTTATCCTCCTCATCTTCCCACTTTACCCTCTCTCCTATCCCTCTCTTCCCATCTTTCTTCTCTCCTCTGTTTCCCACTCTTCCTCTCATTCACTTGGTGTATTTCAGCTTCTGAGCAAACTCCATTCTATGTTGATGGTATTTATGCTTCCATATCAATATACTTAACATATCTTAGTTTTAAAGAAAAAAATAAGAGAAGACAGTATACATGTGCAATCATATTACTTTAAAATCTAACACCCCTTGTCAAGCCTAATATACTTCCCTGGGAATTTGAAGAACTGTGTGAAATTTTAAAAAATATACATAAATCAGTAAAATCAGTAAAATCAAGCCTAATTAGAATTTTGAATCAAGAAAAGCAGATATAGAAGAACTCAAAGAAGAAGTGGGGTGAAACATTGATGGGGTAGAAGCGGGGGAAAATAAAAAGTAGACAAAAAAATCGTTTGGTCCTGGCAATGGTGTAGGGAAAATTGTGAAAAGGGGAGGTGTCCCAACAAAAGGGAAAATAAAGCTGATAAAAGTGGTCTCAGAGGCTATCAGTGGGATAAGGAAAATTGAAGCAGGAGGTTATGCCCCAACAAAGAGGACTATAAATTATTCTTTTGGTCACCTAGGGAAATTTGAAGGGAGTGGATCTGTCAAAATAAAGAAAAGGGAGAAGACAGGAACAGAGAAGTGGGACAAAAAAAGGAAAAAACCAGTTAATTATAAACTACTATATGGGAAAATATAAAGTTAAGATAAGGGCTTTATTCCTATATATGATAATAACATGGAGTTGCTAACTGGTTGAACAAGATAATGGAAAGATAACTAAATAAAAGTTAAAATATATGGAATATGGATTAATATGAAACTGATAAGGGGAGCTTGTAAAGCAGAGGTTTATGATTTACCTATTTGACATGATAATGAAATTGAGTTGCGAATTGAGTGAATATGGCAATAGAAGGACAACTAAGTATGGGTCAAAATCTATGAAACATGGACATATATAGAACCTTTAGGATAATGAACAAAGTGAGATGTTTACTGCATGTTACTTTATATAATACATTAAGGGAAGTGTAATGAACACTGAACAGGGAAGATTATCATCCGGATAATTAAGGGTAATCTAATCCAAGGTATAGAAAAATGGAGAGGGAACATGAAATATACCTACAATGGGAAACTATTGTGATAAAAAGACAGAATCACAAATTGGGGGCATGTAAGGATGTATAACTATATAAAGATAATGATGAGAGTAGCTGGAAATTGTAACCAGGTCTACACCTCGACCAAAATTAGTTTGGGGTGGGTAGGTTAAAAGCACAACATATGTGTACTTTTTCGTTATACCACTTTTTTCTACTAAAAAGGATGAGAAAAATTAAATATGTATATTGAAAAAGAATTATAAATACCATCAACATAAAAGGGAGCTTGCTCAGAAGCTGAAATACAACAAGTAAATGAGATGAAAGTGGGAAGTAGAAGAGAGATGTAAAGAAAGAAGAGAGGGATAGGAGAGAAGGCAAGAGGGGGGAAGAGGAGAGAAATGAGGAGTGGTAAGGGAAGGGAGAAGAAGGAGAGAGGAAGGGTAAGTTGAGAAGAGAAGGATGACAGAGAGAAGAAAGGAGGTAGGGAGAGGGAGGAGAGAGGGAGAAGAAAGTGATGGACAAAGTACAAATATGGTATATGTGTTAGATATCCTCCCCCCACTAATGGAGGTTTCCACCAAAGCCCTCTGTTCCGGCGGGAACAGAGGTGGAATCCCATTGGTCAAGAGGTCTGACAGATCCTTTTAAAAGGGGATGCTGTCCGACCCGTCTTCAGCCAGATGTTTACTTAACTTGCAATAAAGAGCTGTTGTTACTGGAGCTTTTGTGTGCCTTCCTTTACTTGATCTAAAGTAAAGATCTTGATGGAGAGCAGAAGAGCCTATAATTGGTTTTTGGGAGTTGTTGGTAAGATGAATTGATGTAAACATTTAATAATACAATATGATGTTGGTTATGTAATAATATACATGTGATAATATGTTATGAAAATGGAAAAATAAAAAACTTAAATAAAAAAGGAGAAGTTATGGGTGCTCCATCACTGGAGGTTTTCAAGAAGAGATTGGATAGCCATTTGTCCAGAATAGTATAGAGACTAGAAGACCTCCAAGGTCCCTTCCAACTCTATTATTCTGTTTCTTTTTAAGAGAATGTGTGATCATATTAATATATTGTAATATCTTATGAATAGATCTAATGACATAATTATTTTCTTTCATATTTGAGTTTCTTAGAAAAATCTTTTTTCCCAATGCATCCAATGTACATATGCAACATTTTTACAGTTTGTAATTTGTTTTACATTAAGTAGTGGGAATTTTTGTCCCTTTGTGACAGATTTATATAATGTATAGCCACAAAACAGCTAATATTGAATCTTCCTGTATTTGATATTGTTATATACACAATGTGAAGTCACAACCACCAGTTCTTTAGTTGGTCGTGGTCATTATATGCATTAATTTTTCCCAAGGACTTCGAATATTCTAATGCATTGGTGTAGTATATATTTGGATTTAAGCAGTGTGGCTTTTTATATTTTACAGAGAGAAATTTTTTTGAAAGTACAGATTTATAGGTCATCATTGTCCCAAAGTCGCTTTTTCAGGAGACAACTGCACTTTCTGGTTTTTCTTTAAAGACGTTTTGCTTCTCATCCAAGAAGCTTCTTCAGTTCTCACTGGTTGGTGGGGAATAGAAGGATTTATACTTCTTGCAGACAGCTGGTCATTTTCATTTTTAGTGAGTCACCTGGAGTTTGATCTGTGTCATCAGGGTCACCTGAGTGGAGCAAATAGGTGCTGAAGAAGCTTCTTGGATGAGAAGAAAAATATCTTCAAAGAAAAAACAGAAAATCCAGTAGCCTCTTGAAAAAGCACCTTTGGGACAAGAGTTTTTAGTATGGGAATGAATGTGCCAAAAACCATTGCAACCACCACAGCTGGTCTATGCCATATTTTTTCAACCTAGATTTTTAGATCTCAATACTTTGTAAACTTCCCCAGTTCTGTGTCTTCTATTCTACTATTCACTGGTTTTACCATATCAATTATCCACATTTTCTTCTTTTCAACCACTGTTAAATTGGTGTGTTATGACCAGTGATAGGGTCCAGCCAGTACGGCCCAATATGGCCATACTGGTAGTCGTCGGGAGCAGTGGCCACCATACCGGTATGGTGGCTTATTTGGTCTACCCACCCACCCACATTCCTTACCTGTTTTTGAAGCAATCGGGCCAATTGCACACATGTGCACAGTGTGCAGCGCCTGCACAACCTCCGATGAGCAGCTAGGTATCATGGGGCGGTGAAGTACACATACATGCACAGTGCTCATCAGGCGCGTGCACAAAAAGACCATGAGCAGTGAACCGGTAGCAACGGTAAGAGCAACCCACCACTGATTATGACCCAAGAAGTAATCAGCTTGCACTATGAAATCCCACAATATTTTAATGTCATTTTCAACTACTTTTTCAACTCTATGTTCCCATTAGTTATAATATCAACAAAGGAACCTGGAAATAGACTCAAGGTAGACTACAGCAGTAATCAAAATGGCTGAAAAAGAAAAGAGGCCTTTACAGTACACCATGCGAGATTTGGCTGAGGTAGAGATTAGGAAGTTTGGTCTGAGGAGAAAATGTGCTGCAAGTTTATTTTTCAGGGAAGACTGGCTTCAGTTTTAGGAATAGCAGCAACCTGATTAAATCTAAGACCATCCAGCTATTTGTACCTCCACTTGAAATGTAGTGCTTAGCACTCTGTTTTCAAAAATTCCTTTTTTCATCAGGTCATTCTGCCAGTTTGGAAGAGTCTCAAGGGACCATTCCAGTCTCATTTTTCTGGAGGTGGTAGGAGAAAGGTTTTAGCAAATGTTTATCTGCTATATATTTCAAATGATAGTTACATTTCAAAAAGGAAGCACAGTTGGCAGTTTGCTCCTAGTAGGGTATGGGCAGGCTGCCATCTTCTGCAAAACATTTCCTGGGGCCTGCTGAGACTAAAACCAGTCTTCCCACCTGTTTGGGAGCACAATGGGATCTTATTATATGCAATGAAAACACCCAGGTAGCTTTTCTACAATGACTTTACTTGCTACTGTAAAAGATGCTATATAGTGGAAGTCCCAAAGCTAAGTACCCCCACGAGAACAATATATTTGCATAAATAGACTGTAAAGTGAAGTTTTATATTTCAACATGCAATCAGGAAGTGTAATATACTGTAATAGAGCTGAACAAGCTAGGAGTTTCCCATTACTTTAATTGTGGGGAAGATGCCATTACAAACTCAGATTATATCAGTGGAATGGTTGCTGATATTGAAGTAAAAGGAATTTGCTCTGCTCTTAGGCAGCATAATGTGTTTCTTTCAACAATTGGCATTTCTTCTATAGCTGTTATAGGTTTTGCATATATTTTAGGCTTTGGTACTGTAGTACAAAATCTTTGGTGCATGTTAATCTTCATTATTTATGGCTACCTGAAATGGAGGAGGTTCAGTAAATATGGATTCATTGAATTCAGGTTCTGAATCAGTGCTAAGATAACCACTCAAGGTAATGGTAAAACCTAAAAGACAGAATATTCACTCAGTAAAAGAACCAGCCACCTCAGAAAGCCAAGGGAAATTATCAAAACCATAAAAAAGTGAAAGTTGGAATATTTGGGATGCGACATCCAGAAAAATACAGCATACTTCACGTAATCCTTCAAGGAAAGGATGAAGGCAAATGAAGTCTAGGCAGAAGAAGAACATCATGGCTTCAAAACCTAAGGGACTGCTTTGGACAAAACTCAGCAGCACTTTTTTGTGTGGCTGATGATAAAAATAGGATCGCCAACATGATCACCAATGTCTGATCATGGATATGGGAGGAGGAAGAGGAGAGGAGGCGGAGGAGGAGGAGAGGAGGAGGAAGAAGAAGAAACCAGGAAGAGGACTATCAAATATTCTATCTGTTCACTGAAATGGTGGTACAGGTGAGAATTTCTCCAATATGTATAGAACGAGTAGTCCTTGATTTACAATTGATACCAGAATTTCAAGTGTTAAACAAGGTGGTTATTAAGTGAAGCTCATTTGATTTTTATGATCTGTTTTTCCATGGTTGTTAAGAGAATTATTCCAATTGTTAAGTGAATCACATGGTTGTTAAGCAGCCTTCCCCCCCCCCCTCCGCATTGACTTTGCTTGTTGGAAGCTGGCTGGGAAGGTCACAAACGACGATCACATGATTCTGGGAAATGGTAACGATACATACTGAGGGTTATTGTAGCAGATATTATTGCATTGTTTTGGAAACATTACAGCTGATTTAAAAAAATAGTGGCAAGTCATAGAAGCCAGGCCACATAATTAATAGTGACATCCAAATGCCTGACTTTATGACATGCATCTGTTTAGACTGAAATCTCATTATTTATCTGAGTGCAAAATATTTTCCACACAGCAGGCAGTTTGCATCTTTAACTGTACGGTTTCCATGTTTTGGGGGAACACAAGAGTTTCACTGAGGAAATGTTAGGCTTGATTTTTTTTTAAAAAAAAATGCCTGTATCCTTTCAAAATGTCCCACAGATGGATCTAACAGCTGTTTGCACCTGACAGATTAAATCTGGTAATCGACCTTGGTGTTTATGTGCTCAGGCAGTCACTGAACTAGAACCCATGGGGAGTATGGGGGGGGGGAGAAAACCTTTAGCAACTGAGTCAAAGAGAGAACCTCCCACCAGTCAGTTTAAGCACCTCTCAGCTGGAAACCAACTATGTGAAAACCTTAGAGATCTGTGGCAAGTATCTTTTTTCATTCCTTTCCTTTTAGTTTTCAAAGGCATACCCACAGACAGAAATATGATATGAATTGCCGGGATATTTCTCATAACTTGAAAGATAAAATACTGGAAGTATCAGTGTTGTTATGTATTGCTTATCAAGATGATTTATATCATTCAAGGACAAAAAGAAATTATCTCAGGCAATAAATATTTTCTCATTATGAGCTGTTTATGTCCAAAGAATCCAAGTCTAGAAATATTCTTGGCCTCAAAGAAAAAAAGAACAACCACAGACAGGAAGCAAGTGCGCAGTGAAATGGCCCATCAAATCAGGAAGAAGTAAGGGGATCTTCAGAGAAATTTATATGGCTGAATCTGAGAAAGTATGGCTATTCCTAATCAGGTTTTCCATTTCTCGTTCAGGTCTTAGTTACCACAGCTGCTCTATGTTCTTTTGTGTTTCATTAAATCAGACATTTTTCATATTGTCATATATTATGCGGATATAGGATAGAACTTTCTTTTCAAAAGTAGCTCAGCTAGACTTCTGGAAATATTGTAATGTCAAAACATCAATCAATTCAACCAAATTGCCAATCAGTTGTCCAAAAAAAGGGAGGAAGAAGAATAAACCCAGTTTCCTGGTTCTACTCCTGAGCAGATGACATTTCTATTGATTATCTGTCTAATGTCTACATTGTTGGGCATTTTTTTCAGGGCAGTTTAAGATGTCAGTTTTGACTTTTACAGTTTACATGTCCTGGGTTTTTATTACAGGTGGCACTGCCTACCCCAATATAAACTGATTTAGATTTACAGTCAGCAGAAGATGCCTTCTCCTTACCTACTCCACCTTTTCAAATAATTTTATTGTATAAAACTGTTTAAGAGAAAAATAACAATAGCATGCAGGATAGAAAGATGATTAACTAAAATATAACTTCCATATTTTCCAAAAATGAAAAAAAAAAGAATGAGAATCAAAAAAATAAAAATAAAAGGTAGTCTGGGCCAAGAAATGTATTTCATGGATAAAATAATACTAAATGTTAATTGGTTTCATCTTTCTTGCTCTATTATTGAAAGGAAAACTATTGTTTTTGGTTTTGTTGAGACTCATACAAACCAGCAATTTATTGTTCCTAAATGTTGGCTAGCTATGTCCTTCTGATATTATACAATAATTAGCAAACACCATTAGAATCTTCAGTAGTCTCACTTGAAAGAAAAGGAAAAACAAAACAGCAGGATCTTTTTTAAAAAGTCCAATCAGAAATTAATTTCTTTGGAATTTCTTCAAATCAGAACAATTACAAATTCAATACAAACTGGTTGAAGAAACAATCAGAATCTGACTATGCAGGATTCTGATGTCATGATCCAATTGGGGATTAGTTATTTTGCAACTATAATTGTTACTCTGTGAGCTGCCAAGAAGTGTGCTACAGAAAAGACACTTTCACCCTTGAAAATGCCAGTCATAGTTGCTAGCGAAACATCTGGATACTCAGTAATTAGAACATGGACTATTAGCCTGGAAGCTCATCACCACTGGATTGACCCAGGTTATGAAAGCTTTCATCAATCAAATTATATTCTTTGTCAGGCCTTTCTAGGTATTTGTTGCCAAAAATAGCTTTTCATTTTGGCTACAGACGTGATGCATATTGATTTCTCACTTGTAATAGTTTCCTCGTTCAACTAGCAGGTGATATCTCCATTTGTACAGATACGGGTTTCATTTTTCCACTTCCTTTCCTCTAAAGTCAGCTGGAGTTCTACTCATTCATCCTAGGAATCACTAGCAATATTTATGGAATTCCCAGTAGGCTTTAAGCAACTATTGCTCACTTGGATTTCCAAGATGCTGCTATTACTGTATTTCCAAATGTATCACCTTCAGCTCTTGTTACTGGTTACCGACATTCCTTCCTTTCTTCCTTCATGTATTTTGAATGACACTGGGGTGAATTAAATAGTAAAGCTAAATGAGTCCCTGCAGATTTTACTCTGCTAGTCTTTGCTGTCTAAAAGGGGTGGTGCTCATCTTTGTTTCAAGGTCACTGAGTCAGCACTGTCTGAAGACATTTATCATCAAAGTAGTACCAGTGTATCTAGTGCCAGTGGTGGGATTCATGTTTTTTTTTTTACTTCTGGTTCTGTGGGCGTGGCTTGGTGGGCATGGTTTGGTGGGCATGGCTTGATGGGCGTGGCAGGGGAAGGATGCTGTAAAATCTCCATTCCCTCTCCACTCCAGGGGAAGGTTACTGCAAAAACCCCATTCTCTCCTGATCAGCTGGGACTAGGGAGGCAGAGAATAGATGAGGGCGGGGCCATTCAGAGGTGGAATTTACTGAATTATTCAAAATTTCTGCTATCGGTTCTCCAGAACTGGTCAGAACCTGCTGAATATTACCTCTGATCTAGTGACATTTGCATGCTTGGCAGGAGCTGGGGTGAGGACAAGATCTCTCACTCCATTGCATGGTGCTCGGGTCTCAAACCTGAGCTATCAGCTTTCCAGCCGATAAACTCAGTTTATCTTAAACACTGAATTACCTCGCTGCCCTGGATTAGATAGTAAAGGAATAAAATACTTATTTACTAACAACCTCCAGATCATGTTTTGCTTTCCTTGGAACTATTTTTCAAAGATTAATAGCAATATACAAACTTGATTGGTGTGCTTTATAGATGATCTTTCCTGTTTTTCCCCTCTAAAATTATGCAAATGTTGTAAGATATGAAGGAATATCTCAATTATTTTTTGTTACATCCCTGTTCAAGTCTACATCCCACAGTATTGGGTGTTCTGTTTGCTTATATAATTTCAATAACAAGCATCACAGTTAATAGCTGCTATATCATTATTGAGGTTTGTATGTAAATATGTAGTTAATTAAGCAAAATGAGAGTATTTAGCTAAAAACACCTTATCTTATTTTTTGCATTAGTAGATCCCTTGAATCCAAGTAATACCAATACTTTCATTAAAAATAGAGGAAAAATAGTGTCAGTACCATGAAGGAATGAGTACAAGTAGTCATTAACTTACAACACTTTGCTTAATGACCGTTCAAGGTTACAACAGCATTGAAAAAAGGATACATGATTGTTTTTCAGACAACTGTTGCAACAACTACTTGACAACTACCATACTTTTCGGAGTAAAAGACGCACCTTTTTCCCACAAAGGCTGAAAATCTGGGTGCATCTTATACACTGAATACAGCATTTTTTGCCTCCTGATACTCCGCCCCCTTCACCAAAATGGCTGTGCTTAGCTTTTAGAAGGCTTTCAGAGAGCTCCTGGGGGCTGGGGAGGGCAGAAATGAGCAAAAAAACAGCCTGTTTTTGTCTCCCCAGCCCCCAGCAGCACTCTATAAGCTTCCTAACAGCTATCCATGTCCCCCCTTTTTTTTTTTACAAAAAACAGGCCTATTTTTACGAAAAACAGGCCATTTTTTGCTCATTTTTCACTCCCCCCCCCCAGGAGCACTCTACAATCCTCCTAAGGGCTATTCATGCCCTTTTTTTAAAAAAAGTCCATTTTTGGGAGGTTTGCAGAGTGCAAAAACTTTTTAAAAAAAATTTCCTCTTCAAAACCTTGCTGCGTCTTAGACTCCGTTGCTTCTTATACTCCAAAAAATATTGTTACTCACATTCATGACAGTTGTGGTCTCCCAGGGTCATTAATTGTTATTAATGTAAACAACTACAGTGATTTAGTTAACAAAGAAGGCAAGAAAAATCATAAAATGGGGCAAAACTCACTTGACAAATTTCTTAGCAACATAAATTTTGGGGTCAATTGTGGTAGTAACTTGAGGACTATCTGTAATATAAACTAGATTGTCAAAATCCTGAATGGCCATTGTAATAAGGATGCTTAGAACATACATTCCATTTGATTTAATTTTTTTAAATAATGTTTTTCCAAACCAGCATTTAATAAAATTATTGGCAAAGAAGTTGTTTTTAAAGATTCTGTATATAGGGCAGAATCCACTTCTAGAAAAACCTACCAATATGATATAAAGGTAGTCCTCAACTTACAATAGTTCATTTAATGACCATTCAAAGTTACAACGGCCTTGATAAGTGGCATGACCATTTTTCACGCTTATAACCATTGCAGCATCCCCATGGTCACATGATCAAAATTCAGGTACTTGGTAGCTGACTCATATTTATGACGGTTGCAGTGTCCTGGGGCCATGTGATCTCCTTTTGTGACCTTCTGACAAGCAAAATCAATGGGGAAGCTAGATTCACTTAGCAATCATGTGACTAACTTACCAACTGCGGGGATTCACTTAACAACTGTGGCAAGGAAAATCATAAAATGAAGCAAAATTCATTTAACAACTGTCTCGCTTAGAAATTTTGGGCTCAGTTGTGATGAGAATTCTAGGACTATCTGTAATATGGGTTTTATTTTTCATTTGGAAAAGTCCCCCCAGTACAGTTGGATGATGGTGGGTGAAATGGTAGTGAGGGTCATAGTCCATGTTTGGTTATACATGTTTCATTTGCCTTAAGCTATTACCACCCTATCTCTGAGACTTCTTTGCTTAAAAACAATAAAACAATGATAAAACAATAGGAAGATACTAAAAGCTGTTGTGCTAAATGTTCGAGCTCTTGCTCCTCACTAGAGATTCAGCAGAATTGGTAGATGGAATGACAAGAGTTCACTTAAACTCTCTTTAGCTGAGAATCATGATCCATGATCCTTGTGACAACCATGATTCTGAAACCCTACTGTGGAGTGATGATGAGTATCAGTCTAAAGTAATAGTAAAGGTTATGACATCTTGCTCACTACAAAATCGTCAGAAGCAAGTTTATAGTTGACCATGAAAACCTGACTCACACCTAGTATATCAATACATGTACTTGGCATGCATAATAAAATCATTATCAAGCTGGAATTTTAGAGGTTAGCTTTGTTAACTGACTCAAGTAGAGAATGAGAAATGTACAGCTACCACCCTATCAAAGTATACAGTGTGTTCAAACTCAGCCTTTTGGCTATTGGCACTACAAAATAGCTTCTTGGTAAGGTAGGCAATATAATCCTTACTGATCATAAGATCTCAACCTTTCAACCTTTTGACCTATCCTTGTAAAGCAGTGCAGATGATAGGAAGAATTCTTTGTCAGAGATCCAAGCCGAGCACCAATTTCAAGTGACTGAACGAAGTAGCGCCCCTCTTCTAATCAGCAGAATGGCTACATCGCTTCACTTTGTAATCGGCAGAGTGATGCACTCCATGAAGAATGGACGCACACATACCGCCTTGCTTATGTTCAAAACTTCTGGGAGGCTACAGCTCCCAAAATCCATATCCCTCTGGAAGGAAAGCAGTTGGGAGGCAGACAGAAACTGAAGCTACCCTGTGAAACACACACATATTTTTCCCCATAGTTTCTTTGTAGTGTAATTTTTAAATAAAACTCAGAAGTTTCAGGTGGGGGTATATATCTCATGGTATAACATCTATAAAGGGATGCCGTGGCTCAGTGGTTAAGAGGTTGAGCTTCTCGATCAGAAAGGTCAGCAGTTCGACGGTTCGAATCCCTAGCACCACATAATGGAGTGAGCTCCCGTTACTTGTCCCAGCATCTGCCAATGTAGCAGTTTGAAAGCATGTAAAAATGCAAGTAGAAAAATAGGAGCCACTTTTGGTGGGAAGATAACAGTGTTCTGTGCGCCTTCGGCGTTTAGTCATGCCAGCCACATGACCATGGAGATGTCTATGGACAGCGCTGGCTCTTTGGCTTTGAAATGTAGATGAGCACTGCCCCCTAGAATTGGGAATGGCTAGCACATATGTGCAAGAGGAACCTTTATCTTTACCTATAACATCTATTTCTATGCAATTACCTGGTTATGACAGTACCATGGTAAGGAATGGATTACCGGTACACAGAATATATTTGCATTTCCTTTTCCTCTGCAGTATTTATTTTCTAAAAAAAGTCACTCCTAGATAAGAGCCTTAAAAAATGAAAAAGTGCAAGTATGCATGGGTACATAAAATACTCATGTACAGCTTTCACAGTGTGTTCTTTCTTTGACAAATTAGATGCTATAAGTGAGAGAACAGTATGCTGCAATGAGCTGCTATTTCATGGAACAAATTTCCATTTGCTGCTTTGACATATTGTATTGTATCTCCCTTGGGATGGAGTGAGATGGATGGATACCAACTGTACTTGTAGTTTGGATATTATCTAACATATTACGGAGATAGTTATAAAATATTCATGTTTCTACACTGAGATCTATTGTCTTTTTCTTTCCTTCATATTCCCAGTAACCACACTACTTATGAGGATGAAGCCCGATATAATTGGGGAAAGGTTTGGTACAACATAATGGAGAAATGGAGAACTTTTGGGGGAAAAAACCACTTTGAAAGGCTATTAACATAATTATTTCAGTCAGTTCTATCAGATATTTCAGAAGGTCAAAATCTCGCTTTAAAAAAAGAACACATTTTTAAATGTAGTGTGTCTCCCGCAAAGTTTCATTAAACAGAAATATGTGGAGGAAAATCCATTAAATATAACAGTGTTTTTCTGATATGGAATTTTGCATTTTCTCATTGAATTAATCAAGCCAGGGGGGGAATCTCTAGGAATGGGTCCAAAAAGAAAAGACAGAAATTATGACTACACAATTGAAGTTTCCAGACTGACATTTTTGACTTTTACCTCTCCAGCTCCCAAAGATGTCCTAGAATGAAACCAGTGCCATTTTATCTTTGTCAGTTTCAAACCACTGTACAGGAGCAGTAGATGATGATAATGTCCTAGCAAATGCTAAGCCATTAGATGAATCCTGTGGATTGGTGATTGTCTCCAACTTATACTGATATTCCCTTGAATTCTTTCAGTCTCATCATGGTGACAACAACTTTTCATAGAATACCTGCTGGGAATTGGAATGCCTCTACAGTCCTCTGTGTTTTTATTCCTTTCAGTTCTTTCTGAGCTTCTTTAAAAGATTAATGAGATTATCTTCTTGGCTTTGGGGAAACTACAATAGGATGGATGTTGAGTGTATCTTTTTCCTTTATATATTAAAAGGCAAGTCGTGGCAGTATTCTTCACCAATGGGAATCATATATTACTCTCAAATAATATATATCTTTTAGCATTGCAGCTCCATGCTTTTTAAAAAGAAAGTTATAACTGTTATGTGCTCTTCCAAGGATTGTAAAAATTGTACTATTATAATGTAGTTGTTGCAGAGGTGATATTTAGCAGATTCTGGAGAACCGGTAGTGGAAATTTGAGTAGTTCGGAGAAGCGGTAAATACCACCTCTGACTGGCCCCACCCCCATCTATTCTCTGCCTCCCAAGTCCCAGCTGATTGAGAGGGAATGGCGATTTTGCAGTAACCTTTTCCTGCCATGCCCACCAAATCACACCCACCAAGCCATGCCCACAGAACTGGTATTAAAAAAAAATGTCACCACTGAGTTGTGGTATGGTGTAGTGTAAATGTGTGTTATTGCATTAGTCAGTGTCAAATTGATAAAGGAAAGCTATGAGTTATCCTCAGATTTTGGATGTAGAATTATTTCCAAGTTACAACATAAACAGGCCCTTTTCCTGTTACATTTTCATGGGTAAACTGCCTCACACACTGTATGAGCTTAATGTCAGTCTGCAGAACTTCTGTATGTGGACAAATATACAGTATCTGTATCAACTTTTTCCAATCAGACCACATTATCTTTTGTGATGTTTTTCCCATTCACGGAGCTGGGGTAGATGTGTCCTGTGTGTGATGAATCTGGCTCACAGGCTACCAGTTTGACACCCCTGGATCAGACCATAAACTATAATCAATCAGGGTCCCCATCACTGTGGTCGAATAGCTACATGCATCTATCCATTTGCATTCAGCTTCAGTTCAGATGGGCATCTCTTGTGTAACAAGGAAAATGAATTGCCAGCAGAAAAAGAAGCTATTTAAGTATGGGATTAGCCCTTCCTTTCTGGAGAAGTCCCTCAAACATTTAATCCAGAGGTGGTATTCAGCAGGTTCCGACAAGTTCTGGAGAACCAATAGCGGAAATTTTGAGTAGTTTGGAGAACTGGTAAATACCACTTCTGACTGGCTCCATCCCCACCTATTCTCTCCCTTCCGAGTCCCAGCTGAAATGGGGATTTTGCAATAACTTTCCCCTGCCACGCCCACCAAGCCATGCCCACAGAATCAGTAGTAAACAATTTTGAATCCCACCACTAATACAGTCCCAGAAAACTAAGATAATTTTTTTTCTTGAAGATTCATTGGGAATATTTTTCTACTACATGAAGCTAGATTTCAGATTAGCATACAATTTACTGATTTCTATTTTTGTCATTTTTAAAGGAATTTTCTCATAAGACGTTGACAATGGCTTCAGAGACAATGCATTACTGAATTTCCAGCATCGGAACGCATCAGAGATATTTTTCGAGACGACTCCTGTAGACAGGGCATCCCAAAGGCACGTCTGTCTGAGAAGGCAAATGCCTGCAAGAGTTGCCAGTGGTCAAGTGCCTTTACCAGCACACAAAAGCCAGTCAGGCTCCTAAAGTTACCGTAATGTCCATAATCTTTTATTTATAAGTCTCAATTCACTTGTCACTTGCATCTTTCCCAAATGCAACAGTACAGCGAGAAACAGCAAAGACATTGTAAATGTTTTATGCAGACCTGTGAGGAAGGCTGTATCTTCCCTAAAATAAAAGATAATTTGATGAAGAATGCATCCTCGCTGACACTTAATATTTGCAATATACCATTTATGACATTATTTCCTGCAGCAAGGACCAGGCCTGCTGTATTTTGTGCATTCTTTCTCAGCAGTTTGTTGTTTTATTTAAAAGGAGAAAATGGAACATGACAACAGATCATTTTCAGTGATCTTTAAAGGTAAAGATAAAATAATAAGGTAAAAGTAAAATAAATCATACATACATATATGCATGCATATACACTTCCTGCTTCCTATTATTCAGACACAAGAGAAAATTACTTGATAATTGTTTTCTTTTCCTCACAGTGCTCACTATGTCAAATCAAACCAAACCTATATAATTTTGTAACTATATAAGCAAATACATATTGTCAACTTAAAAATAAAATTATAACATGTCTTCATACCTTCTCTGGAGGGGGGGGGGAGTCAAAAATGTCCATTCAACTACACAATTGAAATCCTATTCTTTTGTATATGTGTGAGGGATGTCATCATAGGTACAGAAGGAGCAGGCCTTTTAGTACTCAGTCATGACTACTATTTTGACTTTTTTAATCTTTTCTGTGCATGAGCTGTTGTGGTGTAGTGGTTAGAGTAAAGTGAGCAGACGTCCCGCTTTTGGCGGGACAGTCCCGATTTTTCACAATTTGTCCCGCGTCCTGCGGTGTTTTAAAAAAGTCCTGATTTTTTGAAAGAATGCATGATGCAGTCCTCTCCCCCGGCATCCCACTGATTAAAGCACTTTCTTTCACCCGCAGCAGAGTTCAGGCAGGTGAAAGAAAGCGCTTTAGTCAGTAGGGTGCGTGCCGGGAGGAGAGGAGAGATTAAAGCACTTTCAGTGGGGTGCGTGCTGGGAGGAGAGGAGAGAATCCATATAGACCAAATTTTTAATGAAGAACCCACCCCCCCTCCGTCAATGGTGTCCCGCTTTACCAATGTTAAAATCTGGTCATCTTAGGTTAGAGTGCAGTACTGCAGGCTACTTCTGCTGATCACCAGCTGCCAGCAGAATCTCACGAGGCTCAAGGTTGACTCAGCTTTCCGAGGTGGTAAAATGAGGACCCAGATTGTTGGGGAAAATATGCTGATTCTGTAAAACCACTTAGAGAGGGATGTAAAGCACTGTGAAGTGCTATATAAGTCTAAGTGCTATTGCTATATACACCCTGGTGAGTGTATAATATACTGATGAGTCTAATTCATCCATTCTAATGTATAGTACTGAACAGTACTGTAGTATCTTATTGCTTTCTTGTCCTCTATACAATTTTATTCAATATCTGTTCATAAATGATTTTATTTTACATTACTGAAATTTCTGGAAGGATGATTAAATTAAGCCTGGCTGATTTCATTGATAAATGTTATATCTAGATCCATTCCTGTGTTATCATTTTATAATCTGCTTGTTTTATTGCTATAAAAATGCAATCAAATATATCAGTGTCAGATCTTGCCTACTGCATAAATATTACCTGAAGAGACTCTTGGGAAGAAAAAAAATAAGTAATCCCTCAACAAAACTCAGAAAGGATCAAATAAAATAATTTAGACAAGAAGTTCCTATAAGAAAGGCTATATCTCACATATATGTACTTTGTATTTTGTAGAAAATAGGCAGCTATGGAAAGGAGAGGAGGGGAGAGGCGAGGAGATAAAAGCAAAAGAGAGATAGAGGGAGTTAAAAACTGGGCAGAATAAAAAGGTTAAAAAATTGTTTGTGTTTTACCTTTTGCATCTAGTTAATACTCTTTCTTAATATATTAAAAACAATTTCACTTGACATTCTGAGATAACGAAATTTATGCCTTTCCTTTATCCTTCCACCCATTCCAAAAACACAAAAGTCACTTGGCTTCAGTTTGATTCTTAGCAATGATTCACATAGTCTCCCCACTTGATGCAATTCTATGATACGACATAACTAAACTCCATACTACTCATGATTGTTTACAATACAATAGCAGAGTTGGAAGGGACTTGGAGGTCTTATAATCCAACCCCCTGCCTAGGCAGGAAATCCTGTACCATTTCAGACAAATGGCTATCCAACATCTCGTTAAAGACTTCCAGTGTTGGGGCGTTCACAACTTCTGGAGGCAAGCTGTTCCACTGATTAATTGTTCTAACTGTCAGGAAATTTCTCCTTAGTTCTAAGTTGCTTCTCTCCTTGATTAGTTTTCACCCATTGCTTTTTGTTCTACCCTCTGGTGCCTTGGAGAATAGTTTGACTCCCTCTTCTTTGTGGCAACCCCTGAGATATTGGGACACTGCTATCATGTCTCCCCTAGTCCTTGTTTTCATTAAACTAGACATACCCAGTTCCTGCAACTGTTCTTCATATGTTTTAGTCTCTAGTCCCCTAATCATCTTTGTTGCTCTTCTCTGCACTCTTTCTAGAGTGTCCACATCTTTTCTACATTGTGGTGACCAAAACTGAATGCAGTATTCCAAGTGTGGCCTTACCAAGGCATTATAAAGTGGTATTAACACTTCACATGAACTTGATTCTGGACTTTATGAAGTTGGTTTCTTAAACCAACTTCATAAAGTCCAGTCCAGATAGTTGGTTATAGGGTTAGATCAGGGCTGTCAAACTCGCAGCTCGCAAGCCAGATGTGTCATGCACTGGCCACGCCCATGCCCAGTTAAGCAAAGGGAGGGAGAAGTCATGATACATCACATGACAACACTGTGACAACGCCGTGACAACACGTTGGGGATGCAGTGGTTAGAGTGCAGTACTGCAGGCTACTTCTACTGACTGCCAGCTGCCTGCAATTTAGCAGTTCGAATCTTACCAGGTTCAAAGTTGATTCATCCTTCCATCCTTCTGGTAAAATGAGGACCCAGATTGTTGGGGCAATATGCTGACTTAGTAAACTGCTTATAGAGAGCTGTAAAGCACTGTGAAGTGGTATATAAGTCTAAGTGCAATTGCTATTGCTGATTCATCATTCTCTTATTTCTTTCCTTTCTGTTTCTTCAGAAAAGGCTGGCTTGACTAGGTAGCTGCGATTTGGACTGGTTTATTCGGATCAGCTTTTCTTTTCTTATAGGGATTGTTCTTCTAAACTCTTATGCTTTAATTTGTTTTCCCCAATATTTGTACACATGGATGCCTTCACATTCCCTTCCCATGTGCCCCAGCCTCTCCTTAACTGCCACTTACTCCTCTTTCCACAGTTTAATGTCTCATGAATTAATAGACTATCCATTTGATCTATACACTAAATTGCCTTTTCAGTAGGAAATATGAATCACTTTGGGTGAAAAAAAAGTATATATTTCACTGAACAATTAAGGAACACGACCTAGATGCTTTTGAAGGCTCTTTTAAGTTACAAAATCTTCTGCAGATTTTAAAGATGTAAGCCATCATTTGAAAAGGAATCCGGATAAGAAGCTACACAAAGAGCCATTCAATTATTCTGTATTGTCTTAATGAAATCAAAATAATGTGAATGGTTTCATGATGATCTCTGGGTGTTTCAAAGGGAATTAGAGTTGTAGCTTTCTTACACCTATCTTTTTAAGATAAGAAAAGGAAGGCAAATTACAGCTTCCTTCATCTTGTCCTTGGAAGATAAAATGAAATATTCCTGTTTTAAAGTTTCTTGAATTCAAACTTGTTTTCTCCCCCTGAGAAATAGAGAAATTCACCATCTTTGCAGAGTACGAATTCTATTTCTGTGCGTTTGCACTCATGAATTTTGTTTGTGGCTTTCTGAAGGAAGGATGCATCATTAGGGACACTTTAGCTTTTTTTTAAAAAAGAAAAGTCAACAAGTGGGGACAATATCAATAAATTAGGCCTGATTTGGTAAAAGTAGGTTGGGAGATGTATTATTTTTCAAAGCCTTTTGATGTTAGAATTGGAGTCAGCTAATGAAATTGAAGCTGAGCATTTCTGAATAAAATAAAGCAAAATGTTATGTATTGTATATAATTGTCAGTTGAAGTTCTCAGTCTGGTCGTCTGTTGGAGCCAGAAAATACTCTCTCATGATTGGTGGTGGGCTTCCCTATAAAAGGAGCTGTGTCAGTCAGGGAGAAACAGTTGCCTCACAGTCAATATTGAACAAAGAGCTGTTAGAAGTCACTCAGGCCTCACCTCCATTCTTCACCCAGAACATAACACAAAACATCACATGACTCAGACTTTTGAATATGGGATCCAGTCAAGTAATGAGGTGGAAGTGCAAAGGCTGCCATCTCAGTGCCTTTAAGAAGCTTTGGACTGTGACTCTGTGGATTTCCTGCTAGCAGAGCTGGTGGCAGTTCTAGGAACTTTAATCCCATCTAGATTTAAAGGGCACCAGAACTGTAGTCTGAACTATGGCTTGAACTATATCAACGCTGAACTATAGTCTGATTAAATCAAGAACTAATGAGTTGAGACTCACCCATGAGAGGAAGAAGGGGCACTCGAAGCCTGAACACACGACCTGCTTAAAATGGCATTGGTAAATATCACTGCTAGCAATATCTGCTTTCTGCTGTCTTGAAGGCAAAATTCCCAGTTTTGAAAAGTAATTAGGTTCATCACTGAAGGAAAAGGCTGTCTGTCTGTGTTTACTAATGAGATCTGTCTCTGTAGTCCCCAAATACCAGTACACGTCTTCCTTGGTGCTTGCTAATCTTGCTAAAATTCATTTGTTTTATATTGCCTTTTAACTTTAAGAAAAAGAAAAAGAAAAGAAACTGGCAGGGATGAAGAGTGAAACCCCATATTCCTGCAAGTATCTTCCAACAGATTTTGGATCTATGTTTGTTCTGTGTGTTTCCCACTCGTAATGTGTAAACGAATAAGTATCAATGCTGCTCTGTTTCATTATCTGGAAGGTAGTCAATGCAATCAATAAGATTTACTTTCATCATTACAGCACTGGAGTCTTAAAGTAAGTTACAGCTCCACCCATTGTTATTTCTGGCTCTTTGACTATCAATAGTCTCCGGCTGAGTTTTCCAATAGGTCTGCTTTTTTTCCTATAATTCTGCACAGGAAAAATAAATTCCCCAGTCTTCAATAAAGCATGAAAAGGCTGATAAATAACCTATTCATCATTTCAGGTGTGTGTGCATTTTTCTTCCCCCTTTTCTCTTTTACGTCTCTATTGAACAAGTCAAAGATTCTCCTTTTCCTTCTTCATGTCCAAGTTAATAACATCTTTAAGATTTTTGATTTTTAAGGAAACAGCTACCATATTTTTTTTTAAAAAAAATCAACATCAGTGAAAGTGCTAGTTCTTTATTATTCAGCATTGTAGACATTTGTGGTTTAATGCATTTTCACCTTGAATTGGCCTTTAGATTTAAAACATGAAAGTAAAGCATGTCACACTTCCTCTATCTATATTTTCTCTAAATTGTTCTTACATGAGAGCAGTGGTGGATTAAGGCTCATTGGTGCCCTAAGCATTGACCAATCTTGGTGCCCCCCTCCTTTGTACATACTGTACAAATCTTCATTGGTTTTTTTTCTTTCTCAACTTTATGGGGCCCCCTTGGGCCTAGTGCCCTAAGCATGTGCTTAGTCTGCTTTATGGTTAATGCACCACTGCATGGGAGAAAGAATGGGGGGGGGAGAGAAAGAGAGAGAGCGACAAAGAATATTACTATTTTCCTATTGTTAATATAGGCTGAGCCATTGTTTATAATTTACCATACTTTTGTTAAAAAAATATATTTGTAAAAAAAATCAACATCGATTGTTGAATATTTTCTCTAAATTTTTCTTACATGAGAGAAAGAGAGAGGGAGAAAGGGGGAGAGAGAATATTAGTATCTCCCTATTGTTAATATAGGCTGAGCCATTGTTTGCCCACAAGAATCAGGATGCATGGAACAAAAATCCTTCAAGTTCACTAGCTCAGCTGGCAAGAGAAGAAAATCAAAAGGCTACCTGATGCCAGCATTTGAAGATATGCTTCCTTCAAACACCATCCGTAGCAGTCAGCCTTAATCCAACTCCCTGCTGTTACCTTTCATATCCCGTGGTTGAATGTTGGATGCATGTTTTGAGATAAAGTCTTCTGTTGACTTATGAACCATCTGCCTTTCAGTTTAATCTGGGTTTGAGATTCGCCGCCCACACAAGCAGTCAAGAGCTTGACAAACTCAAAGAAAAGCAGGAGTGATCCTACCCAGCATGGAACCCATCCACTTTGTTTGCGAATCGGGGTCGCTTTCCAACTGCTTTTTTATTTCTTGAAATGGTCAGAAGGAGAGCCAAATGAAGCCCCTTTGAACATTCTTGATGCTTCTCCGACTTTTGTTACTGAAGCATAGCTAATCTGTCAAACAGATGCTTTTTCATTTCAATGTCAGAAGCCCAGTGACAGATATGCCAGGTTACTGAACATTTGAAAGAGACAGCATTTCTTGAAAATGAATAAGGGGTGGAATCAGTGAAATAAAAATGTTAATTTCATTCATATTTTGAAGCCTGAGTTGAACATCTATCATGAATTTCAAACTTCAGCACAGCACTATCTGGCTATATTCATCTCTTTTTTTGCCTTAGCTTTTTCTCTGTTGGATGGTGCACCATTTTTCACAAAGGCATAAAGATCTCACTCTTTTGGTTAGCAGTTGTTGAAGTTAGACAGAAGCTCCAGAAATTAGCAGCTCATTAATATTTTAATATTAATATAGAAAAGCATATTAATATTAGTAGGATATTTTGCCATACTCCCAGGGGCCCAGATTAGGTAAACGCACTAATAATAGTGATAGGTTAAGAGAGTTTTGCAAAGCTCATTCTTTGTCCACTGACGTCAAGGGGCGCCTCACCAGCCTCTACTCGCCCCCCTCCCAGCCACTCCTGGCCTCCCCACCTTAGGGCTCTACTTTGGGCAACATGATCACAGATTCCAACAGACAAAAATATTTGTAGGTTGAACATGAACACAGATCTCATACTTGGTGATCAGACAAAACAAAGGATAGAAAATACATTCTCCAAAGTGCCTGAAGGCAGGACAAGAAGCAATGGATAGAATTAAGGAGAGAAGCAACTTAGAACTAAGGAGAAATTTCCTGACAGTAAGAACAATAAACCAGGACAACAACTTGTCTTCAGAAGTTGTGGGTACTCCATCACTGGATTTTTTTCAAGAAGAGATTGGACAGCCATTTGGGCAGGGGTGTCAAACTGGTGGCCCAAGGACAGGATGCGTGATGTGCAGGCCACACCCACCCCAGCTCTGCAAAGGGGAAAAATGTCATGAAACATCATGTGACAGCAATGTGACATCATGAGTTTGATACCCATGGTATAGGGTCTCTTGCCTGAGCAGGGGTTGGACTAGAAGACCTCCAAGGTCCATTCCAACTCTGTTATTCTGTTAGTTTGCCAAAACAGTTTCAAGTGCAGAATGTGAAGCTGGCTATGAAGTACTGATTCAAAATATATTTGTTAAATCTAGAATAAGGAGAATGAGTACATCATCATGAGTACATTTGACCCAGAGAACATGTATGTGGAATATGATACAAGAATAACATTCAGCATGTTTAATTTCTGTGAAAGAGTACCAAAGGAATTGATAAACACAGTAAAAAGAAGCAGAAAATACATATTTCAAAATAATTTCATATAATTTCAAAATATTTTTTAAAACACAAAAAAATAAATTACAGCCTTTTCTTATAAACTGGGAAACAGTGAGGGTGAAAGTTCGGATAACAAGATTTATGAAATGTATTAATACCAATACACAAAGCAGTACTTGTAAATTTTACTCCACTAGTTGTTGCCAACAATATGGGGGCAGTGCTCATCTCCATTTCAAGGCCATTGAGCTACCCAAATACATTTCTGCTGTAAAGTGGCCAACATGATTTCATGGAACACTTTTACCTTCCCACTGGAGTGATATCTGTTTATCTACTCGCATTTGCATGCTTTTGAACTGCTAGATTGGCAGGAACTGAGGTGAGGATAGGCACTCACCCCATCACAGGATGCTCAGATCTTGAACCTGGGCTGCCAGCTTTCCGGGTGACAAGTCCAGCATCTAAACCGATGGGTATGCTAAAATATCGTTGACAGTCTCAGGAGGAGGCAAGGAGAAAGAAGTGATGAAACATGTGGCACATGGTCCATATTCTGTCCCTCTTGCCCTTCTGCCTATGACGTTGTGCCACAAATAAAGAACAATGTTTGCCTCATGTTGTCACAACTAACATTTGATTAGGCTGATGACATCAAAGGTTGGAACAGACCCTCTATGTAAAACGTTAAGTTATTTTTCTGAAGCACCTTTATAATGAACAAAAGGCCACCATGAGAATTGAACGTAGAAAAAGAAAATATTTCAGAAAGGGAAGGGAGTGTGACAAGGATGCATATTTTTGCCATATCTATTTAATTTATCCAGCAAATATATTACAAGAATTGCAGGAGGGGAAAAGTTGATAACTGGAATCAAAATTGCTGGATGAAACAGCAACAGCTGTGATATATAGTTGATACCAGTTTGCTAATAAAAAAGATTTATCTGGCCTCATTATGAAAACAAAAATGGAATGTGAAAAAAGTATCTTGGTTATTGTTAAATATAAAGAGAAAAGCCATATCAACCAGCATGCTTAGAGAATTCACGGTTGATGGCAATGAAATAAATATGGTAAATACTTTTTTTCTGCTTTTACTTGAGTACAAGGATAGATAAATACAGAAAAAATAAAGATTAGATTAACCATTAGGAGGAAGGTAATCACAAACATAGGCATGCTCATGAAGGACAGGGAGACTTTTATGACAAAAAAAGCTGAAACATTTTTTCCCTTAGTGGAAATATACTACTGTGAAAGTTGGAGATTGAAAAAAGAACAAGAGAAACAAAATAGCTACCTTTAAATTATGGATTTTGGGACAATTAATAAAAGTATGATGGGCTTCAGGGAGAGCTAATCAATCAGTCTGGACCAAATAAGATTGACTGTTCCCTTCAAGTCTCTTGATCAGCCAGCAGAAACTCACATATTTGGGCCATGTGATACATGTGGATGATGGACAAGGGGAAAAAATGACTATGCTTGGCAAGTTGAGAGAACTGGGGAAAAGAGAAAACAGTGAATTTTGCATCTTAACTCTAACAGACAGAAAACATTAGGCAGCTTTGTAAATCATCAATCCCTATCATACCAACTGTGCATAAATCAAGTCTCAACTGAGTTGCAAGGGAATAGGCAATAATAGTACTGGAATCTTGGATTTTGTCAGTTTTTGTAGGTGGCCTTCTTGATGGCTTTTTACATGCTACTGAGGATATTTCCCAGGGCTTGTGGGCCTTGACTTTCCATGTCTAAAATCTGTACATCGGAATTGGGGGACAATATAATGTGTTGCACAGGTCCTATGTGGTATTATTTTTCTTCTGTGATGAGGTTCATTTCATTTGTTTTTGAGCTGAGAGAATCCTCCGCTCATTTTTCAGGCAAGGTGAATCCAGTTGGCTCCTGACAATGCATTAGATGAATGGAGTTAGGAAAGTCACTGTATTGTCTTTGGAAGAACTGGCATTATTATTGGGTGGAGGACTATATATTCACCAGAGATCAGGCATAACTCATAGCTCAGCTAAACAATTAATTATGATGGTTCCCATACATTCATCTGCAGAAAGACATGGGAAATATTATCATTACTTCCCCCGTCTCTCCTCACATGCATAGACACATGTTTCAATGTTTAAGACAGTATAAATATTTGTGTATATAATTTTATGACATTTAGACAATACAATGTGTACACCAGCTTCCCAATGCAATAGACTCTCTTGCTTGCCATCCTTATAACTGCCTGATATGTAGTGGATAATCTCCTCATGTGTTTTTTTTTCTGTGATCATCATTCTTCTGCAACTACCAAGGAGCTAATAGGAAGAGGGTTATCTCTGTGCTACCCTGTGTATATAGTACCTTCCTCCATGGCACACTTTTGACAATAGCAAGGAGCAGCAGTGCAAAATGGAAAGTCAGGATCTGAGATCAGCATGGACTAATGTAGTAGAACATCTTTGGCCAAAGAACAAAAGAAGATAAATGTATTACTGATATATAGTAGAAGAAAACAATATAGTCACTAATCATATTCTGGCAAATATACCTCAATAGTTTCATCATTAACGGCTTTTGTTCTAAATGTTACCTACTATGCAAGATTTTCTGAAATCTTCTATTCCATGTTCTGAATTATCTACTACACAAGATTTTTTGAACTCAATTCAACTCTACTCTACTCTACTCTACTCTACTCTACTCTACTCTACTCTACTCTACTCTACTCTACTCTACTCTACTCTACTCTACTCTACTCTACTCTACTCTACTCTATTCATCCATGCTTTGGTTTTAAAGCTACCCCTTTGTTATTTCTATTTCCATATACTATTTGGAAGTGTCTTGAAGAAGTTTTGTTACTTTTTATCATTCTGGAATAGATTGCTTTGGCATTTTGATTAAAAAAAAGTGGTTGAAGAGATGCGGAAAACTAAATAAAAAACTTATACAATTAAATAGTAATACTTGTAATCCAAAGAGCAAATGTAGTCTAGTGATGGTATTTCTGTTTCTTACTTGCTTTGCATCATTACCTTGAACTATAATTATCAAGATTGATTGTAGGTGAGACAGAAAGTGATTAATTTGGTGACAGAGGCAGCCAAATATCCCACTTCAATTTCTAATAAATAAATAAAGTGTGTGTATTCAGCTGTTCATAAATTCTTAATTGGCTACGCACAATTTTCTCTTTTACTTCCCTCTTCCAATACAGAATTTAAATTATTGAAAATTGCTCTTACTAAAATGTTTGTCATTGCAGGGCTTCATTCCAGGAGTGCAAATTGGTATCTCTTTCCAACCACCAGTTTGTAAATTGTGAAAGCTGCAGGGAACACGGATCATTGCTAAAGCCCTTTGAAGGATAATGTTGATGTTATTTTGCATATGCTGCTTAATCCTGCTGCTCTCAACTGGGAACAAGTTTGTCCAAGTGTTGGGGATTTTTGAGGTATTCTTTGAAACTCTCCATGGGGATTTGCATCCCACAGTAAGAGATGTCCTTATCGGTGTGGAATGTGTGACCCTCAAATAGCCACCCTGAGTCCAGACAATAAACAATCAAGTTACATAAATGCCAAGCAAAATGTTCATCACTTGAACTAACACAAAGTCCTTCAGTCATTTGTGTGCAATCACCTGCTTGGGCCACAAGAAAGGCTGCAGTGGAGGTGCCCAGGACAGTTTCTAGATTATCCTCCAAACAAAATTCAGAAGCAGCAGCTGGCAGCGTCAGGCCAAACAGGGTTACACTGAATTGAAATTTGGATGGGACACCAGCAGAAAATCTTAGAGTGTTAGGCTAATCTGAGAAATCAAGGGGGGAAAGGAAACCCTGGAATAAAGCAATTGCCAACCGCTTCAGTGTGGCTACTGAGAAAATCAATAGACACATCTGAGTAACCTCTGGAAGTCAGGTCCAATTTTCAACTGCCTTTTCATCTCATTAAAAGGATACATTTTTCTTGGGGGGGGGGGGTTCTATTGTCTATTCTGTGGCTTTCTTTACCAAGCTCAGCAGACCGGGATTCTTGGGTTTTCATTAGCCAATGTCTTGTTGCTATTAGCCCTTCTGGCATGCAATTTTGGAATCCATCTTTTGCAAGAATGAGCCCTTGCCTCTTTCTCTTGACCTTTCCATTATTAAGAGAATTTGCCATTGCATCTGGGCACTTAGGAGCTGCTTTACCTTTCTTCCCCCCCCCCCCCGCAGTCCTCCTTATGTGTGAAGGAGAGAGTGAGTGAGTGTGTCTGTGGCTTTTTAAACAATTTCCACTCCATCCAGAATTCCAGAAGACGACAATACTGCTGCCAAGTAATTGAAAACATCAAAGGGAAGTCGATACTGACTTCGGTGTCAAAAGGTGATATGAGCTGAACAGTATTTCACAAGTATCAGGTAGCACAAGGGACTGTTCACCTTGCAAAGAAAGAAGTGAATTCTTTAATGGCTGGGGGTACTGCACTCATTAAAATAATCTTTCTCTCTGTCCCCCTTCTCCATTTATGATGCATTAAAAACCACATTAGATTTATCTCCCAATCATCAGAGATGAAATGAGATGCAATCCCCCACCCCACCCAGTTCTATATCCTATTTAATCCAAGCTAAGAAACAGCAACTAAAATTGCTATTTTAGCCCCAAGCAAAATGTGGTCCAGCTGTTGCTTTTAAAGGAGTATCATAAAACTTCAGGTTTCATTTGGGGAAAAAATGGAACTACTGGTAGGCTTTATAGTTAAATAATCTTTCTGGCTAGAGCGATGATTTGGAAGGGGGGGGTAATGGCCATTTCCTCTATTTCCTAGTTTTTATGAAGTTCAGGAATCTGGCAACTAAATAATAATTACCGTGTTTTTTGGAGTATAAGGCACACCCTTTTCCCCTCAAAAAAGAGACTGAAAATCTGGGTGTGTCTTACACACTGAATACAACATTTTTTTGCCTTCTGAAACCCCACCCCTTCACCAAAATGCATAGCTTGTGGAAGGTTTCCAGAGAGCTGGGGAGGACAGAAACGAGAAAAAAATGGGCCGTTTTTGCTCAATTTTGCCCCCCCTCAGCCCCCAGGAGCACGCTATAAACTTCCTAATGTCCTTTCTTTGACAAAAAATTGGGTGTTTTTTGCTTGTTTTTGAGGGTCTCACCAGGAACACTCTACAAGCCTCCTAAGGGCTATTAATGCCCTTTTTTGGAAAAAAAAATGGGCCTGATTTTATGAAAAACAGGCCATTTTTGGGTGGTTTGCAGAGTGCAATATTTTTTTTAAATTTGCCTCTTCAAAACCTTGGTGAGTCATATACTCTGGTGCGTCTTATACTCTGAAAAATACGGTAAGTATCCATTTCACACTGTCTTAAGAGATGATAATTCACGTTAGTTGCTTGTTGGGGTTGATATTCCTTTCAATAGTTTTTTTTTACTCCTGTAGATAATAATTAAGAAGAAAAAATACACCTTCATCTCTGCTCAAAAGGACTAGCAGGCCTTCAGAAGGAAGAGATCCATCCCTTCAGATCACACTGTAAAGACATGTATGCTGTGAAAGCCCAATCATTCCGTTCTGACAATAGCAAAAGTCTTGTTTGCTACATCTGTCCTGATCCAAACCATTTTGTGTATAAAGCGGAGCCATGAGATTGGGTCACCCAGGCCACCCTTAGTGAAGATTCATTTAAGAGTTTTGCTGGTTTATTTAGACAGCAATTTGGGTTGTCACTTTCAGCTGCTCCAGGTCATTTCATTGGCCTTGGATCTTATCACTAGATACCGGTACTAATAATTCTCTCATGCAATTTATATGAATTCCTGCAGCTATGTATTGGGCCCTAATGATATAAATATTTATGTATTTATTACAGATGCTTCATGGTGCTTTAGTCATTTTGATTATAAGCAGCTCACAGCATGGATGCCATAACACAGCATAACCCTCAGATACCAGAGCCAATAAGCACATTATAATCAATACTAATTCTAATTCCTAAAGAAGCCCAACCATAGTATCACTGTGCTCTGTAGCTCAAATACTGTGCAGAAAACATACAAATATAAGAAGTAAGAGGGTCCCGACAGGCACATGGGAGATAAAACTAATGAGCATTCCATCACTACTCTAGATATTTATTTTTATTTAATGTTGGAAATTTCTAATTTAGATTTTGGCACAACTGTTAAAATGGTAGCTGTCACAAACAAAAGTGAATGGTTATATACTAATTTTTATTTCATTTATCCAATTTGGACATTACTCAGCTCCACTCTGACTCTGGGCAGTATACAATAAAACAGAATAGAAAATACAATATATGGTTATAATTGTAAAAAAGAAGTAGGGAAGGAATAAAGAACAAGAACTGATGGCAAGCAAATAAATCCAATAGGAGCCCCCAACCTAACCCAAGGCCTGGGGAGAAAGCTAGGCTATTGATTGCTAAACTCAATATAATTGTCAAGTTATAATTTGGATTCTGGGATGCTTATCCAGTTTTTTTGTATTGCTGGTTTATTATGAATATAAAGGAGGATATTATTAAAATGATTGTTTCTATTATTTCGTATCACACCATAGAAAATACATTGTGTCTCTATTATCTCTCCCTCTCTCCCCCCTCTCTCATCTGTCTATCTTCTATGTATGTATATCTATCATCTGTCTATCATCTGTCTTATCTGTCTATCATCTATGTACATCAGAGGTGGGTTCCTACCAGTTCGCACCTATTCGGTAGAACCGGTTCATCAAATCTACCAAAGAGGTTCCACCAGTGGACCCGGAAAGCAGGCCACACCTACAGAAGAGGTTCCAAATTTTTTTTGAAACCCACCACTGGTCCTTGGATATGATTATTCTACACTATCATGCTCATATTTATAAAACTCGGTGCCTCTGTGAAAGGTAAGGATGACTACTGCGTTTGTGGTGCAATCAGAACATTGCGTGTGTTGAAGTTGTTTTAACGCAAACCAAGATGCCTTTTAAAAAACATGACAGTGCTGTGTGTGATGTAATTTAAGGTGGTTCTGACAAGTGTTATCGGCATCTTCATATCCGGTCACATGGGCGGCAAGCCACTCCCATCCGGTTACATGGGCAGCAAGCCACTTCCACAAAGGAGGCCACACCCACAGAGTAGGTTCGAACAATTTTTGAAACCCACCACTGATGTACATATATCTATCTACAGATCTATCTACATTATCTACCTATGTATCTATCTGTCTATATCTATCTATCTATCTATCTATCTATCTATCTATCTATCTATCTATCTATCTATCTATCTATCTATCATCTATCTATCTATCTATCTATCTATCTATCATCTATCATCTATCTATCATCTAAGTATACCTACCTACCTACCTACTTACCTACCTACCTACCTACATATCTTTCATCTGTCTGTCTGTCTGTCTGTCTGTCTGTCTGTCTGTCTATCTATCTATCTATCTATCTATCTATCTATCTATCTATCTATCTATCTATCTATCTATCTATCATCTATCTATCTACCTTTGCAGCATTAGTCTTTGAAGATCAGCCTTTCAGCATGTCACTGGTATTTTCTGTTAATTTAAAATAGTCAAAGTTTGACATTGTTTTTCATGTATCGTAAGTAGACTAGATGAGATAAAAGTCTCAGTTTTATCCACATTTTCAGAAAAAGACTCAGTTAAAATTTGCTGACAGTGCTTCTTTGTCCCTGGGAGACAAAGTTCTGATGTTTTTCCAGAAAACTTCTCTTTACTTATGTTTACATTATTTCACTTACCAACCCATTAGAGTGGACATTTTTAGAAGTTGTATAGTAGGTTAGATGGCATTCTGTGCAGAGTTGGATGCTAAAGTCTGCAGCATTAAAAATGCACTTATTTTTCAATTTGTTTTTGTTTTAATCATAAATGGCACTTCTGCCATGACTCTATTACAGGGATGAAAGCAAGTGAAGGCTCTAAAGCAGACTTGGGGACTTGTTGTTCAATCACTAAGTCATATCCAATTCTTTATGACCCCTTGGACCGCAGAGCACCAGGTGCAACTGTCCTACACTGTCTCCTGAACTTTGCCCAAACTTATGCCCCACTGTGTCAATGACACTATCTAATCATCTCATCCTTTGCCATCCCTTCATCTTTTGCCTTCAAAACTGGTAGCATCAGGGCTTCAAACCAGGGATTGCTACTAGCATTACTGCCGGTTCGACATGCAAAAAAATTGTGCATGTGAGCATTTGCAGCTAAAAAGGTCTGCACATGTGCAGAACATTAGAAAAGGGGGAAAAAATGTAAAACTTTTGCAATGAAGATTGTTCTGCGCATGTGCAGAACCAAAATTAAAGTTGGCAGCACTGACAATAGAACCAATTTGGGGGTGTGGCAGGCCAAGTTACTACCTACTTTGCCAAACCAGTCCGAACTGGTAGGAACCCACTCCCTAGTTTTTTGAAGAGTAAAAAAAAAAGTAGGGTAAAAATGCTTTTAGCCTTGCAAGATCCTCCAAGAGTAATCTTATAATAAAGATAGCACTCATGGCTATGCTTCTTGTCTGGATTATCTTGAAAGGCTAACACAGGAGTGTCAAACTTGCGCTGTTACATGATGTTTCATGACTTTTTTTCCATTCACTAAACTGGCCATGGACATGGCCAGCACGTTATGGCATCTGGCTCATGGGCTACCCCTGGGCTAATACTAATATTGCTATAAATTAGTTTACTGTCTTATTAAACCCTATACCTATCAGAGCTCTTTTGGGGTAGCAAAACAAAACTAATAGGGTTTCCCTGTTAGCTTTTCTTAAATGTATCCACAAGCTTTAATCTTGTACTAATGCAATGTTACACCTCTATGTTAAGAGAACTACTACAAACTTGCTAACACAGAGGCCTATTGAAACATGATAAACACTAAATTTGGATCTATCTGAGGATATACTGAAGTATTTATAGTATAACGCTGAAAGTAATTAACATTCCACTGCAACATTTTAATCCTTCTCTTTAAATGTTTCATGCTTAAGACTGGGGATTGGGGTCATTGTTTTTCTTCTCCTTCGGCATGTACCTCTCTGCCACAAGCCCTACTTAATGGTGGCTGTCCCATAGAGATTAGATAAGATTTTCCAAGTGATCTTATAGCTGATTCAAAGCTTGTTATCTTGTATGTGAACAGCCTTTGTTCCAGAGGTGGTATTCAGCAGGTGCTAACCAGTTCTGGAGAACTGGTAGCAGAAATTTTGAGTAGTTCAGAGAACCAGTAAATACCACCTCTGACTGGCCCCACCCCCATCTATTCTCTGTCTCCCGAGTCCCAGCTGATCCGGAGGAAATGGGGATTTTGCAGTAACTTTGCTCTGAGGTAGGCTGGGAATAGAGATTTTACAGTATCCTTTCCCTGCCACGCCGATCAAGCCATGCCCACCAAGTCACACACACAGAACCAGTAGTAAAAAAAAAATTGAATCCCACCATTGCTTTGTTCTGAATTTCTTCTGATATGGTCTAGCTCTTCTCCATTTTGATGGTCTGCATTGCACATTAAATTCTATGCTAGGTCAGTTAGTACTGGCCCTATCAAAAGTTGCTTCCCCCTTTTTTTCAGGAAAGGGGACACCTTCATTTATACCCTAAACCTGTCAAGGTTTAATAATTAAAAAAGGAGAAGCCCTCTTGTTTGCATGGTGTCAGGTAGCTTTACTAACCCTGACCATTATACTAGTTTGTCAACACAGTTATGTGAATCTGAAAGTTTAAAGCTGGAAGTGTTTTAAGTATCCTGTCCAAGAACTTAACCAAAAATTGCCCTTGGTTTATGTGATCATTTTTCAGTGGCCCAATACTACCCCCTTTTTGGTGGTTTGCAAATATTATTTTAAAATAGCTTTTAAAATAATCATCTATGAAGGACACCACCCCAAGTCAACTGTGCCTAATGTCAAGCAATCAGCCCATAAAAAATATTGTAGCTCTCATATGGGCTACAAGAATCCAAACGTAATACAAGGGGTCTAATTGAAATGTTACAAGCTTTGAACTAATCATCATTTAAATAACACACACTTGCACACACAGAGACACTGAAATTCCATGTACTTGTATTCAGGTAAGATTTGCTTTCTTTTCACAATTTGAGGAACTAACTTGCTCTCAGTTCAATACTGCATCTCCCCCCCCCCCAAATTTTCTTTACAGTCTAGTCTGGAATAATGGAATATATTTTTTTAATGCCTTTCATTGATGTATTGGCCAAATTCTTCTCTGATTAGCTTGTTTGACTTTTGGCCAAGTCTACTAGATGCTGCTATTTGCTGTTATCATATATAAGATATGGAAGACCACAAGAACCCATTGTAGAAATGCATCAATAAATTAAATTACAAGCAATTTACTACCCTTTCCAAATGTACTGCCTAAGGGAGCCATATCTCCTGGCAGATAGGGAGTCCAAATATTGCAACGGTTGACAGAAGTCCCAGAACTGAAGTCCCAGTCTTATATTTTGTTACCAATGTGACCACTGGTGTGCACAACAATTACCCCTTTCATATGCCTATCTCCCTATGCTCTAGTCACTTCCACCCATACCTTCCTCCTATTTCATAGTCATTGCTAAATGTTATAGTTTATAAGTGGCATATGTTTTACTAAATGCATTCAATTATTGCTGTATGGAAAGGGTACATCTCCTTCAAGCCCTGTGAATAACAATGCTGAGGCTGTTCATGGGGTATCTGCCTACCACAAAAAGTGGGGGTAGCAATTCAGAGGATGATGATGCTTTTCATTCCTTCAGAGTTATGTCTTTCTATTCTATTCTATTCTATTCTATTCTATTCTACTCTACTCTACTCTACTCTACTCTACTCTACTCTACTCTACTCTACTCTTCAAGATTTAAAATATGTCAGGGGTCCAAGCAACACCCCCAACAATGAATACTCCAAGTCTAGAGATTCCTCAAAGTTCCATTTTATTAGAGATGTCATATTGGCACATCTGGGAAAACCCGAATCTGAAAGTTTCCAGGTTTCCAAACAAAAGTTTAAGTTCCTTCCCAGCACCCACATGTCCATCACATGGCTCAATCGAGCACTGTCCCAACTGGAGATGCCTCCCAGTCACACCACTCCAAGTACAGGACAAAATGTCCTTGACTCACTGAGAAAGGAATGTTATTTTGACTATATCTATACCACTCCATATAATCCCCCCTCCCAGTTTCCCATAAATGTGGCAGGCCTGGCGGCCCAATGCAAAAGATGGCTTCCAGTCCTGACATTTATGTCTTTTAATTCTATTCGGCAAGATTTAAAACATTATGGCATGGAACTCACTATAATACTTGACTTTTGCTCTTCCTGATTCTCTCTGTTCTCTGGCGATGCTGTCCATTTTTTTTCCTTATTGTAAACTGATGTGAGATTATTTTTAACAAGGAATTGTATACAAGCAGGTTAAGTAAATAAATAACCAACCAACCAATCCACCAGACCTGACCTTGTTTAGTTTTCTAGATCAGCTAAATGGTATCTGGTACTGAGTCACTTTAGCATTTAGATCATTTAAATCAAAGCAAAGTCATACCTACATAAAGGAAACAGATTTTGTTTCTGCTGCTAGCTGTATTTATTTGCAGTGAAATCTTCTTTTGTGTAGAAAACACAGCATGTTTGAGTGAAAATAAGGAGCGAGTTGGAGAAGTGATATTTCTAACTAATTGTCTATGAAGATTCTCAGTAATCCAGGTCATGGTTGTTTCAAATATGCTTTTTTCTTCAAAAGGCAAGTGGACTTTTTTTCCCTTTGAGAAGGAAGAAGAAAACATTTCACTTCTCATCCAAGAAGCTTCATCAATTCTGATGGCGGGGGAGAGGGGAATCTTTCCTTTCCCACCTCCCAGCCATCAGATTGATGAAGCTTTCTGGGTGGAGAAGCGAAACATTTTCTTCTTCCTCCTCAAGAAAAAAATCCAGTTGCCCTTTGAAGAAAAAAAAGCAGCTTTGAGAGATTTTTGACTATGTGGATACATCTACAGATTTTTGATAAGTTCTCTACTCCTTCACTGGGACCTTGATGGCCTTATTAAATTGCAAGAAACTTCAGGTATCTGTAGAACTTTTGAGCAACTGGATTTTGAAATTATGCTGTATGCTGTATCCCACAACTACTTTGGAATCAGAATGTCTACCCAGACAAAAAAGGAAATAAAATAAAGGCTTAGAGTAAGGGTGTCAAACTTGATTTCATTGAGGCCACATTAGAGTTGTGTTTGACCTTCGGAGAGCCAGGGTGGGCGTGGTGGTCAGGGTGGGGGTGGTCAGCTCGACATCATTCATGTCAGGGGCGCCGGGAGTGCTCTGCCAGTGAAAACGGGCTTGTGAGCTCCTTTTTGGCTGCAACGGCCTCCTGCAACCCTCTGCCAGCAAAAAAGGAGCTTGGCAGAGCCACATGCAGCCCTCCAATGCTCCATTTTTTTCTGGCAGTCATTTTTTCTGTGGGCCAGTCATTTCCTGTTTCCAGGGCAACCCTGCAGGCCAGATCTAAGCACCCAAGGGCCGAATCCGGCCCCCGGGGTTTGAGTTTGACACCCCTGGGTTAGAGAATATGCCAATATATCAAGAGAAATGGAATGTTGATGCATCTTGATGCTACATAGCATCATCTTCTTTGATTACTAAATTCATTCAGTGATCCAAGATCTAGTTCATACTAATCATCTATTGTGAACCCATTTTCACAATATCCAAAATGTGCCACATGATCTCCACAGGCCCTGGGGGCATCTGAGTTAGCATTCCTCAAGTTTTATCCTTTCTTTTTTTTTGTCTGAAAAAAAATCCTACATTTTTAGAGTAGACATTCTAGCAGCAACTTTCTTTGGCATAAAAAATAATGGATTGTCATTACTAATGTAATGGTTTTTCCACAAGTGTAAAAGCCTTTCTCTGCCTGTATAGCATGTATTTAGCAGAGCAGCTCACAAATTCATAAGAGGCGTTTGAGGTTTCCAAACTGCCCGACAATTACAGTCATGTAGTGTTTTGCTTCCTGCCCCATAATCATCTCCTTCCTCCCATGATCCTAATTTCATTTAGGTATGCTAATGTCCTCATTATTGCCAATCATGGATAACAACAAAATGTTGTTAATAACCAATGACCAGTAATTATTGTCAGCACCAAAAGAAAGAAGGACGAGAGAAATTGCTTGAAACAGATGCTTGTTAAGGCCTTGATCAAACATATTTAATTATGACCTGCAGAGAGAGGGGCATCCATTAAATCTCAAACACTATCAAAGGATCCATCTTGTTTTCAGTCACTGTCAGATGATAAATCATGAGTTGAAACAGCAAGTTTCAACTCATGCATTTTCTTGACTAACCCTGCGGAGGTTCAAGCCAAATTGCCAGAGTGGAAATTTTCCTATTGTTCGCTGTTTTGCATTGCTGTGTGTAAGACTTGAAAAAAATCCAAATGGCCTTTTGCTTATCTGCAGCTTAAAGTAATTTATGCTGTTTGGCATGTCACCTCACAGAGGTGGCTTTATCGGGAATGACAAAGTTTAGGGAAATCTGATCCACTGTGGCACTAAATCCTTTCAGGGCTGCTGTGCATAAATATAGGGTTTTGAATTGTCACCTTCATCATCATCATTATCGAAGAGAAGAAAAAAGTTCTTTCTTGATTTACACTGTGGTTGTTGCATAAGGACAGTTTGTTTAATTAAGGTCACCTCAAAATTTATTTCTGTATTGTTCTCTTGAAACCAGAAGGCATTTGAAATATAAACTGCCTTTGGGTGATTTTTATTTTCTTATTGGCAGAACATTTTTTAAAATATTTTCTTGACAGTTCAATCCACCTGAATGTAACCAAACCATTGAATGATATACTTCTGTTAATATAATAGCAGTTGTTTTTAAATGTCTGTGCAAACATATAACTTACTAAGAACAAGGTGCATGCCAAAAATAAGTCCTTCGTTGTTTTTGGGGTCTAGGGGGTGGGTTGGGGGTTATGGGGAAGTTGATACATAAATCCAAATGTGGAATCTTAGTATTTTCCATTATAAGACAATTTCTATGTTATGATTAGGAGCTGAAAAATTGTTATGGGGAGAAACATTAAATTTTATTGTGGCAGACAAAATTAGAATTTTTAAAGGAATAACAGAATAACATTGGAAGGGATATTAGAGATCACAAATAGAATAGAATCACGGATAGAATAACAGAGTTGGAAGGGATCTTGGAGGTCTTTAAGTCCAGCTCCCTATTTAGGCAGGAAACCCTATACCATTTCAGAAAAATGGTTGTCTAATCAGTTCTTAAAAACCTCCAGTGTTGAAGCACCCACATCCTCAGGAGGCAAATTATTCAACCGATCAATTGTTCTAACTGTCAGGAATTTTCCACTTAGTTCTAGATTGGTTTTCTCCTTGATTAGTTTCCATCCACCACTCTTTGTCCCGCCTTCAGATGCTTTGGAAAATAGGTTGACCCCCTCTTCTTTGTGGCAGCCCCTTAGATATTGGAACACCGCTATCACATCACCCCTAGCTCTTCTTTTCATTAAATTAGACATATTCAATTCTTGCAACTGTACTTTGCATGTTTTAGTCTCCAGTCCCCTAATCATCTTTGTTGCTCTTCTCTGTTATGATAACCTAAGGGCCATTTCTCTTTTAAATGTCTCTCTGTTTTCCAAACGAATACTATATATTTTTTCCTCTATATCTTATATGCATTCAGCTATGAAACTGTGAAATAAGTTTTGCAATTCTGCAGTATTCAATTGCCCAAAGCTGTGTGTACAGGAGAGAAAAATCATGGCTTAAAATGTATGTCACAAAAGTACCAATAGAAGCTGTTGTTCAGATGACTTATATACACAGATTCTAATTTTGGTTGAAAGGTAAAATTCCTTGGAATAGTCACAGGTAATCAAGCATCTGACAAAGCATGAGGCCAATCTCTGGTAATCGCTATGTATCCTGCTGTCAAAAGAAACATCTTTACCACTTATCTAGAGAAATAGCTTATGAAGACAGAAAGGCCAACAGTCTCTGAAGGCCCAAATTATAGGAAGACAAGTTCATGAAATTTCAGAACTGTGTTGATGTAGGGTCTAGGGAAATGTTTGCCTCCAAAAATCCATCTTTACACCTTGATCTTTCTGTATTCCCTGCCTCCCTATTTTTTTTTCTTCTCCACCCCAAAAACTTTTTTGCCTCCATTCTATACAGTTATTTCCTCTTTTGCTTCCTCAGTCCAACTTCCATCTCAGTGAAATAGGAGAGACATTAACACACTTTATATGTCACCTCCCCACCCCTGAAATTTTCAACTTCGTTTGGAACAAATGTAGAATTTCATCTCCGTGCAGAGACACCTTCAGATAATGGATTTCTCATTCAGATAATGAAATTCCTCCTCCACGCTAGCTGCAGTCCAATAATAATCAGACACACACATACAAAGGCCTGGGGTAATTTGCATTTCAAAGAAGGAAATCTTTGCACTTTAAATGCAAAGATATGTCCTCACATTCAACTCTATTTTGATTGTAACATATAAAAAAGTTTCTTAAATGTCAGAAGCTATGAAAACCCCTTCAGTATCTGGAGCAGTCAATATATTATTTACAGTGAAAGAGAAATTCATATTTACTAGAGCTGTAAGGAGTGATATAGATTTGCTTCATTGAAGCAATTTAAGGCACGGAAGTGATATGATTCACTTTGCCAAAAACAGGCCACCCATGTTACTTTCGCGAAGATATTAGATTGTCTTGAATCACTTTAGGCTTGTGTTTTAGAAGAGAGTTTCTATCACTGCTTTTCTCAATGTTGATCGAACAGCTTACAAACTTCAGAAATGCCTTCAGTGCATACTACATCCTGAGGATGTAGCACCTTTTTTGAGAGAGGGGGGGGAGGGAGGGAGAGAGGGAGGGAAGGAGAGAGAGAGAGAGAGAGACAGAAAGAGAGAGAGAGAGAGAGATCCAAGGTGGTGATCATACAAATATTCCTTCCTTCTTCTATTTTTCCCACACGACAAAACTGTTTAAGGAGATTGGGCAGAGAGAATGATTGGCACAAATTCACCCAACCAGCTTTCATGCTTAAAGCAGGACTAGAACTCCCAGTCTCTTGGTTTCTTAACCCCTACATCAAACTGGCTCTCGGCTTTTGGCACATATGAAGGAGCTCTGTAGTAGGCAGCTTCGGCACACTTTGAGAGAAGCTTTCTACCACAAGCTCCTTGGACAAAAGGGTGCAAAGAACCATCTAGTCTGGATAACTTTCAGCCCAGTCTGCAGACTGTGTTTAGCAGCTTCAACAACATGGCTCCACTCCAACATTGTGCATTCTACTTTGGGCTGCCTAGAAGACCACTTGGGCGCTACAGGGCTCTACAATGCAATGGCTTGAGTAATTATTTGTGTACTTTAATTTATCCATGTAACATATCTGCTTTGAAAACTGCAGTAATGTCCACCCTACTTCCAGGTACAATTGTAAGAGCTAGTTGTCCTTTAACACCATTTATGATTTATGGATTATCTTCTTCAAACTATCTTGGCCCATTTAATAAAACCAGGTACAAGTCACAGACAAAGAAGGATGTTGTGCTTCATCCTTCAACTCTCACAGAAAAGGAAATCTAGCACCCACTGCCTCAGCCATCCCAGATCCAGATATAAAGTCAATAACTAGATCTTGAGAGTCCATTTTGAAATTCCAGTCATGCCATAGACATAGAATTCTCCCCTGGCATTGATAAGTTTGGCATAGTCTCCTCTTCTGAACCCCCTTCTTCGCTAGTTCAAAGACAACAGTCAGACAGACTTAAAAGGAAATAACTTTATCAGTCCTCGGCTCAGACTGGCTGCGAGCCCAAAATAAACATAAATAAAGTCTCTGGCAAGAAGATAACAGAATGCAAAAACAAAGATCTCTTACAAAGCAAATCACTTCTCCAAGTGTCTCCTTGAATCAGGGTTACAGAAAGCAAATCACTTATCCAAGTGTCTGTCACAAACAAACCATGACCGGTGAATGATGAACCATGAATGAACGACGAACGTTGACTTCTGCAACCAGGGCGTGGCACCATCAGTCCTTTTATCTCCAGAAGACCACACTAATGAGCCCCAGCTGCATTGTTATTCCTGCATCCCGACTCTACTCACAGCAAACCTCTGCTGAGTCACAACAGTCTCCCATAGAGAAAGCAAGATGGCTGCTTGTTATGGCAATTTAGAGTTTTATCTATATAGAATTCTTACATTATTTCTCAAAGGGGAATGTAAATTCATGTTTGCTGAATGACTATTTTTAGTGGAATAGAGCATGTAGGCTGTTCAAGGTCTGGAATAACTGGAGTGATGTCTTAGCCCAGTAAACAAATAATGTTTATTGCATAATCTCTCACAGTATGTTTATAACAACAATAAACTTGGTTCACATATTTTGCATACCTGTGATTTGATTAACTATGATTTATTAAGAACATACCATCGGCTGGAGTTTGCCCACTCAGCACAATATTAAGCTAAAAAGAAACATTCATGCACCTTAATTAAACTAGTGTCTTGCCCATAAAGATAATCTAATTGACTGGAATGAATGGAATTTTTATAATAGCTTCATAAGTTGTTAACTGAAAATTAAACACAAATCAGATATTCAGAATCTGATTCCTTCTTTGCAATGAAGCTGCTATTACTTTTTAAACTGTGATTTGTTGAATAAACTAACGATTAAGTTTAATATGTTAAATCTGGACATTTGCAACTTCCATTGAGTCATGGGCAATTCCTGACTTGGCATGTCTTGTGAAGAACCAAAATAGGCAAGGCCAGGATCCTTCTTGCTGGGAGATAGGGTGAAGCGGGGTGCTTCAACCCAGGGGTGGTTATTGCCAGCATTACTGCCGGCTTGGCATGCAAATTTTTTTTGCTCTGCGCGCATGCACATTTGCATGTAAAAATATCTGTGCATGCGTAAAACGTTAAAAAAGGGAAAAAAATACATTTCTGCAATGAAAATTGCTCTGTGCATGAGCAGAACCAAAAATCAAGATGGCACTGCCGTAGGAGAACGGGTTTGGGGCCATGGCAGGCCTGGGTCGCTATCGATTCCAGCAACCCAGGCTGCCAAGTTACTACCTATTTGGCCAAACTGGGCTGAACTGGTAGGAACCCACTTCTGCTTCAACCATAGGCTGAAATTTTTGCACCAAACAATAAACCATGTATTATGCATCATGGTTTACAAGATTACAATCTTATTTTTTTTCTAAGACAAAACCAACAAATTAGCATGACATGTATTACATTGTAAAACCACTGACCACTGAGTTAAATATGTATACATACAAAGTCTTATGAACTGGAATTAAGCCCTCCCCTGCCTAATGAGCACCTGTAGAATTGACACCAAAGATTGCTGTAGTTTAACTTGTTTGGTTTGGGTGCTTTGACATATATTCTACCATTCCTGGGTTAGCAATGTCACAAATTGAAGAGTGAGCCATTTCTTTGTTGGTTGTCCTACTTCAGGGTCACACACAGATATAGGAGTTTCGAATTCACAAATCAACATTCAATAAAGTGGGGTCATTTCCCAGGAAACCTATACGCACTTCTGCCATGGTTAGAATCAATCTTTGCAAAGATAAACATAGAAAGGTATGGCAAAGTTCAAAGTACTATTATTGACAACTGCTTCTGCAAATTGAGCATCTAAAAGACTCATAAAAGTGTCTGTCCACTCAGGAAAAAATGTTTGACTCTTTAGACAGAAAGACATTTTTGAGCAACATCATGATCTTTTCACTTATTTGCTGCCACTGTAATTAATATGTGTCTGTGTGTGTGTGTGTGTGTGTGTGTGTGTGTGTGTGTGTGTGTATACACAAAAGAAAAAAAGGAAACTAGAAAAGCATATATTCTTCCTCTTTCAAGTAAAACTAATTTTCATGAATTTTATATACTTTATTAATATCTTCCAATTCCAATTTAAATAAATACTCACCCAATGTCTATATAAGTTTCAGTCAGATACATTAATAGTTTACTATAACAATAGTTTAGGGTGGTATTTTCTTTAAAGGTTTTAGCACTTTACATACAAATAACACATCTTCACCACCCCTATTTCCATTCCTGAACCCCTCTAAAGTGCTTGAAATCCACCAGTGTGAAACACTGAGGGACAGTATAATGAAATGTCATTTGTGTTCTGTCCTCCCTACACATTAGTCTGTGTGCAGCTCCTTTCCCCCAATAAAACAGACCGTGTGCATAGGTCTGGATGCTTTATTGAAAAAACAGGATATGTGAAAGTGGGGAAAATAGGAATACATACAATGAGAACCAAATACAAGATAGACAGTCTTGAGTTACTGCTGAACATAACAATGAATAAATACTAGCGATATAAATCTCACCAGCGATGCTTCATGTGTGGGATGTGGGTTTGCCCTTGGATGACCATGTGCCACAGTTTAAGATGAATTCGTCTTTGTGCTTCTGCCTTCTCCAAATGCTAAAGGAAATAGAGTCTGTCTTCCCAGTGTGCATTTGTTTTGAGAGTGCAGGCTGATGGGTAAAGGGGTTGGTCAGCTTTCAAACAATATAATTGGTATTTGTTCCTCCAGCCACTAGATGGGGGATAAAGAACAATAACAGTGTATATAAAAATTGTATGCTGGGGCATAACAATTTAGTTGGGCCACCTTTAAGTTTCCATTTCTTTTGAACAATTTTCTCACCCTCAATCCATATAAAGAAAGAAATTGCTAGCAACCCCATTCCAAAAGTACATTCTTAGTTCATGTTGTGATCATCTGCCTGATTATATACAAAAATAGCTGACCAGTTGCAGTGAGGGGTGACTGCAAAACAACTGGCTTTCCCCTTAATAAATTTGAGACTGGCTTTCCCCTTAATAAATTTGAGAAATAGATCAAAACCCTGAAACTTAGGAGCCAAAAATAGGTGTAGCAAGATTTCCACCAAAAGGACATAAAAATGCTCCTGTAAATAGACATGCTTCCATGCTGATATCAGGTACCAAGTTCATCACCTAGTAACGTTGCCTGCAAGATCAAGTACTGTAACTAGAGATATATACTAAAACTTTATCTGTTCTCCCAAGATCTTAATAACATAGCTCACTTTCTTCAAATCTCTTACTGCAACAACTCTTAAATGTAGTTGGGTTGAGAGAGACTAGCCTCAAGTTACTCAGTGAGCTCCAGTGGTGAGTTGCAGGCAGTATGCCCCAGTAAGGGCATACCGGAGCCTGCCCAGAGCACCGGGTACCATTCTGGTCTGGTGCTCCAGAAAGCCCACATGCCCACGCTCCTTACCTGTCTTTAAACCCTTTGGCGCTACCGCGCACATGCATGGTGTGTACAACGCCTGCTCAACGCTCCGCCGAGCAGCTGGAGCATCACAGAGGCTCACGGAGGTATCGCTGGATGGTAAGACGCATGTGCGCACTGCACGCATGTGCGCACACACCACCTGCATTCATGTGGAGGATGCCGGGCCCCGCAACCATACCAGACTTAAGTGCAAAACATTAACCACCACATTGCACTGATTTTCTACATGAGGCCAAGGACAGCCACATGACTAAATGAACAAATAGTGCTTTGACCTGATAAAAGACAACTAAACTGATGCAGATGATGTGAAAAAATCAATACAACAGAGACCCAATCTTCACTAACCAAAGAAAATTCCACTCCCACAATAATTAAATTAGTAACAGCTGCAGTAGGCTAACATTATCTCTCAGCAAGAAATGAATTGAGTCCAGCAAGCAAAATGAATTGTTCAGTACTTTGATTGGCATATTAAACTAGAATATGCAAGGTTCATATTAAATGCAAACAGGTTATCTTGATTTTCTCATTTCAATATGGTTAATAATTCTTACAAAGACTATGAAAGTATCTCTCAGTAAATTAATAAAGAAATGACATGAATTGCACCATATTTTGCATCTGCTGATCTGTTAGGTAAGCTCCCCATTGGGAGAGAAGTATGCTCAGCAAACATTATGAGAGTTGTGTTGGAGAACACACAAACCAGCATACAGAGACACTGCAGTTTAAATAGGCTTTTACTTTCGTGGAAATAGAGGTATCAGAGTCCATCAAACAGTCCAAGTCATACATGGATAAGACAGTCAGTCATCAATGTCTTTCAGTTAAGGGATAATCCAAATAACATAGTCCTGTATCATATAATCAGTTCAGTACTCAAAGTTCACTAACAGTTGCAAAACTTACAATAGCTCACAGCACTTTCTAACAGCCAGCTTTCAAAACACTCAGATCAGATCAGCCCAGCATCTAACAAACAGAGAGCTAACAGTCATTCTGGCTCCCTCTTATGGCTGATTGATGAAAAACAGCAACCAATCACATTTTACAGTATGATTTAAAGAAACGGGTACAACATTGTTACATGATTTATATATTGCCAACCCAACCATTAGATTATATTCCTAACATGATCATGAAGCACTTTTCATTTCCTATTCCAAGAAGAACTAATAAATCAATATGGAAATGTCCATCTGTCCAAAACAATAAATGAAGATCAAGCTATTTTCCATAAGAGATAATTGACATTTTATACCAGACAGAAAAAAGGATCCTTAAACACATATCTTGATTAGCCTATACTGTATATCAAAATAAGATAATCTATATTATGAAGGAAATAAACGGAGATCAGGATTTAAATAATGCAGTAACAATCAAGGAAAATTAAAATGTATGGGCTCACATTTTGCTGCTGGGTTATTGTTAACATTTTTATGAAGACTTATGGTAAATATTTTCCTTTATACTGAAATTACAAGTATCTCATTGTCATTCAGTATGATGAATAAATTAAGGACCGGAAGAAATTGTTTGGTTTGTATTTTTATACAGTTTCATTTCCTTAAATCTATACCTATCCTTTTCACATTTAGGATGCCACTGGAAGAAATATACATACATACATACATACATACATACATACATACATACATACATACATACATACATACATACATTTGTAGGTCTTTGGTTATTCGGGTTTTCTCCCGCGTAAAATTGGAGATGTCTTGGCGACGTTTCGACAAAGTCTCATTCGTTATCTTCAGGCTTCCAGGAGCAATGTGAGATCTTGGCTGTTTCTTCCTTTTAACTGCCAGTCGGGGTTAGGGTTAGGATTAGGGTTAGTTATACCCCGACTGGCAGTTAAAAAGAAGAAACAGCCGAGATCTCACATTGCTCCTGTAAGCCTGAAGATGACGAATGAGACTTCGTCGAAACGTCGCCAAGACACCTCCAATTTTACGTGGGAGAAAACCTGAATAACCAAAGACCTATATACTAACACCCGCGAAAACCTCAGAAAACGTATATATTTGTTTTCATAGATTTTCACAGGTGTAGGTATGCTGGTCTTGTTGTATTCGGGTCTTTTCCCATGTAAGATTGAGATTGTGTTGGCAACGGTTCGGCGAAGTCTCACTTCCCATCTTCAGACTGGGTTTGGGGTTAAAGCATGGTCGGAGTTGCCGCTTTAAGCTCAAAACCCAGCCTGAAGATGACGAGTGAGACCTCGCCAAAATGTTGCCAAGACAATCTCAATCTTACATGGGAAAAGACCCGAATACAACAAGACCAGCATATGTGTATGTGTATGTGTATGTGTATGTGTATGTGTATGTGTATGTGTATGTGTACGTACATGTACATGTACATGTACATGTATATGTATATGTATATGTATATGTATATGTATATGTATATGTATATGTATATGTATATGTATATGTATATGTATATGTATATGTATATGTATATGTATATGTATATGTATATGTATATGTATATGTATATATGACAAATGTATATATGAGAGCACATATTAATGTTCTTATGAATTTTTATATCGAGTTTTTAAAAAAATAAACTGATGTAGAAATAGAATATATCATTTCAGAAATAAATTGACTGAAAGAAACTAAACTTTTGTGATTCAAATATTTCTTCTGTAGAATATACCAATCCAGTTTTGAAGTTCCCACATTCAAACAACTATTGTTCATCAACTATTGAGAATTCATTACTTTGTTTGTATAAATGTTTTATGGTACTAACTGAAGTAGATAGTCATGAAATACATAGCTCTAGTTTGTGTATGCATATTCTCCCTTAATAACTCTCTTCTCCATCCTGCCTCTAATAAATGCTTCCTTTTATCTGCTCCAATTATTTGTAAAGAACAATAATACATTCTATTTGTTTGCTCCTAAGTAAGCAATAGAGCCACAATCTTTTTCACATCAAATCATAATTAGTTCTATTTTCCATTGGCTTTATTCTCTGTCTCTATATGCTCGCTTCAGGATTTCAGTCTTCTGAATCTCTAAATCTGTCATGAGATTACAGTCATTAACAATGGCCTCTGGGATTTTCATTCTAAAATGGATGAATTTCATTTTTAAGGTGGCCGGTTTAGATCATGGTTGCCCATCAGGTGGCATAAGTATTTCTTTGTAAGATGCACATCACTGCCTTTAATTTTTTTTTAACATGAAAATCCCTATTATTTCAAGTTATAAGGTCTTTCAATAATTCTGAAAAGCATTCTTTGTTGTGAGTATACAGATGATGGTTTCACAATCTTTAATCATTGAATTTTTCTCTGGAGAAATTGTGTCTGAGAACTAAGGTTTCTGCTAGTTGATTCCTGTCTGTGTATATGTGTGTAGATCTAAATTTGAGATGAGCATAAATTATAAATTGCACAAGAGATAGTTGTCTGTCATCATAAATTGATGAAAGGACAGGATTTTCAGATGCCTAATGTTAGTATTTATATCCTGGCATCACAGACAACATGCTATCTTAAACCTTTAATGATTGGTTTTTCTCCTTCATTACATGATATTGGGAATTTTGAGGCACTATTCAAATTTTCTCATTGCCAAAAGAGAAGTTTTATTCTCTTTTCAGTGACAGGTCAGCCATATGAAATATCTAAAACAATACAGCTCTTTGACTGCTGGCACTGAGCCAAAAGTTAATAGAAAAAAATTACACATATGGTTAGCAATCCCCTGGCTAAATTATCTAGAAATTCCTGAGAGAAAAGCAATTTACTACAGACATTGAGACGAGCCAATGTAAAACTAATCCTTAAGAAAAATAAACCCACAGAGGAATGTGTCTTACTTCTCTCCCATTTGACCCACCAATATCCTTAAGACAAATCTCAAAGTATTGGTTATCATTCTGGAGCACAGATTAGAAGATTATTTAATGGTGTGAATCAAAAATAAAGATCTTGCCTCCAAATAATTTTATGAATGATTTAGGACACAGCACCAATCTCAATCACCAAGATGGACAAACAGAACAGTTGTTTCATTATAGGCTCTGAAGACAACAGAATGAATATCTATATATGCTAGTCATTCAGCAAGGGGGCAGAAAATAGTAAGACATAATTTACTGGAAAGAATCATTCTGATGGTAGAACATTAACAATTTTAACATTCAAAGTTTGTTCAGGTTTATCTAAATCCATATGGATTTATTTGTTTCTGTTTTAGGATTTATTTTGCCTTCCTCTCTTTGAGAACTTGGTGATTATCAGCAAATGGGGATGGGGGGGGGAGAGAATGCCAGAAACTGATCTATCTCACTAGGCTAGAAATAGCTGGGGTCACAGCAGCAGTCTCAGACAAGACATTGCTATCACAGCCCAAAGTATAGCATTAAGGACAAAGAGATTTAACTACCTCCTTTTGAAAATAAGCAAAGATCCAAAGCAAATATTTGAGGAGTGGTATAAAGCATATCCATTTCTTTAACAAAGCTTTTAAAAATTAATGTTTTTAATCTTTTCTGTTGTGCCTAATCAAATGAAGATTTGGGTGCTTCTCTTCTATCAAATCATCTATGAACCTAAATATATTTAGGGCCTTATCTTAGAGCCCAGTGGCTCAGTAGTCCTTCTGTACTACAGGTGGTCCTCAAGTTATCACCGCAGTTGATCCAAAAATTTCTGTTGAGATAGTTGTTAAGTGAATCACTGCTACTGTTAAATTAGTCTCATGGTTGTTAAGTGAATCTGGCTTCCCCATTGAATTTGCTGGTCAGAAGGTCACAAAAGGGGCTCCTAGGATCCCAGAACACTGCGACTGTCATAAATATGAGCCAGTTGCCAAGTGTCTGAATTTTGATCATGTGACCATGGGGAGGCTGCAATGTGGGAGAAATGGTCATGCCACTTTTTTTAGTGTCATTAAAAGTACTGTTGTAAGTTAAGAATTACATGTATTTAGGATGAAGATGATGCCCTAACACAGCATTCTTTGTAAAGGTCCTTCTCTGCCTCTACCCTCCAAAATTTGCATTTAGAATAGCTATACTGTACAAAAGAATGTCTATGGAAATTCTCAGTCATCCAGGTCATGGGTGCTTTTTTCAAGAGGCAACTGGGGTTTCTGGTTTTTCTTTGAAGACATTCAAAGAGCCGAGGTGGCGCAGTGGTTAGGGTGCAGTACTGCAGGCCACTTCAGCTGACTGTGATCTGCAGTTCAGCGGTTCAAATCTCACCGGCTCAAGGTCGACTCAGCCTTCCATCCTTCCGAGGTGGGTGAAATGAGGATCCAGACTGTGGGGGCAAGTTGCTGACTCAATTTGCTAAAAAAATTGTAAACCGCTTAGAGAGGGCTGAAAGCCCTATTAAGCGGTATAAAAGTCTAATAATAAATAAATTTTGCTTCTCCTCCAAGAAGCTTCTTCAGCCCTGGCTGGATGGTGGGGAATGGAAGGATTTATACCAGTGGTGGGATTCAGCCAGTTCGCACCTATTCAGGAGAACCGGTTGTCAACTTTCTATGCAATTTGGAGAACCGGTTGTTGGAAGAAATCTCGTTTTGTTTTTTCCCCACTTTACAGGGCTAATCCTGTAATGGAGGCAGGAAGGAAACATTCTGGTGTTGTTTCTAGCCTAATCTTTATTGCCCTGCTTACAGAAACTGCCTCTCCGGTTAATCCTGATTACCTTGTAACAGCAAAGGCCAAGCGCCCATTGACCTGAGTGATGTTCAGTTGGCCCACATGGTCACATGACCACCGAGCCATGCCTATCCAGCTGGTCATTAGGGCAGAGAACCGGTTGTTAAATTATTTGAATCCCACCCCTGGTTTATACCCTTTGAACACAGCTGGTAATTAACGACCCACTAAAAGAATGCAAATGACTAGCTTGTCTGCAAGGAGTCTAAATCGTTTCATTCCCCACCATCCAGTCAGAGCTGAAGAAGCTTCTGAGATGAAAAGTCTTCAAAGAAAAAACAGAAACTCCAGTTGCCTCTTGAAAAAAGCACCTTTGGCATTTACAAAAGAATGTTTTGCTGGAGACAGATGACTGAGAAGCAAAGTCCTCAATGTTTGCTTCCATACTAGTGGTGAAATTCAATTATTTTTACTACTGGTTCTGTGGGCGTGGCTTGGTGGCTATGGTGTGGTTTGGTGGGCAGGAGAAGGATCCTGCAAAATCTCCATTACCACTCCACTCTGGGGCCAGCCAGAGGTGGCATTTGCCAGTTCTCTGAACTATTCAAAATTTCTGGTACCGGTTCACCGAACTACTCAAAATTTCCATTACCAGTTCTCCAGAACCTGTCAGAATCTGCTGGATTTCACCCCTGATCCTAGGCACCAACGGTGGAAAAACAGTGAATAATAAGTTCTACATAGTGCAGAAACATATCATTGTAATTACATTTCTCTGGGACAATTCCATATGTGTAGTTGTACAAATAGGTAAAGATCAGTAGTGTCCAACTCTAGGGCATGGTGTTCATCATTTCTTGGCCAAGGGGACCAACATTGTCTGAAGACTATATGTTAGGACTATACATTATGTCTCAGCGTTCTGAGCTTCAGACCTAAACCTGGATGAAAATGCCTCCCAGTATATAATAATACTATAACTATACACTGAGGTGCACAGAATGATGTTACTTCTCACCATAGTAGTACCTATTTATCTACTTGCATCTGCATGTTTTCAATCTGCTAGGTGGACAGGAGCTGGGGCAAGTATGAGCCGAGGTGGTGCAGTGGTTAGGGTGCAGTACTGCAGGCCACTTCAGCTGACTGTTATCTGCAGTTCAGCAGTTCTAATCTCACCGGCTCAAGGTTGACTCAGCCTTCCATCCTTCCGAGGTGAGTGAAATGAGGACCCAGACTGTGGGGGCGATATGCTGACTCTGTAAACCGCTTAGAGAGGGCTGAAAGCCCTATGAAGCGGTATATAAGTCTAACTGCTATTGCTATTGCTAAGTAACAAGAGCCCATCCTTTTGTGCAGACCTCTCAAACCTGGGCTGTCAGCTGTGTGACAAGCTGGGTGTCTTTAACCACCAAGCCATTGCAGTGCTAAAATTTAAGCAGGATTCCAGAATTTAAAATGAATGAATTTTAATTTTACTTAAATCACAAAAGAAAGATTTCGAGTTTCAGAGGATCACAATGGTCTACAATATTTCCACATTGCTCACAAGATTGTCTTTCTTTTGAAAAAGAAGGGAAATTTGAAAGAACAACTGGAGGAGGATGAACTAATTCTCCTGAAATTATTGAATTTGGTCCTGTCTTTGTAAAAGGAATGCCTACATCTTGGATGGTTTTATTTTACAAATTCTACTCGGTTGAGTAAACAAATATACTTAAACTGCATGCCTAAATCTGTGGGGGTGGGAGGGAGAGCTGGAGCAAATAAATATTGAATAAATCCAGAGCCTTTTCTCTTTCCATGAACTTTCATTTTAGCAAATCTGAAACCGGTCTGCTCAAGCTTTATATTTGGTATTCAGAGATAAATATAAAAAACTTGATTTGTTCTTAATCTGAAGTTAAGAGAGGGTTGATTTACATGTTGCAGTCCCTGTGCAACATGTATTGTCAGGGGAATCAGTGAAAGAAATATGTCGAGAAAGGTTCCAATGCTTTTCCTTCTAAGTGAAGAAAAATGTCTGCTAGATTGCCTTTACAACAAGGCTTTAGCCCAGCCGATGTCCAAATCCCATGCTTTGCATCACATGCCATTCTTCCTCTGATGCATTTGTATCTCTGGCCAAGCCATTCATTTTAATTAAATACAGAAGACACAAACCTGTTTCAGTGGACATGCTCCATTAGAAGCCCATCACGCTCAAAACAAACTCATTTCTCTTTTCTACAGCCAAGAATTAAATTCAGATATCGTAGCATGCAAAGGACAAAATGGAATTCATGAACTGAGTTCCAATTACTTAGGCAGCCATCATGGCCCCTTCCAAAGAAGTTAACTTCATATGCTAAAGGGAAGCAGCACCATTTTTGAGAAGTGTGGGGCTTTCTTTGTGTTTATGGTGCAAGAACACTTGTCCTGAGCAAATAGTGTGAAAAATAAGGCTATGTAATACTAAATATACCTTTTTTATTTTAATTGGATCACTAAACTGTGATAACTCACTGAACCTACTATGAAACATGAAAACATAGCCAGCACATTAAGGGATATTGTTTGGAATTTTAATCTTGAATATACCCAACAGTCCTTTATATTTAACCAAGAATCTTTTTCCCCTTTAAATTATATCTGTAGTTATTGTTATGTGTATATACATGTGTGCGTGTGTGTGTGTGTACATGTGTGCGCATAGCAATAGCAGTTAGACTTATATACCGCTTCATAGGGCTTTCAGCCCGCTCTAAGCAGTTTACAGAGTCAGCATATTGCCCCCACAGTCTGGGTCCTCATTTTACCCACTTCAGAAGGATGGAAGGCTGAGTCAACCTTGAGCCGGTGAGATTTGAACCGCCGAACTGCAGCTGAAGTGGCCTGCAGTAGTGCACTCTAACCACTGCGCCACCTCGGCTCCATGTACATGCATGTATATGACATCACAAACGAAGCTTTTTATTTTAGAGAAGACCATTGTAGTGTCAATAGAAGAATATTGTTCCTCGGGCAGAAAGTTCCAGATACTATCCAGATAGCACTTCAGATTGTTCAGGAAAATGGAATTATATGAAAGTTTAGATACTTTCCATAACATGCCATGGTGTGGAATTAGAATGGATAGCCTGCAGATTAAGGCCTTAATTAAGGGCAGGGGTGGGATCGTACCGGTTTAACAACCAGTTCGCTGAGTGTGTGCTTAAAGAAGACTTACCTTTCGGATTACTGTTTGGGAAGGAAAACAGCTGAGGCACGGTAGTCCACTCTGCCACGCGACTCAGCTGAGAAAATAAAGATCAGTAAAGCACAGGGGCAGGTGGGAGGGCCCACTTGGAATCGAACCAATTCACTCCCAGTGATCTTCGGAGCTACCAGTTCGCCTGAACCAGTCCAAACGGTAGAATCCCACCCCTGGTCCAGGGGTTCGTTTCAGTTTTGGTAAAATTGATGGACAACTGCAACTAAAAATCAGGGAAGCAATTTCAGAGACTCCACAAGGAGCCTTACATTTTCCCTCATACTTTCCCCACCACCCTTGCCAATCTCAAGAAGCCAACTACAAACCTTTCCCACGACCTTCCCTAAATACTCAGTGTTTCAAAAGCAAGGAACATTGCTTCCTTCCCCAGCCTTTCTATCGTGCATAACCTTACACAATGTGAATAATTACCTTGTTGATTGTAGTTCACAGTGCCTCAAAATTGCCAAGTGGTCTCGATTTTGGTGAAATTTGAAAATGTGCACAATGGAAGATAAAAAATTCAGTCAGACAGATGCCACACTTTACATATTTATCCAATATGTCTATTATCATAGGCAGTGTGCTACTACTAACCTATAATGTAGAACATTTTTCTAGCCCAAGAAATACAAATATTATGCTCTGATTATCATCTTTATCACACTCAGTGGTTGGTAAATATGAGTAAACTGTGTGTCTCCTAATGTTTTCTCACACCTGCTCAAGGAAGTGGCTTTCTCTTGAAGACATCAGCTGCCAAATAATAGCTTTCCAGTTAAACTGACAGGCCGTAGTTGCCTTCATGAAATAGTGCCTTTGTTTGAGGAAGTGGATTTCATTAGCTTTAATCCTTATAAATCTTTTGAATGCATATCCAAATGATCATCAGCCTTTTTTCTCCTTCCCTCCCTTATTTGTAAGCATGCTACAGTCTATAAAAGGAAATAGAGCAACACTTAACTCCACATAAACATTTGTTTGCAATCAGAAAAGCTTAAAAGCCCTCTGTATATCATATCACAAAATGACAAATGCTTCCTAGCTCTGTAGCATGCGAGAGAGGAGGGGGGAGCATGTTGACTGTTTATCCAATCACCTTCAAAAATGATAGAAGGGATAACAGAACACTAAAAATATGCCTCTTTCAGAGGGATTATTTCTTCTGTAATTTATAATGTCCTGATCCCAAATTCCTGCAACATTGTTTTTTTACACATGAAAACAAGGATGACCATCTGTTAGTAACTGGTTGTTTATTTATTTTATTGTCATTTTTATAGCCTGACTGCAGACTTGCTAGGTTGATTTAAACAATGTTGTACTGTTTCTTCACAATGGGTGGAAAAGGGCTCCATAACCATCCAGGGATTAAAATTGGTTCTGAACTATCTGAGATCCATAGGCAGGTATAGGGTATTTTAATGGTTTCTCCTTAGAATTTTTAGTGCAAATTCTGCCTTTAGGAAATCATTTTGAAGTACAGCAGATAACATCGAGTGAGGGTTAGGTACCATGCAGTTTTCATTCGTGCATCCTTTGAACATACATAAATGATTGAAGTAAATACAAGTTGCAGGATTCAATGTTTCACTTTCTTTTAAAGGACAAAACACAAATTACTTGCAATAGGCAAGCCAGCTAGAGCAGCAACCCCCAACCTTTTGGGTACCAGGTACCCAAAGGTACCAGTTCTATGGAGAGAAGAGGTTTTTTTGCAGACTAGAGTGGGCATGGTTTTGTGTGCTGCCTGCATCCCACCGATGGAGCTTTGCTTCTATGGCCAAGATTCTGGCATATTTGTGGCCTAATGTCGGTTTGGGGATTGGGGACCTCTGAGCTAGATGACGTGAAGAGAAAATAAGAATGAGAAGCTTATATACCGTACTTCTTCCATGTTCCTTCCAAGTTTAGAAAGAGTTTCTTGAAAAAGCAAGTTGAGGGAAGGGGGGTGCTTCTTAAATGATCCAGCTAATATTGTGGAGAGGAAGAGAGAATTGTATGCAGATGAAGTAGAAAGAAAATAGGTATGTTGTATGATAGGTCTGTGTGTTAGAGTGTGTGTGTGTGTGTGTGTGTGTGTGTATTTGTGCATACATGCATGATGTGTTCATCTCCAAAGAGTTTGCAGAAGCTAACAAAACCTTTCCCACAGATGATTGCCTACTATGTTTTAAAGGATGAGATTCCCATATTTGCATCTTGGACTGGGCTGAGAAGCATATTGACAGCCAGGAAGAAGTAACATAACATAGCCTACTCAAATCCTTCAACGTTCCCAGAACAGAAGACAGCTGAGAGTAATACCAGCTAAAGCTTTTCAGGCATCTTCATGGGCAGCCTAATGTAGAACACATGATAGCACTCAAACATGCGATTGAAGAAAGCTAGGTCAGGACAGTAAGAGTGCCTTTCTATATCCAGGACAGAGTGGGTGCTAGAAATAAGCTATAGATTATTTTTCTCATCAAAGAGCAAGATCACAGTACAAATTAATTCAAGACAAAATTGCTTTACAAAAAGCTTCCATATGATTATTTTTTCCCCACTTGGAGAAAAAAAAGGCTATTAGCAAGAAAATCAGTTAAATCTTGTCATCCAAACTGAGCTTTAATTTCAACATGATGTACACATATGCTGATTTATGCCTCTATGTTATTTAGCTACCAATATTTTGAATTCAACTAATTTTGTTTGCTGTATCTACCTAGGTAAAGAACAAGCCTATATTTTTCCCATTTTTAGTGATCTACAAATTACCCTACCCCAATTAATTTTGAATTTCTGACTACTCTAATTAAGATGTCATTCAAATTGACTAACAATATGCATTGCTTTGCATATTGTTAGTCAATTTCTTTAAACCATTTTTTGTCTAGAGGATACGTTATGCTCTGGGAAGAGGAATAATCAATTCATATCTACTTTACGTATTCAGCATTTTTTAAATAGTAACTAGGATTCCAAGATCCGTCTCAAAGTTCCTTCTGTTGAGCCAGTTGCCACATATACTATACCAGTGCACTTGGCTTTTCTTGACTAAATGTAGAACCTTACTTTTTTCATCATTGAATTTCATTTTAGCAATAGCAGTTAGACTTATATACCGCTTCATAGGGCTTTCAGCCCTCTCTAAGCGGTTTACAGAGTCAGCATATTGCCCCCACGGTCTGGGTCCTCATTTTACCCACCTCGGAAGGACGGAAGGCTGAGTCAACCCTGAGCCGGTGAGATTTGAACCGCCTAACTGCAGATAACAGTCAGCTGAAGTGGCTGCAGTACAGCACTCTAACCATTGCGCCCCCTATTTTGTTAGATATTGCCCAATATTCAAGTATGTCAAGATCCTTCTGAATCTTAAGTCTATCTTCTGGAATATTGGCTGTCCCTGCCAGCTTGATATCATCTGCAAGTTTGATGCGTTCTCCATCTATCACCTCATCCAAATCATTGACGAAGATGTTGAAGAGTACTAGGCCTAAAACAGAGCCTTGGGGTACTTCACTGCATACTTCCCTCCATGTAGATGCAGTTCCATTGAGGACTACACATTGACTATGGTTGGTCATTCAGTTACAAATCCCTCTGGTGGTGATGCTGTCTAACCCACATTTTTCTATCTAATCAAGTAGTAAGTTATGTCTATTTTATCAAATGCTTTACTGAAGTCCAAGAAAATTATATCAACAGCTTTCCTCTAGTCCACTAATTTTGTCACTTACAATTTTATTAACTTATCTTCTTATAAAATACATCAAATTATCTCCTCTTCTCATATCTCATCTCTTACCTATAAACAAATTCTTAAAGCTTTATCATTCAGTCCTGATCATATAGTTCATTAAGTGATACCATGTTATCAATTTTAAATTTGATCAAATAAAAGAGCTTTATATTCCTTCCTTTTACTTTTAACAATCTTGATCTTTAGTCCCTTCAAATAATATCCTAGAACTTGGTTTTTTAAAATATTTTTGCCCTTTCTCATAAAGTTTTTCAGTGTTTTAACAAGTCATTTAATTCTTCAATTATGTTCAATTTTCAAGTGCTTAATACAGAACAAATACATTTTTTCAACTTTTTTTATCTTTCAACAAATGCAACTTTTGATATTTATTGGATTTGGATTTCAAAAAGTAGGGGGAAATCAATTGAACAATGTATTTTAGTTCAATTCAGTGGTGGCATATTGAAATGTAAAATTATATTTGGAGCACAGAATTTAAGCAAATCTTATAGGAATTCTCATCTTTGTTCTATTATTTGTTCTATTAAATTATCAGAAAATAATTTTCCCATTACAAGGATCCAAATTGCATATATTTGCTATTATAGCACTTAGCAATAGCAATAGGACTTAGATACTGCTTCATAGCACTTTTCAGTCCTCTCTTAAGCAGTTTACAGAGTCAGCATATTGCCCTCAACAACCTGGTTCCTCATTTTACCGACCTCGGAAGGATGCACAATTGAGTCAACCTTGAGCTAATCAAGTTCAAACTCTTGGCCTGTAATATTGCATTCTAATTCCTGCACCATTACAGCTCTTTATTATATTATACATTATATTATAGTTATTATATCATATAATAAATTTTGCAATTTTGTTGGTTTAAATACAAATTATCTATTCTCTATAATATAGAGAATAGGTAATTTGTACCTGTTGGGGAACCACTCAGAACATGTACCTGTTTATTAGTTATAAAATGAGTGGCTATATTTTAAATAAATAAATAAATAAATGTATCTCCCTTCTCCTCCTTGTCCTCATCCTCTTCCTGTTGCAAAAGATCAGAAATTCAGTAATGAATGCAGGACATAAAAAAAAACAGATTAGGGACAGATTATTGTGGAGAAAAATCTATCAATGTAGTCAATAGGAGTTGAAAAGAACTTGATGGCTCATAATCATTTTTTAAAAAGGTATCCATAGCTGTTTAAACTTCCTCTCCAAAGTCATAGGGCAAACTACACTGTTCCTATCCCTGTTTATTATACAATAGTAATAGCACTTAGACTTACATACCACTTCACAGTGCTTTCCAGCCTGCTCTAAGTGGTTTACAGACTCAGCATATTGCCCACAACAATCTGGGTCCTCATTTTACTGACCTCAGAAGGATGGAAGGCTAAGTCAACCTTGAGCCGGTGAGAATCAAACAGCCAAACTGCTGGCAGGAGGCAGTCAGCAGAAGTAGTCTGCAGTACTGCATTCTAACCACTGCGCCACCGTGGCTCATTACACATGAACTTCATGTATTAGTACAGGAGCTGAGATAGAAAGGGGAATGAAAGAACATTTTTCCAAAAGTGTGATATCAATACAATAGATTAATGCAGAGGAATGAGTTCCTCCTCTAAAATGGCAAGAAATAGTTGGGATGCACACAGAAGTAGAAGAAAATGTGGCCAGGGATATCCAGATGAATTTAGATCATATTTTATACCCAGTTACTGGACACACCAAATAATGATTACCTTTTTAAGGAAGACTAAGCTATGCTTTGGAAGTCTAATAGTACATATCTAGAAATGTTGGAAAGAATGCCCTTGGTTTGGTTTGGTTTGGTTTTTATCAAAAGAGAAAAATGTATGGATAAGAGCTGACTTTTCTGCAGTTCAGTAATGGCTTTTCTGGAGAAACACAGAAACCTCAGCCTCAGGACAATAGCTTCAACATAAGTATGGTTCTAAATTACATATGTACAGAAAGCTAAGATATCTGAATATGTCTATAACATTATGTTGATTTCCTGTCCCTTGATTTAGGACTGGCAGCTGCATCCTACATGTGAAAGATAATTTTAAAGTGATTTGGAATAAGAAATAGAGAACAAAGTAAATTAAGCTGTGTGTGTGTGTGTGTGTGTGTGTCAGGGGTGGGTTTCTCGCCCCGTTCCAACCGGTTCGGTTGGAACGGGGCCGCCGGCGTCCTCATGCACGCGCGCGGTGCACGCATGCGTACTAGCGTCTGCGCGATGCTCCAGCTGCTCCTGGACGATCATGCAGGTGCTGTATGTGTCCTGCGCATGCGTGGAAGCGCAGAACTCATCAAAACCTGGTAAGGACCGCGGGCGGGCGGGCGCGCCCTTCGCCATTCCCGGAAGTTACTTACTTCCTGGTTCGGCGACCAACCGGTTCGCAGGGACCGCCACGAACTGGTTGAAACCCACCCCTGGTGTGTGTGTGTGTGTGTGAGTGTGTGTGTGTGTGTGTGTGTGTGTATGTTTTGCTAATGAAATTTTTCATTGTAAAGAACAATCTTGTTTGTGCAAGATTTCTTTGTATCTTAATTTTTTGTATCATAGCTTTATGCTCCACCCTTTAAATATATGATTGTGGTAATTTAGAATAAATATTTTAAATGCCATCAAAAATGAAATTATTAAAATGTGATTCATTTGATGTAAGGTTCTGGGTTTTTTTTTATTACTCTTACTATATGCATTTTTAATATCATGTTATTAGGAAAACTATAAGAAAATGTTTCCCTTTGGCTTTTTTAAAAAAAATAAACTTTTCTAGACATTTTGGATTTTCAAATCTTCCTAGCTTTCTTCAAACACACACAGACACACAAACACGCACACACACATGGACCAGCTCACTTTTTCCCTAAGGAAATAACATTACAAGCTTACATTCCTAAATAAATGCAAGACTGCACAAGGCAAACAACTCTTCTTGTTTGAAAGAAATTGTTGGCTGGCCTTTCACAACTTCTTCTTGATCCAGAAATATGCAACAGCAAAGAATTAGTTCTAATATTTACCATTCCCTGTTTAATTTTAAGTTCGCCAAAATAGTCCTGCTGCTAATTCTTTATGCAGGTTTCTCTGTTAGAAACAAATACTGAAGATACAGTAATCTATATTTCAGTAATACTGTTTTATAGACATGTATTGTATTTTTTTTTTCAGAATTGTGAATTAAATCCCACAAATTCTGTAGGGCACTTATATCTAAATTTCAGTTCAGCTATGAAACTCACTTAGATCTTGGGTGCACGATTCAGCAAGATTGCGGACACATTATTACATAGATTTCAGTTTTGTGGATAATTTCTAAGAAGCATCCAACATATTATCATATTCAGGTAAACAGCCAGTGAACTATTTTTGAATTAATAAAGTTAATAAAGCAATAACAAAAAAGTAGCCTTGGGAATCTTATTCTATCTTTAAGGTTTTTCTTTTTCCATTTGTTGTTTTTGCTATGTTGTTGCCTTTATTCTCTGAAAGTTTTGTAACTCCAGGGAAGATGTTAGGCAATGGTTTCAATTAAAACAGATAGATAATAAATACCAAATAATGGCTTATAATTGCTTTCTTGTTTGGCAGATTCCCACATATTATTAGTCTATGATGTGGTGTCTTGGGAAATAATCATATACTCAATGCTCGTTCCTTAATTCATCTGTCTTTTCTCCTTTTTCTTGCTTTATCCTCTCTTCCTTTCCCTTGTGCACTGACTTCAGCATCATAATTTTAATAATGAATAAAAAAATTAGCAATTTCCTCTTTATTGCTCTTGGCTTTGACATCAAACTGTTCAATGATTTGTTGGCTTCCAGAGAAAAAAATACGAATCCCTCTATCTCATTTCTGATGCCGGTTCGGGCCCAAAGGAATAGCAGAATTAGTTTTAAATGAGCTGGGAAACTGCACTTATTGGAAAATGGAAACAGGTCACCTAAGCAAAGAATACACTGAGGAGGAAACAACATTGAGGTTCAAGATGCTTGCTTGCTTTCTCGCTTACCATCCCTTGATAGGCAATTGGGGGTTGGGGGTGTTGGCAAACCTTGGCAGGCCAAAATCTGGAATATTCAGCAATTCAGATAATGTATGTGCAGAAGTATCGGTATCAATAGTGAGAATTTGCAAAGTATTTCTGAGTTAAATTTATGTTTTACCGACAAAGAAATAAGAGAGTAGTATAGATCTATTTCAAGCTATTTAGCTTTCATCAGATAGCCATACCCTTCTGGGACTTGAACCCTTGCTGCTTACATATTAGGTCTAAGCCCATCTAAGACCAGAAAGGTAGGGATGGCTGATGAGAGCTAAATAGCTTGAAATAGATCTATACTAGCCTCCCTTTATTTCTTTGTCAGTAAAACATAAATTTAACACACACACAAAATAGTTTGTCATGAAAACAAACCTGCGAAGGCTTCTAGATTGGGGCTGAAAGGTGAAAATGGAAGCAGTACACTCTGTCCCATAATTGGGTAGACCAGGTTGCTGCTGATAAACTGGTCCCATCGGAGAAAAAACAAAATATTTCTGAATCCGATAATACCCAATTGCTATATCTCATAGAGTAGAGCTGTCAAACTCCTGGCCCACGGGTCGGGTGCATCACACGCTGGCCATGTTCACACCAAGTTTAGTGAAGGGGGAAAAAGTTCCCATACATCATGTGATGCTATAACGACGTGAGTTTGACACCCCTATCATAGACCTTTATTACAATTGTTCTTGCCAATATCAGTAGCTCAATGACTGAGATTGGCTTGTGACATGTATTTATTTTATTTTATTTTGTCAAACATGTACAAGGTAACAGGTATAAGTATAAACATGGACATGAACAAAGGAAATGAGTACAAATAAATGGGGACAGTAGGCACGCTGGTGCACTTATGCACACTCCCTTAGGACCTCTTAGGAATGGCGTGACATCCATGGTAGACAGTTTGAGGTTGAACTTATGGGGATTTGGGAATGTAACAATGGAGTCCGGTAGAGCATTCTAGGCATTCACTCTGTTACTGAACTCATTTTCTGCAATCAAGTTTGGAGCGGTTTACCTTTATCTATTGTTTGCCCGCGTATTATTGAGGTCGAAGCTGAAGTAGTCATTGACAGGTAGGACGTTGTAGCAGACAATTTTGTGTACTATGCTAAGGTCAGACCGCAGGTGGTGTAGTTCTAGGTTGTCCAAGCGCAAGATTTCAAGTTTGGTGGCATAATGGATTCTGTTGTGAGCAGGGGAATGGAGTACCCTTCTTGTGAAATACCTCTGGACTTGTTCATTTGTATTATAGTTAGCACAGGATTCAAGAACATCTTTCTTCACTGATATCTGAAGAAAGATGTTCTTTCCATCTCTTTTAGCATTCAGTCTCATTGCCACCAGCATCCCACACGCAGTTCCAGACATGGTTGGAAGACAAATAACATGGCTATCTTAGGGAAGCTGAGCAGGCAAGGGTTTAAGGAATGCTGACTGAGAAAACTCCTCAAGCATATTGTCTCGAGTTCTTCATACTTTCTTGGTTGCCAGCTTTCCCTTGATAGATTTCCAGATAGGTGGTCAGCTGTGCTCAAAACCTGTCATCAACTCCTGTGATGGATCTGGAGTACTTCGTGAGGATGGATGTGGCATTTCATTTTTGGTAAAATGGGACAACTCCATCCGTTTTAGAAGCCTGACATTTGAAAAAGCAATGATTAAATGCTGCCACTATTTGTGCAGAGGGTTTGGGGAGGGAAAAAATACTGACAATAGTGGTGTTGACAGGTCTGTCATTTCATACAACTTTTGTGGCATGATAAACTGGTTCCCAATGCACTGGGGTAGAATGCAATACAGTGAAAGCTGCAAGAAAATGTTTCCCATTTTCAGTCACAAATCTTTGCTTGCATGTACGATGGTATGTATGACCGACTAATCATGCAAGATGACATTTAGAAAAGGACATTGAATTATTCAGCACATGGACCTAATAGCAGACCTTTGGCATAATGAATTGTAAATGACCAGATCTAAAGATAATTTCCTTTTAAGTTTGTTTTAGTTTGGGTTATTTAAATTCAGATTTAATTCAGATCTTACTGTGTTAAGAAATCAATTAACTTTTGGATGTACATCTGTTATTTATTCTGGCTTCCTCTACCTTATTGTATTAATTTAGGACAGATGTTCGGAGGTTACATGTAACAATTTCATCAATGGATACAATGCAATCCAATGCAGGTTATTTTTAAAAGAAACATGGTTCAGTCTTCTTGAATTAAGTTGATTCCCACCCAAGAGTCATTTCTCCTGAGTAATGGTTATCAAGAATCAATTACAATATCAAGTAATGATTTCCAAATGTAGGTGAAAAAAAGTCTTTAAAAATTAATCGCTACTTTTTTTTTTCATGTCACCAAATGCTGGTTCAAAACTCAAGTCATTTCTATGGATATACTACACAATCCAGTGTAGGTTTGAGGACTATGCACAAGTTATAACCTGCCAAATCTGAGCGATGCAGTGGAATAGCAATATCTGACCAAGTCTTCTTCATAGTGCAGGTAGTCCTCGATTTACAACAGTTCATTTCGTGACCATTCAAAGTTAGAATGGCACTGTAAAAAGTGACTTATGACTACTTTTCACACTTACAACTGTTGCAGCATCCCCATGGTCAGGTGATCAAAATTCAGATGCTTTGCAAGCAGTGATGTGCAGTGAGGTTTATGGCTGGTGAGGCACTGACACAGGGGTTTCAAATTTTTTTAGACTTGTGGATTTCAACTCCCAGAATTCCACAGCCAGGCATGCTCAATTCTGATTTAAAGCGACAGCATTTTCCCCCTTGCAAAATAAGTTTTCCTTCATTCTTTTTCTTCTCCCTCCCCCTCCTTCCTCCCTCTCTCCCTCCCTCTCCCCCCTCTCAAACAGACACACGCACATAGAGAAGTTGGATCCCTCTCTCACTCACTCTCTCTCAAACAAACACAAACACTGAAGTTGGATTGGATATATTTTCCAATAGCTTGAAAGCAGCTCCTCTGCCATACCCCCCACTTTTCCCTGCTCCCTTCCGATCCGAGCCTTTGATTGCAGGTGGAGCCACATTGCCTTTTCAAACTTGTAATCAGTGAAGCTGGGCTTATATACTTTTATCCAGCTCTGTGTGTGTGTGTTTCTGTGTGTGTTTTGAAAAGGCAACATGGCTCTGCATGCAATCAAACTTTTTGAATTCCTCCCCCCTCTCCCACACCTTTTCCAGCTGTTTCAGACAGGATTTCAACTCTGCTCTTACCTGCCCTCATGAAAGGAAAAAAATGTAAAAGGAGAAAGGCAAGAGCTCTGAGGTTAGACTGAGCTAGTTGCTCCCAGAGAACTCTAAAAAGCCTCTAAAAATGCCCTCTACAGGAGGCGAGAGAACCACGTGCCACCTTTGCATAAGGCATTTTTCGCCTTTTAACCCTTGCTTAACTCTGCTCAAGTGATCATAAAGATAGAGTAAAGGAGGCACATGGTTCTCTCGCCTCCTCCTGCAGTTAAGCACTAAGCAGAGTCATCCACTGTGACTCTGGCAGCAACTACCTCAGCCTTTTTCCTTTTAAATTTGTTTTTCTTTTCATGATGACAGTGGTGAGGCCCTGCCTCCCCTGACTGCACGTCCCTATTGGCAAGTGGTTCATATTTGTGACGGTTGTCGTGTCCTGGGATGAGCTATTGCAACCTTCTGACAAGCAAAGTCAATAGGGAATCCAGATTCATTTGTTAATGAATGTTACTAATTTAACAAGTGTGGAAGAAAAGTTTTAAAAATGAGGCAACCTTACTTAAAAAAAAATGTTTCACTTAGCAACATAAATTTTGGTCTCAATTGTGATTGTAACTCGAGGTCTACCTGATGCCTCAGGAAGGAGGCAATGATGACACTGAGTGGGGCTGAGTGTGGCTGAGGGTTATGGTGATTGATGCTGGTGGTTAGGGGTGTCATGAAGAAACCAATAGAGAGACAAGTTTGTTTGATGCAAGGTTTTTATCTCTCTCTAGCAATCAAGTGTTAACCGGCACTGAATGACAATGATACAAAGGTAAGAAAATCCAAGTCAGCATATAAGCATGGCCAAGCAGGCGTGGCATTGGTGATGGATGGGCTCCACCCTGAATGGCAGCCCGAGGGCTGACACCTGCATTCACATTTATGATGGCTTCTCAACCATCTATACATTGTCTGTGCCTCAGCACATAAGACTACAGATCCTGAGGAAAACAGAATTTCTGCTTGACGTCAATCAGAGGTTTTACTGAATACTCTTACATTGAGAAACTGGGCCTGTATCCCTCTTTCTGGGAATATTTCCTCTGCAAGTAATCAACAAATAAAATTCAGCGCATGATATACAAGATTGGGAGAATCAGTTTAGCGGTTCCTTGCTGGATACAACTTTTCTTTTCTGATTAAGGATTTTATAACAGGTTGTGTTGCCTTGTGAGTGACAAAGTCACAGAGGGAAGAAGCTCTTGCAGTACACTAAAGCGGAGATAGATTTTCAGGGCCAGGATATATTTTACATTTTAGCTGCCAACACTTTATTGAAAAAAATGGCACTATCTGTAGCCAAATCTAGGACAACAACTGATCATAATGCAATCATTAATTCCTGTGCATTCTCATACCTTGCTTGGTTTTGAAATATTTGATTGATTTCAGCACTAGAGTCATTCTCAGATCCACAAGTTTTTATAGGCAGGGTTGCTACTTAGATAGCAGATTCGCTAGATCTGAATCGGTGTGAAATTGTGGGGGGGAGGGGAATTAAGAATAGAAAATACCATTGTCATTATTGTAAAATATGACCAGATCTAAGTAAGTAGAAAATAACTGACAAAATGGCCTGGTAAACCTCTTAAGTGGTTTAGCACTTCCTACGAAAGAAAGAAAGAAAGAAAGAAAGAAAGAAAGAAAGAAAGAAAGAAAGAAAGAAAGAAAGAAAGAAAGAAAGAAAGAAAGAAAGAAAGAAATTCAGCACACATGCACCCTCTTTTTTGCCCTTAAAGTAGTTAATCACAAACATAGTCAATTCTCTTTCTTGTGGTTGTGACAGCACACCTTCACACTAAGGGGATGGAAAAAAGTGATGTCTGATAAACCTCGACATATAGAGGAAGGAATAATTAGTATCACACTGCATGGTAAGCCAGCATGGGAGTAGGTAGGACACTGGTCAGGAATCTAACTTTCCTATTAAGTAGAATATGGTAAATTGGCCAGGAGATTTTAAATTGTAATAATTTAAAGGAACCCTTTAGTTATAACAAATTAAGATGTGATAAAAGGAAGGATGCCCAAGGAGCATCTTTAATTCATTTCTCACTGCTAAAAGAACTTCTTGGTATCAACAATTCTGCATTTGGATTACAGAGTCCTGAAAAATTCCAGAAAGAAAATGGATGAAAATTTAGGGCAGCATAATTGGAAGGTTAACCACTCTAATCTACTCCTTCAAAGTAATTCATCAATGTAATCCACCAAATTAATTAAGTTTTTTTTAATTAACTTCAATTTGTAAGATTCTCTGTATGAAAAAAAAATCTATTAATTTTAATGTGTAAGATTTATCCTCATTCTAGGATCAACATACCTGCAAAAGTAATTTAATTTAAACATTAGCAAAACTGAACTTTAAAAATTAAGTTAATGGGTTTTACTTTAAAGTCCATTTCCATGAAAGTATTTTCCCCATGTCTTTAAAATTTCCACTATTTGTTATATTAAAACTTACAATTGAGTGGCAACTTTTGATGAGACTGTGGGATGGAGATACCTAAAGTTAGAAAGGTTATGTACCCTCAATTATGTGCTATTGGATTAAAGTGTAGGTGATTTTTATCCAATGTTTTTTAAGAAAAGAGAAAATAAAATCTTCTTTAATAAGAGAAGGAAATTGGGTTCTTAATCAAAGTGTTTTCTTTTGATTCAGACCAGGTTAAGGCAGATGATATTCTGAATGGTTGAATTGTACCTTGGAACCAATTTTTTAATGAAAGCCTACTCCCAGTCCAATTTCTTTGTTTTTGATGCATTGCAAATAAGATGTAGGCAATGCTTGTTTCAGTGATGGTATTCAAATAATTTAACAACCAGTTCTCTGCCCTAATGATCAGCTGGGTAGGCGTGGCTCGGTGGTCATGTAACAGTGGGCATGGCCAACTCAACGTCACTCGCCTTAGCTGTTACAATGCAATAAGGGTAAACCGAGAGGCAGTTTCTGTAAGCAAGGCAATAAAGATGAGTCTAGAAACAACACCAGAATGTCTCCTTCCTGCCTTCCTTACAGGATTAGCCTTGTAAAGTGGAGAAAAACAAAAGGAAATTTCTTCCAATAACCGGTTCTCTGAACTGCTTAGAAAGTTAACAACTGGTTCTCCCGAATAGGTGGGAATTGGCTGAATCCCACCACTGGCTTGCTTGGAGTGCACCAAATCAAGTCAAGGCTAGTTTATGAATGCATTAAGCACTATTTATATAAATGGAGCCACTTCTACAGTAGGTTGATTGGACACATTGCAAATGTATTTATTATGTATGTTACAGGAATGAATATAAATGTTAATGGGAAGAGTATTGGAAGTCAAATGCAGATTTTAAAAAAAAAATAAACCAAGATGGGAGAGGGAAATTAACTAAAAATATAAATAAATACCCAGTAAGAACATTGGATGGCTTGACTTGAACAAATCATGAACACCTCCCACTCACACTTTAAAATAGGAAGACAAATGTGCTTGATGGTTATTTCTTATGGCTGCCAAGATGGCTTATTTTTATTCTTCATCTATGGAAAAACTGAAATAATACTTTAAGACTACCTTTAGTGTGTGTGAATAATTATATACCTTCCCAGCATTTCAGCTTCTCCAGATTTGTTATTTCCATTAAAGTTGCTGCGTGACATTGGAAAGGCCACTGTTGAGCAATAAAATGTACGGCAATCTAGAGAACACTGAGCACTTTTAAATCCCTCCCTACCCTTGACTTGTTCAGAGAGGACATCTACCAAACACATTCTCCTAGAGAAGCACATATCACTCCACAGTAACTGTCTTGTCTAAGGCCTTAGTGAGCTCAGAGCCAGGCATCACAGCAAGCCTATGGATACTCATTTGATTATTGTTGTTAGTTGCAAAGTCATGTCCAACCCATTGCAACCCCATGGACAATGTTCCTCCCAGCCTTCCTTTCCTCTACCATCCCCTGGAGTCCATTTAAGATCACCCCTACTGGTTCGGTGACTCCATCCAGTCATCTTATTCTCTGTCAGCCCTTTCTTTTTCCATCAATCTTTCCCAGAATTAAGCTCTTCTCCAGTGAGGCCTTCCTTCTCATTAGGTGGCCAAATTATTTGAGTTTCATCTTCAGGATCTGGCCTTCTAAAGAGCAGTCAGGGTTGATATATATACTTGTTTTTATTCTTCCAAGTCATAAGAATTCATTGTTATGGGAGGAAGTCACCCATTTGAAGATTCAGAATTTTTATTCATCAATAAAAACATGCTTGGCTTTATTTGGATAGCTGCTGATTTATTGAAAGTTGCACTACTTTATGTCAGTCTCTGCTTCGCTACTTGCTTTCGGCTGCCATTGAAACGGGGAGGAGGAGGCATGGTATTTGGGAGGGGAAGTTTTCAGTACAAGAGTGATTGTAAAAAAGGAGTTTGTTCTCACCATCTACTGTGCATGCTGCAGATAGTGGATTTGCCGCCAAGGCCAACTGTCCGGCATACCAACCTGATGATGTTTTTTGAAGATGAAACCCACATGACACCTGAGGGGTTTACTGATTGGACTATGGAATGGGGTTACCGGGGAAGGGAGTTGAGTCACATATTGATATCTATGATTACGCGCGCTTTTGCCTCAGATCTTGCTTTGCTTAGCTGCCATCTACTCATAACCAGTAAAAGTACTCTTAATTCTGCAAAATGGAGTTAAGTGCTTTCTTTCTTGGTTACTGAGGGATTTTTATTTTTATTTTAAAAAATCCTGAAGGATATTGAAGGTTTTGCCACAAACAATATATTGTTTCTTTCCTTTCTGCATCCAATTACATTGTCTAGCAGTCAAGCTTGTAAGTGATGATATCTTTCAGACATTAAGAGCCTAGAAGACTGATTGGGGGTATATTTTGTTCTATTTAGTGTTCTGATACAGATGCTGTCCCTTAGTAATCTTGTCAAAGCAGAGTGTCAGGTATTAAGAAAAAATGTTGCTTTTCTTAGGTGTCTAGAATATAGTCTCATACTCTATTTGTAGTTTCTCTTGTCGGATTCAAAATTAGCAATTGTGTTCTATGCCTTCCTAATTTTGGGATATCAAGCACACCAACTTAAATATAGAGTCAGACCTGGATTGTGATATTAGTCTAAGACAGAGATGTCAAACTCAAGACTCATGGGGTGCTTAAATCCAGCCCGTGTGGATGGCCTGGAAATATGAAAGAACCGGCCCGCAGTGCTTCTGGCAGCTGAAATGAACTGCATGCACTCCTCTGCCTCTTGTTTTCACTCTCCATGGCCTCCTTCAGCACTCTGCCAGCTGAAAGTGGGCTGAAAAATGAGCTTAAGTGGCCAGAAATGGGCCACGTGGCCCATTTTTGGCCAGCAGAGTACTCCAGGAAGCATCTGTCCTGCCCTCCTCACCTCTCTCCCTCAGCCACTGGCCTGCAGAAGAAAACTACAATGAAAGAAATCCAGTTTGAAGACCCTGGTCTAAGACAAAGTTAATTGAGTAATTCACAGTTGCAGAAACTGATATGCAACAGCCACGAGTTTACAGGTAATCCTTAACTTACAACCATTCATTTAGTGACTGTTCAAAGTTAAAGGGCACTGAAAAAAGTGACTTGCGATCAATTTTCCCACGACCGTTGAAGCACTCCCATATTCATGTGATCAAAATTCAGATGCTTGGCAATTGGTTCATATTTATGATACAGTTGCAGTGTCCTGGGGTCATGTGATCACCTTTTCTGACCTTCTGATAAGCAAAGTCAATGGGGAAGCCAGGTTCAGCTAACAAACTTAACTGTTACTAGCTTAACAACTGCAATAATTCACTTAGTAACTGTGGCAAGAAAGCTCCTCAAATGGCGCAAAACTTTCTCACTTAGAAACAGAAATTTTGGGCTCAAAATTTGTGGTTGTAAGTCAAGGACTACCTGTATGATTTCTGACTGACAGTCCAAATGTCTGGAATGTTATGATGGTGATGAAGTCACAAATACTGTGACTTCCATACCTCTTACAAACATCAGGATGTAAGAACATAAGGGTGGAATTTGCATCATGAATTCACTACACATTTCCGACCATCAAATCCTGCTGCTGCTGGTGGTTGAGTGTAAGTCAACATGATATGTTGAGCTATTCTAGTAAGCGGATGTAGTTGGTAGCTTGCTTCTCCTGTGTGACTTTTATTATGACCCATAAGGTAAAGCATGTCATATACAGTTAGAGATACTCTATTTGTACTTAGTATACACAAACACAAACCTCAAAAGCAACAGGATGTTGAGATTTCAGATTCTGGTATACCTAGTTGACTAACTTGCAGGTTATGCTGGTTCAGTTTCTCTTAAGATTCAATGTTTAGTTGAATGTTGCCATTTTCTTCAATGGTCCTCCCAGGCGCACAGGTTTACCTGCCACTTATTTAATTTTAATTTTTTTTATTTGACAAGTGCTTGTATCTAAATACAGTAAAAAACCTGCGATCTTCCTAGCATATTTTAATCTTTTTGTCTTATATACGTGGATGGGATGGATGTGCCATAGGATTTGCAAATACCTTCATAAGAAGCTATTGCTGTCATAGTTAGATCAGCAATGAAAGTGGAGCCAGAAACATCATACATCAAGGTGGATCCCCCCCCCAAGAAATCTCATTCCATGTTGAAAAGGGAAACTTGCAATTTTCCTCTACCTCTTTCTCCCTCATCACTGTTGTCTGAAGAAGCCATTGGTTACCTGTTACATATAAGCTATTTTCACAGAACACTTAACAATCCTAGCAGCAGCTCCATTTGCAAGCATGTTAAGCCTGGTTCTTCTTCTCCTTCTTGTTATTATTATTATTTTGCAAATCCCTAGCCAGGTGATTACAAGTCAGTGAATTGTGCAAATCCACAAAATATTTTATTCCACCTCCCAGTTCCATCACTTTCTTGAAAAGTTTTAAATGTATCATAATTGGACCATGATGCAAAAGTTTGTTGGAAAGGGTAAACATCTATGATGATGATGTTATCAATTGAGCAGTGTCCAGCTCTTGGTGATTCTATGGACAGGGTTTTTTCCACGTCTCCTGATCTTGCACTGCTTCTTTTAAGTGCAACCATCTATATATTTGATATATTTGAGCTGAATGCACTATTAGGTCAATGTCAGACAAAATGTCTCTCCAAAGTAAATTAAACTATTGTAAATGAACACCTTTTCTCATTCTTAAATCCACCTCCTTAATTTAACTTCTATTTTTAAAAATTCATTTTAAGCTCTATTATTTGCATTTTGAGCCCAAAATTTCTGTTTCTAAGTGAGTGAGTTTTGCCCCATTTTGCTCCCTCACCTAAAATATTACACTTAAATTAGTTTCAAATTCTGGTGATTCTGATCAAATTGGGTCTTTAAAATTCTTGTTTGACCATAGCATAGTCCTTCTTACCTTCTTTTTTCTATCCATATAGCTGTAGTAGGCAATATTTTGAGGACGGGACCTATTAGTAATTTTGACAGCATGCTGTAGAAATAGTCACAAAATGTCTGCATTCATTGATCAAAGGAATAGAGTTAACTGAAGTATTTTTATATGCACTCAGGGGCGCTAAGTCATTCCTTTAGCTGAGCAGGATGTTAAAGAATGGAGCTTCATTATTCTTGTTGCATATTTGTTTATTATTATATTTGCTGGGAGGAAATTAGGGAAAGGACCTCAGAATTCTCTGTTGTTGCATGGCATACTATTCTCTGAAAACCAAACAGAACAGGACCAAATTTGATATGGAAGGAGAAAGGGGGGAAAATATTAAAAACCAGACTGCAGTTTGGGACTTCAAGGAAAAATATCACACTCACACACTCAGCACATCTTTAGGGAAGAAACAACTCAAAATTCCGTTGACTGTGCTAAGCCTGCGTTCTTTCTTGGTCACATGACCTAGAGTGCAGAGTATGATGCCAACTATGTATTTCCCACATAAAACCACAGATGCAACATTTATGGTACAGAAATGAAAGGCAACTATTAGCAGAGTTGTGTTCCGTTTGGCAAACAGAAGACAATCACCCTGTTATTCTTTGACTTAAGAAACCAAAAGGATTGGGCCAGACCTGATTGCTTTTTAGAACAAACAAAAAACTACTTGTTGGAACAAAGACAAGATTAAAAACAACAAACAAACATGTTCTCCATTGAGAAATAATGCCAATCCTATAGAAGAGATCTATGAATAAAAACTTAAAAACTCATGTCTTGCAACATTTATTTATCTTATAATTTTATTGGATGCTAGAGCAGTGACTATAGCGTAGTGATCATAGCATAGTGATCTTCTTACCTTCTGGCTAAAGTTAATTCTGCTTCCTATAGGTTTGGCCCCGTTAGTATTTAGAGATGGTTTTAAATTATCATGGCTTAAAAAAGCTTTTGATAAAATTCCGGGAGCAGGGGGAAATGCTAGAGCAATGGATTTGGGATTTAGGTCTCCAAACAAGCTTAAGTAAAGTGTCACCCCACAATATTTATCATTTGCTTCTAAAAGGGTTTGCTCCAAATTTAATTTATCACCTACAGTATTCCAATTTTGAAATTGATTTTCACTTTAACCAGGTATTGGATACTTCACCCTCAGCAGTCTTTCTTGAACATTTTAAGGGTACTCCTATGTATAACCTTTGGTTATGTCCAAATGGTGGTGGTTCAGTAGAAACTCTAAGCCATATTGTACACTGTTTTCTATATAAGAATTCAAGACACTCTTTTATACCCTGTCTTAAAAGAAATTTAAGGGAGTGTGATTTCTATTTAATGTTACTATTTTCAGACAAGGATTCAAAAATAACCTTTCAAGCCAGTTTTCTACTACAATTGCATGACATGCCACACCATCACTTAATTTTGGAACTTCTTAGAATAGTATTTATTTGGATTAATTTTAGTAACTTTGTTCCTAATTACTTTTAGTTCCATTATGCGGTTTTATTTTTGTTATATGCATGCGTGCACACAGAAGAATGTAATACCTTTTTATTAGATATTTTGCTTGTATCTGGCCTTAGGGCTGTAATAAATGTGATTTTATATTTACCTTATCAACTTTTCTGTTGAATGTAACAACAGAACTGTGAAAATCCTTCAAACACTTGTTTTCCCATGCAGATGAAACACCTCTCTTAGCAGCTTCATCTTTTCCAGTATTTTTATTTTTTTTAACAAAAAGCAGCATTGCAAAGTTTCTTCTGAAGGATTTGCAGGTTTTTGTCTTAGCTTTTATAGGCATTCTGTATTATCTTCCCACATAACTTTATAGAATTTGAATTTTTTTAGACTCCTGGAACTAATTCTAAATCATCTTATATCCAGCAGCAATATGATATAAGCAGATCTTACAAACTATTGTTCAGAGCTGCTCAATACACTAGCAAATCATTGGGTCTGTGACCCCCATTGCACACTGTCATATGCAAGATAGAAAGTGTGAGAGGGAGACTGTGCTCTAGGTAGAATCTAATTAGATGAAAAATGATACAATTATATATACACTGTATCATGTTTTATATCGTTTCTCCAGAAATATGAATTTCTATGCAATCCATTTTTCTCCAAAGCTGCTGGTAATATGAAAAAAAGGTAAATGCAAACAAAGCATGATATAACTGCCTTATCCTCCTAATTACTGAAATTGTATTGTGGTCTCAATTATGAGTAATGTGTAAATTAATATATAGGTATTATTCTTGAAGTATTCCATGTCCTGAGAATTATGATAAGCATGCTGATAGAACCCCAAGTGGCTAATTTTCTACGAAAAATAGGTCCTATAGTAGATCAATATTAGGATACCCATTCAAATAGGAATGTGTTCAAATTCAAATTTCATCCCCATTTGAATACAGTTTTATCAGATCAGAAAGAGGAAATACAGTTACATCCATAACAGTCAAACACAAAGTTTTGGGTTTTTGGGGGGTAAGCGTGACAATTTCCACCAAACTGCACTGCGCTCATTTATTTTTTGCAATCACACAAACACTATTAGCTACGGAATCTATATAGGAAGATATAGGAAGATAATTAGAGGTGTAAATTTGCAAGCAAATGGCACAAGCTAAAACAATTATAGCCAATGGAACTGTTGTAATCAAATGAAGTGAGATTAGAACTATAGCCTTAGGCCCGATCCACGGGCAGAGCAATAAACCAATTAGAATAGTTCCTCTTGTGCAAATGCTACTCATGATAGGCCAAGCTGTTAACACCAGTATAATTTGTCTTTTGGGGATTTATAGAGAGAATGGAAGGCTACCTTTGAATCCGCACATATACGCCATTCCTGCTTCGAAGCAAGCAACTGCCATGATGGTTGGCATCATCTCTAATTGCTCCATGTTTAGCTGTTACCTAAATTCCCCCCTCCCCTTCCCAGTGACATATGAGAATATATTTGCATGTGGACTGTGGGAATCAACACAGATCATGAATATAAACTTATTTCTGTATGTGCTTCGGGTTTACTTGTATCTAAGCATAGGCTGTTGAAACCAATTATGTAAGTAATATTTTAAATGAACCAATTTAACCAATCTACAAAATGCTCATATCTATACATTAAGAACACAACAGCTATTCTCAGTTTAATAGTAAATTATCAGTTTCCCTAATGAGGAATATACCTAATGAGGAATTATGACATCTAGAGAAAGCTATAAAATGCTGCAGTTGCTATATAGACAGACAATGACAAATAACCCTTATTCACAGTTATATTTCCAAAAATATATTTACAGTCTATTACAAAGATTACAAATGGAAGTGTCTATGTAATGGGGTTATGTTAATTCAAATATTTTTGTTTATCTTTTTTACAGATTTCTTTAACAAAGGGTGAAAGAAGAAAAAAATAGCATAATCAAAATTATTATTCTAACAAAATAAATAAATAAAACAACAAATAAAACATCGTACAGTGCTGTAAAAGGAAAAAGAAAATGGGAGGAAGGGCAAATTATCTATTTGAATTCTTTGTAACTATCTTTGGTCCTAAACGTGGGAAAACACATTATATAGCACTGAAAAACATGTTCCTTTTTGTGATGCTCTGTTAAGTAAAATAGAAAAATATAGTGCATTTTCAATGTATTCAGAGCTCACTGCACATAAATGTGTGTACAAAACAAGACAGTATAAATAAAATGTACAAGTTTTACAAAGGAACATTTACAGGGTTATTTTTTTTTTCATTTTTTTTTTCTTTTTGTGGATGCCCACATTATCAAACAAGTCTTAATTTATATGACTGATCCCTGGGATCTTTCTCCATGAAAACCAATAGAAGCATCCCAGTTCTCTTTGGAAGTACAGCTATTCACTGCTGGGTAGCTCACGATTTTCATATATTTGACAGCATTAGTCACCTGTTTCATATATAGTCCTGCGACACACTTTGTTATTGCTTATGGTAATTATATATTTCACTCAACTCAAGTACACATATATTAAATTAAAACTGGTATTTTTTTTTAAAAAAAACGGTTCTCTCACTCAACAATCGTCTTTCAGTCAGAAGTTCTGAATGCATGTGCCCTAAAGCAGCTCATTAAAACACACACGCGCACACACATACACACAATGAAATGTTGAAGTGCCACTTGCCTTATATTCCTACACCTGTAATAGAAAATCCAAAGGCACCATCTGACAGGAACATGTCCCATGCAAGCCCTGTTATCTGTTGTCCATCTGTCATTCATTTCATTAGAGCTTGCACAAGAGAATTGCAATCCAGAGAATGATGGGTAGACTTGGGGCCCATGAGATCCTAGGACTTTCAGAGCATGGTTACATTTTTGAAATCACATTCATTTCAATGTGTATGACTTCCTCGTTCTGAACTGGGCTTGTCTCTAAGTGTGTGAACCAGAGAAAGATATGTATACCTGGGGTCAACCCTGGTGTTTTGATTTCATATGGGTTGTTACTTGGAACCCTGACATCTGGCTTGTACATTATTAGTAGCAACACTGGTAAGGATTATGTGAATTGCTGCAGACTGGGTTCCTGTCATTGCTTGCCACTACAGACGAGATTGTCTATGACAAGGAAAGCAATCTAACAATGAGGTCATCTGCCTACCCACGTTTCAAATAGTATGATTGATAGAAGTATGGACAGAAAATAAGCCCTGGCTGATAAAAACAGAGTGTTATCCACCCACCTGAATGCAATTTTTTTCTGGATTTATATGCAATGTAGGAAAGCCTACTCTTCTCTGGATTGCATCCTCACATTTTTACTTCTGCAAGAGGGACTACATTCATCTTAATCTCATATTAGCCATATGCTTATTATTTCTCCTAGATCTTCTAATGTACATTGTTGAAAAAATAAAAAGATACCCAATCCCCTGCAAGAACAAACACCCAATGTGCTCTGATTAAAAGGCTAAGCAACACTATAGTACTTGTACTTGTTCTGTTTATACACCTACTGTACCATCAATCATTCCGTGAAAGGGCTTCAACCCATTTAAAGTTGCAGTTGTACAGCTTCCTTTAACCCAGGCAACCTACTAAAACCATCTTTCAAACCATTTCTTAAAAAGTGCCTAGGCATTTTTAGGGAACATTATTGCTAGGTTCACCATTTTATTCATTTCCTGTTTAAAGAAGAGTGTGTGATTTACTTATACAAAATTATTTTAAAAAATATCAGAACTCTTGGCAATGATTTTTTTCTTTCCTGATTTCCTGCCAATTAGCAAACCACATCAAGGTGGTGTGGAATAAACAGACAAAAATAGATGCCAAAATTAGAAAAAGAAAAAAAAAATCCTGGCCAACCCTGCTTCACCCACCCAGTAGCTAGCCTGATACACATTTCCCTGTTACACTTCTTGTGGCTATAGAAACTTGTACAATCTTTCAAAACTCCCCAGTGTAATAATGTGTCATATGCTTAGCACTAAGGAGGTCCAAAGATATAAATGCAACACTAAAAGAAGATCCATATGAAAAAGGAACACAACTGATTTCTTAAAACAAGTTTGAAATGAAAATTTTAAGGAAAATATTGGTTGACTTTTAACAATATCATGATTTTTATCTGACAAATATATTCTTTCTTTTTAAAATCCTTTATGTACACTTTAAAAAGTCCATTAGATAAAAAGGAGGTTAGAGAGTTCAAGGTGTTCGTAGGTGTTTCAGGTAGTACTTTGTTTATTGTCACTTCTTTTGTTGCCGCCATTAGTAGATCTGTTTTCCCTTTTTTAAGTAACTTTCTGGTGGCACTTAGGAGTTCAAGTCTGTAGGTGCTTCTGGTGGGCCTTCTGTCACCTGCATGAAGGCTCGTGTCTTCCAGCAGCACTTCATGAAGACTGAAGGCTGGCACTGTTCTCTCAAGTCTGTCCCCTCCCTTGGAAGGGAGAAATGTCTCATCACACTTGGATGCCCGTGCCATGCAAATGTAACATTTGTGCTCTCATAGTCTGAATGCTGCTCATGATTTTCTTTTGATGGCCAACCAATGTGATTCCTAAGCTCATTATGTCACTATGGGGAGGGAGGAAAATCCAACATTAGTAATCTTTCAGTAGAGGGGAACAGAAAAGAAACAGCAATACTGATACAACCAAATGATATTCAATGCGTTATCGGCATGCCTGGCTTTTTCGCTGAAAAGCCAGGCATACATGCACAGTGCTTTCTAATGACATAGACTATGGAGAATACAAATAAAATCTTAAAAATTGCTATTATCTTCCATTAATTGGCAAGGGTATATGTTCCAAGGAGATAACATGACCCTGCAGTAAAGGTCATATATCTCTTAAGATATTAATTATAGCTATTGCTTTTCTTTTTCAAAGGAAGAGAGAGAGAGAGAGAGAGAGAGAGAGAGAGAGAGAGAGAGAGAGAGAGAGAGAGAGAGAGAGAGAGAGAGAGAGAGAGAGAGAGAGAGAGAGAGAGAGAGAGGAAGCACCATGTTAACATTTTACAACTTTTATTCAGATTTAAAACTCTCCCTGACAATCCGTCATACAGAGTAGCACACTGAGATATTTAATGTCCTCAAGTCATGTTGCTCTGAAGCGCAACTTTCTTTACTCCTTGTGTGGTTGTCAATATGAACACTGAAAATGCCTCAATATGAAGCACTTGTTTGGATAAAAAAAACCCAAGAAACGATAATAAGAATCTGCTTTATGCTTAGAAGGGGCTACCTTTGGTCAATGCTGTCTTTAACCATATTGAAGTACTTAACTAGCAAAAAGCAAGCTCCCCAAATGAGAATAGTTTCTAATACCCTGCAAAGTCAAACTCTCTTTTATAATAGTTAAACAGATATTAGTAAGGGACCAGAATTTTCTGTGGTACTTCCGCCCCTTTTTAATAGAAGGCTGAGTAAGGTGTTAATTAGGTGACTAAATCTTGGGGATCTTCTTAATACATAAATTTTATATAACCTGGCCAAATATTTCTCCTCTGCCAATTAAAAGAGACAAAGATAAGCAGAAATAGGCAATATACAGTTCACTTACTCAATAGTCATCCTGGCTACTGTCTCAAGGTTATTGTAACCCGCAGCAGAAAAATTATCCTTGTATCGTTCCATCTTGATTGCTTGCAACCATTCTCCTACAGAGCAAAATGTTGTGAAATCAGGAGTGTTCTGGTCCAGGAGAGGGCTGATTGGTCTAGGTTGAATGAAAAATATTGTTTCAGATAAAAAGAAACATAATTCAGTATTTGTTACCAAGTAGAAATATAATCAATCTAAAATGTAATAATAAAAAGCAAAAGGCCAAGAAATGCTTGTTAAGCATGTACAAACCTATATTGCTGTGTAACATTCTAGTAGACTATTAATGCTTTAGAAATGGTCTGGTACTCCAGTGCTTACCTGCTGTTTTCTCCTTTCCTCTCCTTTTTCCTTGTTTTTGTGTAAATTGCCCAGCTATCTTTATCCTTCTCCTTTTTCATCCCCATAAAATTGTTAGCAAATTGTAGCTACATCTGGTCATCAACAGTAATAAAGGATTTTATCTGAATCTACCGCTGAGTTACAATCATAGAAGTCATCTAAAAGTTTTAGATGTTTCAAAATTTATAACAAAATAAAATCATCTTTGTTTTAAATAATGAAAAATAGAATACTAAATGTAAAGTAAATATAGTTGCTTCTTATCCCTCAACACCCGAAATGGTAAAAGAGAAAGAGTAAGAGAAGGGGAAGGATAGGAGGAGGAGGAGGAGGAGGAGGAGGAGGAGGAGGAGGAGGAGGAGGAGGAGGAGGAGGAGGAAGAAGAAGAAGAAGAAGAAGAAGAAGAAGAAGAAGAAGAAGAAGAAGAAGAAGAAGAAGAAGAAGAAGAAGAAGAAGAAGCTTATTTTAAATCGTATACTACATTATGTGTTCTCCTTGAAGATCAGGCTTAATTTTGCACATGTCGATCCATATAAGATGAAACTTTTTATTTAAAATAGATGACTATATCTAATCTAATACAGTGATGGGGATAATGCATGTTTCTGATATCTATTTAGGTAGAAAGTACAAATATAATTGCTTCACTAGTGGTAGAATCCTTTTCTTGCTGAGACTTTGAAAAAGGATGCAGAAGAGTTATTAAGCAATAATCAATTATCATCAATGAAAATAATATGTTCAATATATGTCTCTTTGTGTATATGTGTGTACTTGTGTGTATTATTGAAGAAAAGTCAAGCTTCAATAGTTCGGAAGCAAGAGAAAGTCATGATGGAGTTCGTACTGCAGGGAATTAAATTTTGTGTGTGTGAGAGAGAGCAATGTTCTATTTGGAACATGGTTCCTAAGAAACCATTATAGCCTTCTCTATCTCATCCTGGAGGACTGTGAAAACATAGAGATAGGAGATTTGTACCTTATGGATATGTTTTTTGATTTATGATCCTTGGACAAGATTTTTGTGGATATCAGTAGCTCTAGACTATCATTCTACAACAGGCCTGCTATTTTTTTTTTTTTACAGGTGAGAGATTCTCTTCAGATCATTATCTGCCTAATTTACAACTACGCTGTCCTAGCATCTGTTAGCTGATTTACAACCAAGCTAATAAAGCCATTGGAAATATGCTAATTGCTTCCTGCTTGTCTGGCATTCAGTCTAATGCAGGACTGATCAGCACAAGCCCCTCTGGCTCAATAGCATTAGTAATAGGCACCAATATAGCTTCACTGAGAGAAAGAAGTGCTTTTTTTTGACAAGACATGAGCTTGGCCTAGTGCTATGAAATGTCTAATAGAGCTTGGGAATGTGAAGACTGGTGCACAGCTGTTAGAGGAGAAAACCAGGGATGTTACAGGAAAGATTCCTGAGTTACAGGTAGTTAGGGAGAATTGTGAGAAAGGGACTGAAAGTAATACTGCTTTAATTATGCTAGGTATATGTTGAACTGGAGAACAGCCTTGGCAGGCTTTCAATATTCTGTTATACTACCTTACTAGCAATAAAGATATTTCCAGAAATCCAAATAGTTCTGGTTTTTCGCGCTTGCCAGTGTCACAGTCTTGATAGTGAATGTGCCTCGGAGGAATTTTATTTATTTATCTGTTTATTTCAAACTAAGACACTGTCTGACTCCAATTGACTCTGGGCTGACCACATAATTCTAACAGCCTTCTTGGAGGAAAGAAGACTCCTGAGGGTGAGAAAACAATATTTGCAAAAGGTTCCTGTCATATGGTCAGTCCTGCGCGTGATTAAGCAGCAGAATTAGAGAAAAGTGGAGGAACAATATATGTAACGGTCTACTGCACTATGTCTTAATCTTTGGTTGTTCGTACAATGTATGGAACCAATGATTCAGAAATATTTTTTCTCTGTTTGGAGTTAGAAAGCTTTGAACCCTTAATATTAAATTTAAGATTGATAAGAGCAATTCAGCAGAGACATGAGGAAAATGTGTGGGTGGTAGTATAATTGAGGAGTACCCAATTCCTGGGCCACAGCCCACTACCAGACCGTGGGCTGTTTGAAACCGGGCCATCAGAGAGATGGGCAAGTGTATGCACATGAAGCTCCCCTTGTGGGAGTGGAGGGTGCTTGCATGTGCATGCAAAGCTCCAATCCTTGAGTGAAGGATATTTGCGTCCATTTGTGTGAGTGGAGCTTCATGTGCAGGCACAAGCGCCCTCCACTCAAACGTCCTCTACTTGAGTGCAAGTGATTGATGCTCACGTGAGTGGAGTTTCATGTGTGAATACAAACATCTTCCACTAACATGCAAAGCTCCATTTGTGCAAGTGGAGGGTACGTGCATGTGTGCCTGCCACTCAGATGCTCCCTTTTCCTGCCACTCAGATGCTCCCTTTTCCCATGCGCCAGGCTGAGAAGGTTGGTGACCAGTTGATTGCTCTCTTGAAGAAGTAAGGAAGCCACAAGATAATTTGTGATGCTTTTATCAACTGTCTGTCCGTCCGTCCATCCATCCATCCATCCATCCACCTTACTCTGGATGGTTTACAAAAAAAGTTAGAGACATTCTAATATGATATACTAGATGTTAGGCTTGCAAAAAGATGGTTACAATAGCTTCTGAATCTGCACCCTAAAGCTTGCATTCAGAGGGTGGATCACAAATTGAATGGGTTTACAGGGTTTACAGTGTGACACCAAGGCATATAGACACACAGTTCAAATCCACTTGAAGGGGACATTCCTAAAAAAATGGAGCATATGAAATGGAGCCTCTTTAGAGTTGTTTAGCTAAAGGATGGGTGTCTTCAATGGGAAAACAAACTGTTGTCACCAACCACTCTTATGAATTTTGTAGAAAAGCCAAGAGAAGATGAAAAAAAATTGGGCGAGGAGGCGGAGAGATAAATAATTATAAAAGAGAAGATGATCAGTTCAAGATGCTCATTGGTCTTCCAGCAGATGGTCTTCAGAGGATGGCTAATAGCCAAAGATCCCCATGATTTCCAAGCCACCAGAATTACCTTGAGATAAGATGGGCAGTCTATACATTTTATAAATAAAATAAAACTGTTCTAAATATTGTCTGAAGCCAACCAACCTGGTGGCCAGCACAAAATTTCATTGCAGCAGATTTCAAAGTTCAATTGTGTGTTGTGTAAAAATAATAATAATAATTTTTGTCTGCCTGATTCTTCCAGGATTCAATTTCATTGGTTACCTAGATCCTAGAATGTTCTGAAAGCAGAAATGACTTTTCCTTTTCCACTTCTCCTTGTCCATATTATGAATTTATTTTGTACAATGACCATAAAGGCTATAGAATAATGATGCATAATGCACCTCAAATAACCTTCCCCACTCATTTGTTTGCTTTCTAGACTAAAAAGGCCCAAATATTACAACCTTTCCTCATGAGGAAGTCACTGCAGATCCCTTGATCATCTTAGTTGCTGTCTTCTGAGATTTCTCTAGTTCTATATATCATTTCTGATATACATAAACATGAAATTCACATAATATTTTAGCCACAGTTGCTCCACTGATTTATATAATGGCATTATATGACTGGCATCTATATTTTTTTTTCTTATCCCCCTAACATACTGTTGGACTTTTTTTTTTTTTTTTACAATGGGAGCATATAGTGTTGACCACTGAATTATGTTTAACTATTACATTGTACTGTAGAGTTATACATAAAGGAAATAATAGAATAGCAAAAAATGCATCAATTAAAAATATCATTCAGCAAGCAAAAATGCCACTAAATTGTCTAAAGGTTGGCAGTGAAAGTCAATAAAAAAGATAAAAGTAAAGGTTTCCTTGTCAGTTGTGTCTGACTCATCTCTCTTCCTTGGCCAAGAGAACTAGTGTTGTCGAAAGACAATTTCGGTGGTCATGTAGACCAGCTCCCAGAATGCTGTTATACTTTCTCATCAAAGTGGTACTTATTAATCTTGTGTTTGCATGCTTTCAAACTGCTAGGTGGGCAGAACTAGGGCAATTAATGGGAGCTAACATGTACTATTTCAAAAAATAATTTGGGTGCCACAATTGAGAAGGGCTTTCTGCTTCTACCCGGATATCACAAAAATGGTTCTCTATAGCAAAGCAAGATTAATTGGACAGATTAATTTCACATAAGACAATTTATAAGGCATCCTGGCACCTTATAAAATCTCAACCTCTTTTTGCACAGAAAATTATATCCAATAGTGCTTTCTATCAGTTTTGAAAAAAAGAATTAAACACGCATCGAATATGTTTAATATAATTATTTTAAATAAAATTCCATAAATTTTGTTAAAATAATCAAATTATCACTGTTATCACTGTTCCGTCCAATTATAGTGTTTCTGCAGACATACTCTTCTGTCCTTTTAGCATTTCAAATAGCAGTATTCTGATCTTCTAATTCTGCCCAGAAGGCAAATGGCCACAATTTTACATCAAGTATTTATACTGTTTCAACGGCGGTCTATAAAGATATCTTGACCTAATCCAGTATGAAGTTAATTAAGCAAATCAACAATTATTTGGAATGAGAAAGGCAAATTCTAAAAAATTTTTTTTAGTTCCAAATGGTTATCTTTTTAAAAAAAATGGAATCTGTACAGATAAAGCTGTCATTTTCTTTTGGCTTATGATAAGGAACATCAATATATTGTACCATCACTATAACCTAGATTTAATACCTAGTTTGCCCTTGTAAAAGCATCTGGAATATGGAATGATTGAACTTATCCCAAATAATAATGGTGGTATAAATTTTTTTGAAACAAAATACATAAATCATGGGCCAACAACAGTTGAAACAAAGAAAAGCTGTCTAGAATTTTATCCTACAATTTATGAATCTAATTCATAACTTACCTACTACAGGTTCCTAAAGGAGTCTTCAAGCTATTTGGGTTCCGAATCATTTTATCTAGAATGCCCACAATCTGTTCAAACTTTGGCCTTTCTGCACGTTCTTTCTGCCAGCAGTCTAGCATCAGCTGGTGAAGGCCTGCTGGGCAGTCCATGGGCGCTGGCAAACGATACCCTTCTTCAATTGCTTTTATAACCTAATAACAAAACCTGCCATGAGTTTAAATTTTTACAGCTCATGAAGAATACACCAAATTAAACAACATTTTATGAAACGTATCTTTCAAATAGAACCTACTGTTCTAGCACAAGAATTTCTGTTGTTGTATAATATTGTAAACTTGTTTTTATTGTCCATGCCTATTAAACAGATTATAGTGATAATCATGCATATAGTATACTGAGAACATAGCTGCATTACCTAGTCAAATCAGCAGGAGGGAATAGCAATTAAATTCACCATGGGTGCAACTGAGAAACTGATACATGAGATACTCTTTGAAAGCAATATTTATTTGTCCAAGAGGCTCTTTTTGGCAGGGAAACAAAGCATGATTAAACAGTCTGTGTATACATCTAGGTATCTATAACTAGATGAAAATGAAATGGATGGATGAATGAAAATTAGTGTATAATGGAAAAGAAAAGAAAATGCTTTCCCATGATGACCTTCTCAACAGCAGTCCAAACTAGATGTGAATCTAATCAACGATTTGACTATAGGAAGTTTGAGTGAACTGTTTAGTATCAAAACATAGTGTGGGCCAACATAATTTCTCAAGGATCAGTTAAGCCACTATTATTTTTTGCAGCATTGATTTGTTGATGTTGAAGAAAGAAAAAGAAAATAACCAAAACAAAACCAGAGAAGAGGGTCAGAAGAAACTTTTGTTAAGTTCATACAGCACTGATAAGCCAAAGTGTGGTTTTATAAAAAAAATACCAACACAATGGGCAAAACAGCATTCTGTTGATAAGACAAAAACATCTTGTTCTATAAATTTTTGCAGACATCTTTGGGCAAACCCATTAGTGGTTTCCTCTGGAATTACAACACAAAGGTGGTGTGACAGGTAACAAATATAAGCCAAGCATAATTTTTAAGAAGAGTTTTAGACACTTCCTGAGCCAATAAGATCAATATTTTAAATGGGAAACTTTATGTAAATAAATTATCAGTAGTAATAAAGAGGGCCTTGTGGCACATTGGCTACATGACATAAACAATAACCAACAATCCACCTTTCTCCTTCACACTTGCTTCTTACTTTCATTTTGGAAATAATAACATTATTATATCAGTTGTGAAACATGTAAACTATCTATCTATCTGTCTGTCTGTCTGTGTATGTATGTATATGTATATGTGTGTATATGTATGTATGTATATGTATATATCTGTGTGTGTGTGTGTATGTATGTATGTATGTATGTATGTGTGTATGTATGTGTGTGTATATATATATACATACATACACACACACACACACACACACACACACACACACACACACACACACACACAAATATATAAAAATCTAATAGATACCCAGTACCTTACCCAGTAAGGGTATGGCTAGCTGATGAGAGCTAAATAGCTTGAAATAGATCTATACTAGTCTCCCTTTATTTATTTATCAGCACAAATACAAATATTGTAGAAGCGCACTGTATGGGAACAACAAAGTTTATAACAATAGCTGTATGCTATTCTAATTTGGCCACTTATCAGAAATATATGTAAAAATACACATAGGCAGAATTTAGCACAAATTTAACCAATTTCATTGTATACATGATGTACAATGATAATAAAGGCTATACTATACTGTCAATGAATTTAAGGTCCATTCTCATTTTGTTTATTGCTTGGCTAAATAAAATAATCCTTTATTGAACCTTACTTGCACTTTGACAAAAGTTTTCAACTTTGTTATAACTGTGCAATATGCATCTGATAACAGATAATTTACATAAAAATGTACTTGAGCTTCCTGAATAATCCTTTAGGACTTTCAATAAATAATGAGGGAGGATGTTTTTATAGAAATTACCATATAACAATTTATGAGCCATTGTTTTCATGTTTCCTGTGTTGCAAGCGAAATAATGCTCATCGTATCATGCCTTTTCAAATTTTCCTTCAAACATCACTGAATGCAATACCTCCAAGTAGGCCAATAAAATGTTCTATGGTATGTTGGTATTGTAATCATTCTAAGGTATCTTGCTGACTTAAACATATACATTTGATTTCCCGAGGTGAAAGAGCTGTATTTATGTAACCCAAATCTATATGCCAGACCATATCACAAACACACTATTTAATCACTGACTTGGCTTTTCAATATCCCATTAAAACAAGGAAATCTTAGGAGAGGCTGTAATAACACAGCTCCCCCTCCAACTAGCATTTTTAGATAGATGGAAATTTAGCTGAAAGTTCATGGAGCGCTAAACCATTAGAAAGAAACTTTAACTCATACATTGAAAATAACTACCTACTGTTGTGACTTCACTCTCACAATCCTTGCTTTGAACTGAAGTTGCGTGTAACATAAGAGGGATCTGAAATAAATCTTTAGGAATGTCAGCTATGGAATTTTTAGTTTCACTTAGTATATGGGCCATATAACAGCTGTGTTCAGGACTTTGCAAGACATATTTTTCTTGCAGCAGAAGTAATGTGAGCACATATGGATTTGGTATATATTACAATAACTATCATTTGGCAGGCAGAATTTAAATGTACTCTCCTTTTTTTTCATGATGTATGCAAAACAGCCTTATTGCTGAATGTTGGGAATGTCGTTAAGGAATTAGAATAGCTGAAGCCTCTTTATATAGTTGAAATATCATCAGGGAAAGGAATAGGAAATTGCAATAGGAAAAGAGAACAACCTGTGGGAAATGGAAGACAAGGAAGAACATTTTATCTGGAACAAGAGTCTCTCACGTTCATCATTTCCATCATTAAACTTTGTTTCTGCTTCACAATCATAATTAGATTAAGCAGACTTTTGAGGACCAAATTATAGATACCTCCTCCACTTATGAGTGTAATTGAGTATAGAATTATAGTTCTAAATCATGATGATCATTCGGTGGGCCATCTCATTTTTATTATCTTTTTTTGGGTGGTTGTAAAGTGAATGGTGCAGTCATTCATTGAGCAGATTGTTTGCTGTGGGAGGTATTTTTTTTTTAATGGAAACTGGAAGTAAATTCTGGTTTCTGGGGAAAATGTCATTGATCATGGTCATGTGACCCAGAAATGATGCAAATGACTACAAATTAAGGCTGGTTGCCAAGTGCCCAAAATGTGATCATGTGACGGGCAGTGTATTGGCCATTGGGACTCCGAACCCAGGTTGTAAGTAGCTTTTCTGGCATTTCTTGAAACTTTGAATGGTTATTAAAGGACCGGTTGTAAGTTGAGAACTACTATAGTTAAAAGTAGTGTATAGGAAAAGAGAATAAGGATGTCAAGTGAAGTTTCAGGATACTACAAGAGTGGCATGAGGAATGTGAAGAAAAATGAAAAGACAAGAAATGATTGTTGAGAGAAGAGATGATTGCTGAAAAAGAGTAAAACAGAAGACAAAAACAACAAAAAGGAATTCCAAGCATTCCCAGAAAGAAAGTGGTCAACTCCTTCAAAATCATCAGCAAAACTGAACTTCCCAACCAGCATTCCAAAACCCATGCTATACATTCAGCAATATATTTGTATCACAGATCTTGTATCTTGGAAATATAATTATCAGTATTCAACTAGGAAGGGCAACTTATGTACAATAGAAACTTGGGTCACAAATGCTTCTGACCATGACCAAATTGGGTGCCGACCAAAAAATACGCTAAATGTTTCACTCTGGTCATAAAAACATCCTCAGGTGGTAATCAAACACAGCCACAACAATTTTCCATGCAGCGGCAATTTCACCTTCCATGCCAATTTTTTGTACACGCATGCGCAATCCATCTTGCTTCTAGTCACAACCAAATTGGGTTGCGACCAAAGTTCTGGAATGGATTATAATCGTGACCGGAGGTTCCACTGTATATGTTTGTTTCATTTATGCACCTTTTCTTTGGTGTAGTCTTGTTTAGCCTTGTTTTGTTTTTTTCCCCTTTTTTGGGGAGTTTGCATTTTAATGTTTTGAATAAAATAAAAAAGGATTTAAAAAATATAGTATAAACCATTATAGTATAATATAATACCTTATAGTATAATATAGAAATAGTTCTTCTGCAAAAGAGTAGATAAAGCATAGAAAATACATCACACTTTCCTAAACTAATGGAAGCATTTTTTCATCAAGTAGGAAATATTTTATTTATATGCTTATTAAAATAATTGCAATCTATTTTTTTTCTTTATAATTGGGAAACAGTTTACTTTATTTAGCGATTTACAGAGCAAGCAAATGACACAAGCTCAATGCAAAAACTTCAGCAAAAGAAAATATTGATTCGGAGTTTCCTTAGGTTTTTTTTTTTTAAAGATAGGTAAGCTTTGCCTTCCAGCTATCTTATCTTCCTGCCAAACATCCTTTATTTTGAATCTAGTACAGAAGGAAGGTGTCAAAAGGAATGAAACTCTACGAAGTGTCTTGGGAATGTCAATACTTCTTTTTCTCTGCCCCAAGGACTTGTTTGCCCATATTTTGACAGTCCATGAAATCTCTGACACTGAGACTGTCAAATATTAACAACTTTCATTCTGCCAAAATGACTCATCATTTGGATTTTATATAAAAGTAATGATGATAAAATTCAACCTTACCCTAACCTTTGATTTCTATCACTCAATTTTTAAGAATTATTAGAGAAACATTATGTTCATATCTTTATCTATACAGAATAGTGTTGATTTACAAATAGTGTATTTCTAGATGAAATGAAACTGTATTTGGCAACTCTGATTTGATTCTCACATCATGTAATTATGTTAAGACTGCAATAATAGCATTGACTTTAATGCAACATTTGATGTCATGTCATATCAGATATTTCAGAAGGCATTTAATTTCGATGTACGAGGTGCAATGACAATAAAGTAAACTACTAGAGATCCATAATGGCTTCACTTTTGCTGACAAATATCTCTTTCTATGTAATCAGTCCTTTCCCCTCCCCTGCATTATGTTCTGCTTCCACTCTAATAGAAGAGAAAAAAAAATAACTCCTGCCTGTAGATAAACAGCAGGCAGGAGAAGAAGTCTATTCAGCAGCAAATTTATGCAATGAATATGAAACTGTTTTCCATCCTCATGGGAAAAAATCAGTCTTGCTTAATATAAATGGACTCAAAGAGAAGCTGGAGGTTTTCTGCAGGTTGTTCATTTTTCAGAAGCTCTATATTACAATCTACATTCAGCTACAACTATGAGTCACAGTGACTCATATATTTGCTGCAGTGAAACAAATTTTAATTAATCGATTAAACAATTATTTTCCCTTCATATTGTTATATACACAGGTGTCTGTACCTAGTCACACTGATGCTGAAATGATGAAAACTATGTATGATGTAATTAAAACTCTTCCTTTTTATATCTATATATTTAATCACCTTTTTCTGCTTGCCAACTTGTAGTCACATATGGCCAATCAATAGTAATACCACATAATGTCATAGTCCAGTGCTCACTAATGAACTGATTATTTGCTTTACAAATATGAAATTAAGTTATTTTAGGATGTGTGTGTGTGTGTGTGTGTGTGTGTGTGTGTATTGTGTCACAACCCCTGGTATGCCCAAATGTAAGAGGAAGCATACTGCTTCCTTTCTCTGTCTATCGGCTCATCACAAGGGACCGTCCAGACAGAAAGCCATTATTTTTACTGTTGCCTTTGTTACATTTGTGTTGCATTTGTGCTGATAAATAAATAAAGAGAGACTAGTATAGATCTATTTCAAGCTATTTAGCTCTCATCAGCTAGCCATACCCTTACCCAGGTTCGAATCCCAGTAAGGGTATGGCTAGCTGATGAGAGCTAAATAGCTTGAAATAGATCTATACTAGTCTCCCTTTATTTATTTATCAGCACAAATGCTGATATATAGAGATAATTTTTGTAGAATATAGAGTATTGTAATGGACTGCTGATTTGCAGACAGAAATTTCACTTATTCCTGATATATGCTTATTTCTTTACATAGAAAAATAGAATATAATTATTATGTTTCATGATGGGTCCTGAGCCAATGAATAAAAAAGAAAAAAATATAATGCACTGATATCTTACATAAATCAAGAGTTTTCCAAATGTTTTATGTGCATTTATTATTTCTTACATTTCTCTCTGTTATTTATTCATAATTTTTATTCTACATTTTCTCTAAAAAGCTCAACACAACATATACAGAATTATCCATCATATGATCCTATATGTGAATTAAGTTACAGTGAAAGAAAATGACTAAATTAATTAAATTTAGTCAAATTCTTGTGAAATTGTTGGTGAAATGGCAACTTGAACCTGGCCTTTTAATATTTCATATAATGACATCCCAGCCACTCTTTTCATAAGAAAGGTTTGCAGTAAAGTACCTTTCAAATTCTTTGGACTAGAGTTTCAATAATCCTTGATGGCTATTAAATGAAAATATGGTGATAGCAATCATGGGTATCTATATATTAATTTCCTGATTTTAGTTTTATAGACTTAATATAAGTTTCAAATATGTAAATAAGATAAAATACAGTACAATTAAATACAGAGTATGAAAACTGCTAAGCAAATTGTATAATGCTTTAATTCCATTTTCTGACTCAAAATTTATATACAACTGACTTAAAATATGGTGAGAAGAAATTATGAATTTTATTACTTGACTGGTCATCCTACCTATTTATCTAGTTTTAAATTGTTTATTCTTTATCTTGTCAATTAGCATCTATAATATCCAACTGCTCAAACCAGAATGGAAATACTTTGATGTTTCTTTTAGACTATTCTTTGATGGATTTCTAACATAATTGTCCCTATATTTAATCTATTCTACTGGTGGAAGTAAACTATTATATTCAAGAAGATTAAAAAAAATCCAGAAAATTATGTATAAAAGTTAACTTTCTATAAATCCATTATGAATCTTATCTGCTGGTAAGAGATAAGAATGTCCTTAGTATAAAGTGATTCAGATGAACACACTAAAGAAGCATGTCGGGCTAATAAAAAAAACAAAACAAAACAAAAAATATAATCCTCTTATAAATGGAAGAAAAAATATTCTAACATGAAATAAGATAACTTAGTTCACACCTTCTTACTATCTTTAGTCATAGGGTTGAATCTGTCTTTTTTTTTCTTTACAAAATAAGAAAACGAAAACGTGTAGTCAACTCCACACCCTAAATCTTAGCCTCAGGCTTGTTTATGCAGGTGTGGATTAGAAGTTGTTTTTATAGGATGCAATATAGATCTTATAAAAGCATTTGTTGGTCCTTTTCTATGAACTCCTTGTGACTAAGAAGATGCTTACTCCTTACACAAAATAGACTTCAATGCAGTAAGAAAGAGTCCTTGCTCTTATCAAAACTTTAAGCATAATAGTGCCTGACTTTACAGTCAAGATCGGGAAAATTTCTGAACTATAAAATAGTTTGGCCTTCTTTATAAATGAATGTGTGAACTGTTGCAGATATTGCATTTTTTTTGAAGATAATGGAAAAACAGCTACAATACATTATAGAACACAAATGTGTGGGATGAAAGATTATTCACTCCTTTCTTCATTTGTTATTTTTAAATAGCTCTATTACTTCATTTATTTGTTTTCTGCATTATTTACTGAATTTGGCTGCTTCTCTATGTTGGGGATCCAAAGTGCTCGTAGAACTATAAAAATATTTACGTATATGACTAAGAAAAGTTCTCACAGCTTAGCTTCAGGTATCTTACTAATCAACTTCTGTTCATCAAACTGTAATTTGCCTTTGGATTTCATAATTCTTTGAATTTTGTAATATAATTAGTGGCCCAGAAATATTGAAATATAAGTATAGGTGGAGTAAAAAAATAATAACAGAAAGATATCCTCTGAGGACAAAGAATCTTCATAAACCTGTATTTAAAAACAGAGCTTCATAAATATTTTAGTTAAATGTAGAATAGAATATATAAACTTTTGAGTACATAGAATTGTCTAATGACACACAAAAAAGTTTCATTTATTTTCCAGATGTTTTTAATAGAGGAAATAAAGCCTACAAAATTATTTATCTATGATTGAACAACCTTGCTACACCTTTTGTTTTCTAATTCTTTTTGTCGATCTATCTGTCCTTTTTAAAAACTACTGTATGATTAGAGTATTTTTTGCAGTATAAGATGCACTGGAGTATAAGACGCACCAAGGTTTTGAAGAGGCAAATTTTTAAAAAAGTAGGTAGGTAGATAGAGGGATAGAGAGGGAGAGAGAGAGAAATACAATAGGTAGGTAGGGAGAGAGAGATAGTAGGTAGGTAGGTAGGTAGGTAGGTAGGTAGGTAGATAGAGGGATATATAGAGAGAAATACAGTAGGGAGGGAGGGTGGGAGGGAGTAGGTAGGTAGATAGAGGGATATATATATAGAGAGAAATACAGTAGGTAGGTAGGGAGAGAGAGTAGGTAGGTAAGTAGGTAGATGGAGGGGGAGAGAGAGAGATACAGTAGGTAGGTAGGGAGAGAGAGGAATAAAGGGATAGAGGGATAGAGGGAGAGAGAGAGAGAGAGGGAGGGAGGGAGAGAGAAATACAGTAGGTAGGTGCGGAGAGAGGAGTATAATTACATTATTATAAGGAGTATAATTACATTTTGGCAACTTACATCTTGATTTGACATGTCCCAATAAGGCCTCTCTCCATAAGACATCACCTCCCACATGACTATTCCGTAACTCCATACATCACTCGCTGATGTAAATTTCCGGTACTGTATGGCTTCTGGGCCTGTCCATCTTACTGGAATTTTGCCACCCTATGGGAAAAGAATGTTTCTGAAAACAAGCTCACAGCAATATAGCAATAGGACTTATATACCGCTTCACAGTGCTTCACAGCCCTCTCTAAGCAGTTTATAGAGTCAGCATACTGCCCCCAACAATCTGGGTCTTCATTTTACTGACCTTGGAAGGCTGGAAGGCTGAGAGAACCTTGAGCCAGTCAAGATTGAACTGCTAGCAATCAGCAGAATTAGCCTGCAGTACTGCACTGTACTATCACAAGTCAGTAATGGTGCATATATACACAAGCATATCTATTGGGTAAGTACATAGTATTTCAAACATTTTAGACACTATTACCATTGTCCCCTAATTAGATCAGAAGTAGATAAACTGAGGAACTATTGGCCCTAACCTCTTTTTATTCCTGATATCCATCCCACCACTCAAGTATTTGATTCTCCATGAGGAATAGCAGCAAAGCTTCCCAATCTCAACTGATAATACAAATTTTTCATCTTATTCCATGTTATTACTTCTCAAAACTTGCTTCATTGTATAAATGAAAAACAACACAACAACAACAACTTTGGAATTGTGCACAGCAGAGAATGCAGATTTCCAAAAAATAATAATAATAATTAAAAGCAAAACAAAGCAGAAAATGAGCAATTCCTTTTGGCTCTTTATGATGGTTTATGAAGAACACTATCCTGCTGCTTTTCCCCCTTTCAATTCTGAGTGTTTCAACTTATGTATTCCATAAACAAGAATCTAAATAATGGCCTGTTGCTTCCCCTATTACATGGCTTCCCAAACAGTATTATTATTATTTTTTAAAAAGCTATTTTAAACAATTGTGAGAGATTTGTGTAGAGCAGTGGTTCCCAACATGGGGCCCATGCCTCACAGGTGGGCAATTTGATTTTTAATGGGGACAATTTGAACCTTGCTTAAAATAAGTTAATGGCCTTTTAGGCTTCCTTTGGGTGAGCAGAGTTCACTTTCTGAGTAAAATTAAGAATTATATGTCACGGGGAGGTGGGGGTGGCATCAGGATTTTAGAGATGCTTAGGTGGGGCATGGCCAAAAAAAGGTTGGGAGCAACTGGTGTAGAAGTTTATCACATCATCATTATTGGGAGTTGTACAATAAATTTATCAACTAATTCTTTTTTTAAGATGACTTGTTAATAGTTCAAGTCTAAGATAATGGTCAAGGATAGTTAAATGTAGTTCTGCTCGATGGAAACTAATCTTTGGGAAATAAGAGATGTTTCGGTTAGAAAGCTACTGGTGTGTAGATAAGATGATACAAGCATATTCCAGAGGACAAAATATCTGAATGAATAAACAGTTCCCAAGAAATGAAAAATAATTAGAAAGGAAGAAGGAATACAAAAAAAAAAAACCACCACCACCAACAACAACCCACTGGATGAAGCCACATTTGGGAATCCTTTGTGAATCCTTTTGTGTTTTACTTATAACATGATGTTGTAGTATGAAGTTTTTTATATGAATATTTGTTAAATAAGAAAATTTACAAAACCCAACAAAGCACAACCTCCCTTCCTAATAAATATCTGGCACATTTTCTTCCAAAGCAAACCCAACCTAATGTATTATTGTATATGAAAATGAGAGTATACTGGGTGGACTTTTTTCTTTTAAGTGCACAACTTACAGTTGTGGTGTAGACAGCTTCAGGATCATCTTCTATAACTCTGGAGAGACCAAAGTCCGACACTTTGCAAACAAGATTGCTATTGACCAGAATATTGCGTGCTGCTAAGTCCCTGTGTACGTATCCCATATCTGCCAAGTATCTCATTCCAGCAGCAATTCCTCTCAACATTCCAACCAGCTGAATTACTGTGAACTGCCCATCGTGTTTCTGAAATGAAGACAGAAACAGAGATGCTGCTTAAAGTACTTGAGAGGAAAGACAGTAAACATGTTCAATCTGTACCTTTAAGAAACTAAATGCAGGATGGCATTCAGACAGGCATACGTAACTTTGTTTGCCTTGGGAGCTGACTATAAGTGACGTTGGAATCCATTTCAGGGGTGTTTTCAGGAGTAAAATGTGTGCTTTTATGTCCTGAAAGTATTTGCACAAATTCTTGTATATATTTATGTCCATGTATATCGCTATGTATATTCATTCATTCATTCATTCATTCTCGTAATGCTGTTCCAATGTTTTAAAAATGCAAAACCGCTACAATTCACAAATATGATTCCATACATTGCAAGCACCATTTTTTGAAGGAAAGTGGGCCTGATGTTTATTTAAATCATTTAACTAATTTTTAAATCATTAATTAAATTATTAATTTATTTAAATATTACATTAATAGTTTAAAATAATGAAGAAATAGGATTGTAAAATAATGAAGAAATGTGTAATTCTATAGCAAAGCGGTCCTGGGTATTTTTGGCACCAGGAACTGATTTCATGGAAGACATTTTTTTCACATACTTGGGGGGGGGGAGTGATTTTGCTTGCTTGTTTGATGCTCACCTCCAGCTGTGTGACCTGGTTCCTAAGAGCCCATGGACCAGTACCGGGGACCCCTGATATATGATGTTTGAAGCTGCACATTAAGACCTTTAATATTTGGGGGGGGGGGAGAATATAAATTGATACTAAAAATTATACATGCATACATTCATATGTGTAATCCTGCATAGTTAATAAAAATAAGTCAGGAGAGTATAAAAATAGCCACATGAATCTGTTAAAAAAACAAAATACATACGGCAGAAAATACTTTTAAATACTTTTATCCTAAATGAGAAACTTTTAAATTTGCACAAATTATCAAAAACCATATACGCCTTCAATTTTCCACACTGCAGGGAAATAGAAAACAATCCCATACCTGTAAATCAAATATATTTATTCACATAATGATAGCTGAGCAAAATTGCTTTCTCAGGTTTTATTTCATGATGTCGAAATATTTTAATTATAAGTACAAGCTGATCCCAGACACAATAAATCAAGCCTATTAACACAAATAGAACATTCACACATGCACGCTTATACACGCAAATCAGAAGCACAGATTATTGATAGAAAACCAATTGCCAAAAAGATTGGCAATGAAATCAACACTGTTCTTTAAAAGCCTTGAATAATATTTTGCTATTAATCTTATTCATATTCATTAATATTAATGAATGTTCTTAAGGGCTGAGTTAGAGTTCTATATGTTGCCTGCTACAAACAAGAAACTCATGTAAAATAATGCTAATGCAGGGATCTTAAAAAAGCGCTTCCTTGATTTTTTGAATTATTTCTGCATTAATTTAAAGAGACTGTCTTTTCTTCAATGGAGAAAAACTGCAACTGTGTTCCCACAACATGGCTCCAGGTCTTAAGTCTGTAATGCTAATCAAAACCACTGTATCTATGCCATGTTGGATCACTTAGATGGCCAAAAATGTTGTTTGATCCTGTCTGGTCTTCTAATTTCTAATCTGATTTTAGCAAGACCTTTCAGAGATCTCTTAAAATTTAGTGTGTTCTCATTTTACATTGAAAATGCTTTATTATGTTAAATTGGTAGTGTATATATATATATATATATATATATATATATATATATATATATATATATATATATATATATATATATATATATATATATATATATATATATATATATATATATATATATATATATATATATATATATATATATATATATATATATATATATATATATATATATATTATTTTTGAAGTGCTATATATGTTTCCCTCAGGCACTCACCCTGAGAAATGCATCCAGTGCTCCATTCTCCATGTATTCTATTACAATCATTACTGGTTTTCCTAAAAGAAATAGAAAAAGGGAGGCATATTTAGTTTAAAGAAATTATATCTGAACAGAATGTCCCCATTTTGATAAAACATGTTGTTTCTTTGAAAGATGAATAATGAGGCATGACTGCTCCTAATGTTTCCAAAATAGTTCCTGTGATCTACTAAGTCCTTAAATGTCTCTGTACAAAAAAACGATCATGACTCAAAAAATTAAACCATACAAATCAAAATGTCAGTGTGTTCTTCTGTCTCCTGCTGTGTGAACTGAACTCTGGAAAAACGACACTTCATTTAATAAGAAAAGACACTGAGAATTTTATTTAATGTGAAATGTGACTAGGAAAAAAACGTTACAAAGTGTTGCCATTTCTTCTATGTGCAAAAATCTTGTAAGTTTTTTTTCCCCCTCAAGCTGCAGGATGCATTTAATATTGCTTTAGTTAAATCACGCATCAAGAGAACAAAAGAGTCCATTATTTTATGTAGTACAATGATATGATTTGAACCACGCACTATGGAAACTTTATAACAATGGGGTAGAATTTGGAAAGTTGTTCCAAAATCAGAACTGATTGCAACTTACCTCTGGTAACAACTCCTTCCAAGTGAACCACATTGGGGTGGTCAAACTGTCCCATGATGCTAGCCTCACAAAGAAAATCCCTTCTTTGTTTTTCAGTATAGCCCACTTTTAAGGTTTTAATGGCCACTGCAACATCTCTTTTGCCTGGAAGCTTTAGACGACCACTGCATACTTCACCAAACTCTCCTGAATGTAAACAAACATTTATTTACAACAGAATCATTTTAGTTCACAGCAATAAGAAGCAAGGCACAATGTCTCCATTTATTGAAAAATGAAAATCAAATCAGTAAGAGGACAAAAGATAATCCAAGCAAAGTTCAACACCTTAAAAAAAAATCCTCCAGTCATGCTCTCCTTCTGCAGAGATTCTGGCAGAAAGCAAAAAGTCATAAAGGAACAACAATTGCAATAGAAAACAAGAAATTAAAAAAAACCTTGCAAGCTTTAAAAATGATCAATCTTAAAATCTTCTTTTAAAGCAAGAGTCAATCAAATTTTGTTCCCCCTTAGTTGCAGTGGCAACTTTGGTGCAGGACCTGTTGAGATTCCTTGCCCTGTTAAACCAATATTGGTTTGAACCTGTTGCACCTGAGGAAATGGACATGTATGACTCAGCCATGACTATGAGTTTGGCCAAGCTGTTCCTTAGGTTGCACCTCTTGGATAAACAAGGCTGCTGGGATAGTGATGTGTATATTGCATAAATGGGTTTTTGCAGTGGTGAAGTTTTCCTAGTGAAAAGGGACTTTTCTCCAGCTCTTAAGGAGATGTTGGCTTATCTTCCCCAGAAGAAGCCATTGCTTTATACCACTGTACTTGCTAATTTTCATCCAGTGTTCAACCTTTCTTTTTTAGGGAAAGTTATTGAGACTGTTTGTGTAACAGTTTTAATGTACTCATGTTCATCAACTAGAAGAGTATCTGGATCCCTTTCAGTCAAAATTCAAGTAATTTCAAGTAAAGTGTATGTAGCAGTCCAAATTAGTAACAATTTAAATATTGGCTCCCTCTTCTAAAAATGGCTCAACCCTGTAACTAGTCAAAGCCTGGGTGTCCATATACTGTTCCAGCAGGTTCCACAAGTCCAAGGGGCTATCCAAATTATTAACCTGCTTCATCATGGAGACTGTAACTCCATCTAGAATTAGCATAAAGACTAAGACAAAATCAGCAGCAACTTGATCTTGCTAGGATTTAATTTCAGCTGTTTCTCAAATTCAAATAAGCAAGTATTTTGAAACATCGTCCTTAATTAGAAAATCCCACCAAAAGAAAGGCATACAAAAATATTTAGTTCTGTAAGATCGGGCTCTCGGTGTTCAATAGTTCAGCAATCCAGAAATTACAAAAAACATATGCCATAAACAGAAGAAGCAGTACACCAGAGATTGCCTATTATACATGGACACTGCTGTCTACCATAAACTTGTCAGCAGAAAATTATAGTGCAGTCATCAAAATCAAACATGCACATCAACCACCGAAAGACTAAGAGCTTTTATTCCATGGACAATTGCACTGGAATAACAGTGTAAAGTGCAGAAATTTCAATGCCACTTGTCATAGAGAAGTTCTCTACTTATGAGGATATGGCTAGTCATTTTTCATTATCAATCTAGGGTATCTGGAGCATTTCCCTCTTAATATTACTCAGTAAATTATGACTCCTGAACTAAGCTATAAATAAACTAAGTTTAAATACTGAGTTTGCAGTGAATATGTGAGTATGTTACAATGGCACTTTGTAATTTGCAACCCGGGACAAAATGGAGATGTTTATTTGTGTGTTAGTCTTTTGAGGTAGGCCAGATCAGGAAACAGATTCCACAAATCTGACCGAAACTATACTTTACAGATGTAAGTAGGTTACAGTAACAGAATCTTGAATGTCTGGTGGAGTTTTCTCTTCTTTACTTCCTCCCTCTTTTATCCCAGTCAATTAGAGGGAGTCACTTTGAGCTTCTTTCTCAAGATTTCTGTTTCTTGAGCTTAACACATGTTTACTCAACTGGGGTCTCTGTCTAGTTTCTCTGTAACTTTCTACAGTATATGTGCATCTGGCAATTCTGAAAAGCTGGCGTATTTATCTCCAAGGGTGGAAAAAATCAATTCTCCCCAGGAATCCAGTTTTCCCAGCAGTAGCCATTCAATAGAGAACTATCTAGAGTTTGCATAGAGGATCCAGTTCCTATGGTCAATTACTTATTTTGTGAAATGAAAATACTTATGGCTAAGTGTTTATAAGAATAGTGGCAACACAAGAGTAGAAATTCTTATTCAAATGCTATTTATGGAGGTTTTGTGAAGTTCAATTGAAAAATCATACATTAAAATAGATTCTGATTCAGAATATATAGTAGAATATACTTTTAATTGAAGGCCGTTTGATTCCTGTGACTACATTCATACAATCATTGATTTAGGAATAAATAAAAAATATAAATAACTGAAGTGACTGGAAATTATTTCTTTGTAAATATTCATGAGATTTATTTGTCCTTCAGATATTCTTTTTTAACAAAAGTATTTCCTCCTTTAAAAATGATTATACATTATAGTGCTTGTCACACTCCTGCAATGGTGATCTTTAAAAAAAGGTCTTTAAAGATATACCATAAAACAACAGGAAGTCAAAGAATGTTTCCTCCAGGAGTCTTAGGTATTTGACATCTTTCTTGCACATGGACACTTAATTTCACTACATGAACTAGTGTAATGAAAGTGTCACATCTCTTATTAATGTAAACAAATGGAAACAGGTTTTCAGACCACGGAACACCATTGCCTAAATATATGAGAAAAGGAAGGAAAGCAATGTAATGACAGCACAATTACAATCACTCATAAGAGCCAAGACAAGAACTTTTTGTAGCAATGAAATTTTAGGAATGGCAACAAAAATATTCCCCGAAGAAAAGCTGGCTCTATAAACCAATTCCTAGTTGGACAAATATGATTTAACTTCATGGAAATATCCTTTATATGCACATAGATTCCATTTGTAATTTAATGAAAGCATTTGGTGAAGTCTATAAGGAATCTGCATTTGAATTCAAATGCATTTTTTCTTTAAATAATGTGTAACTCAAACCAAATTATTTGAATTATAATATGCAATGGTATTCATTTTTTCCTAAATAAAAACAAATGTTTGGGACCACCAGGTTATTTACATATTTGGTTTACACATATGAGATTTGATTTTTTTTTGTGATTTTATTAATATTTGTAGGCCGCCCTTTTCCCTGAAGGGACTCAGGGCGGCTCACATAAAATCGGGGAGGGGGAATACAGACATTAAGATAAGACATATAATAAAATAGTAAACAACATACATTCATCATTCGGGAGGGGAACTATCCTTGTCCCCAGGCCTGACGGGCGAGCCAGTTCTTAAGGGCTGTGCGGAAGGCCTGGACGGTGGAGAGGGTGCGAATCTCTACGGGGAGCTCGTTCCAAAGGGTCGGGGCTACTACTGAGAAGGCCCTCCTCCTTGTAGTTGCCAGCTGGCACTGGCTGGCCGATGGAATACGGAGGAGGCCTAATCTATGTGATCTTATTGGTCGCAGGGATGTAATTGGCAGAAGGCGGTCTCTCAAGTATCCAGATCCACTGCCATGTAGGGCTTTATGGGTGACTAATAGCACCTTGAGCAATCCATTGCCTCTAATTACCCTGATGTAAGCCAAAAGCTAGATAAGTAAATATAATTATTTGCTTGTCATCATGAAATATGAGTTTTGATACAAGAATCATATATGAAGCCAGTCACCTTACCTGCACCAATCACACGCTCTATTTTAATACAGGAAGCATCTAACTCCTTGGCGAATTGATGGACTGCTCTATTGGGATCTTCGTAGGTTTCAGGATCAATGTAGGTTTTGGTGCCTGGAAATTTAACTGTAATGATGTAAGAAAGCATGACTGTGATGAAGCAAACCATTTATGTTGCATTCAACCCCGAGATTTAATTATGTAAAATATTCCCTAGAACTGAGAAGCTTTTGTTAAACCAAGTGCGCTTCCACATGAGGGGATCCTAGCTGAAACAATCAAACATTGTAAAGACATTCTGATTTATATATAAAATATAAATGCAATATAAATACATTTTATAAATGGGATTACTTTTTCATCTGGATCTCTCATAGGTACACAAGGAGGAAACAGAGTGATTGCATTAGAAAACATTTGGTATATAAGGTAATCAAGTTATTTTTCCAGAAACACCCAGATTTTATTTTGTTTATGGCCAGCAAACAGTTTTACAGGTAGTCAAATAGAAGACGGATTAATAAATAAGATATCACTTCCTCCCCGCCCCCCCTACTCAGTATAGGCAACTATGCCAGGCATCGGTCAAACAGTACTTATATTTTTCTGAGTTAGGAACTGGACACACAAATTATATTTGGTCCTAACAAGCAATAGTCAGTCTTTGACTTATGACTGGTCAATTAAGGACTGTTAAAACTTATGACAGGTCTCTTTACAACATGTTTTTGAAGTTATGCCAGTTGTTCCTCGCCCACTGTGTCATGTTATCTCATTTGGGGCACTTGGCAACTTGCTCATCCTAATACCCATTTGCAGCCTGCCATGGTCACAGGGTCATGATTTGTGACATTTTTTGTTGTTTTCCGGTGTTTACTTTCAGTTTCTGGCAAAAATTGCCACCTATTGGGGAAAACAGATTTGCTTAATGACCATGGCATTTGCTTTATGACCGCTACAAAAATGTTGAAAAATCAGATCTCATGATGCCTTGGCTTATGACCACAATGACTTTTGACTGTAAGTTTTACAATCATAAGTTGAGGACTACCTGTAATTTATACTTTTCAATGATACTAAAGTCCAAACAATGCTAATCATATTTTATTATATGAAAGCTATACCGTATTAGTCACAGTATATACGCATTCTGGAATATATGTATGCATTTCTGAGTTCAAAAAGAGTGTCATTATTAAGAACTTGGCCTTTGTTCTGACAATTGTTTAAAACTGTTCCCCAAGGGTGAATATGAAACAGACCTAATCAGCATTATCAAAAGTTTTTTTAATTTGTCATCCCAAAAACTGCATATTAAATCTGGCTGAAAGGGAAATTAATTTTTATTTTCCAGAAAAAATATTTTGTTGAAATTCAAAAACTACCTTTGGAGGGGGGTTAAGGAATGGTGGGGGGGGAAAATGTTCTGCTTTGGTTAAAAAAAATAACAAATGAGAAAGTAACAATAACACCGAAGAAGTCTAAGGATAAGATGTTTAGACATTGGTTTCAACACTTTCCAAAATGCTACTAATTAAATGATCATGCCCAACAGATCTACATATATGTTCTCAGCAACAGATCCCTTTTGTGTGTAGTGAGATTTATTCCCTGGTAAATGAATAACTGTAGCATCTGAATTATTACAGGTGTCAATTGTCATACCTATTTATATAACTACATGGAAATAGCAATAGTTCTTAGTCTTATTTACTGCTTTACAATGCTTTACAGCCCTCCCTAAGCCTTTTACAGAGTCAGCATATTGCCCCCAACAATTTGGGTCCTCATTTTACCCACCTCAGAAGGATCAAAGGCTGAGTTAACCTTGACTCAGCAATATAGATATTATGCAAATATTCTGCAAATGTTAATTTTTCTGCATAGCTTTTTTGACTAAGTCAAACAATAATATTAGTACTAATGATAATAACTCAGTTTCTGGAGTTGATAGATAGTCATTCTTATTTACATTCCAAAGGAAAAAAGAACGTCCTGAAAAACAACAGCTTAACTATCTATATTATGTTTTCAGGCAAGCAGATGGAGAATGAACCTTCTCCTTGCACTTATAGTAAGGGTCTGAATTGGAGGTAACCTTGTGAATTTCAAATGGGTCTTTGATGGTACTTTATTCAACCTGTCATAAAACACTTTGACATGCCAAAGTTCTCTTGGCATATCAACATGAAGTAATGTTGTTCAGATTCAAAGGCACTGCTAAAAGAAAACAGAAAGAGTAAACAAAATGTAAATTGGGAGTTGCTTAACTGAACTTTTCTACTGTATGTTTCTATATCCTTTAAAATGTAATATTTGAGATTATTGAAAGGTAAAAAAATTCAGTAAAAACTGAGAGAGAAGATTGGATATTTTGTCCAATCTTGTGCTTTGAGCAAGTTAAAAGAGTTGCTGTTACAGTTTATCATTAAAAATTAGGTCTAATTTCTTCAATATGTCAGCATATTGTCTAGATTATGCAGGAACAAAAAGATGAAAAAAATTGAAGTGGCTATTGGTAATCCTTGACTTACAACCACAATTGAGACTGGAATCTCAATTGTTGAGTGAAGTGGTTATTAAGCAAGACACCCATGTGACTGCTTCATTCAATATCTCCAAACCTGGCATTTACTGGTTGTAGTCATTAGGCAAACTCCTGGATTGTTAAATTGATGGAGCAAAAGAGCTGCCTACTAAGAAATTCCATTTCCACACAGAGATAAAATCCTCTTGGCAGCATTTTCTCTCTCAAATGCTCCACCCCAAATAATAATAATAATTCTATTTTCCTATGAGCAGGGAGGCAAAATCTTTGGTGGGCCAGAATCTTTAGGATTTCACATCCATTCCTGCAGCTCCACAAAGAGGTTCTATTCCCATTATTGAACAGAGGGAAAATCCTTCACGGAGCTGCAGGAATGGATCTGAAATCTAAGAATTTCAGTTCTATCCCTGGAGCTGTACAAAGGATTTATCTTTCTCTCTGTGCATGGAGGGGAACTCCTCTCTGGTGGTTCAGGAAGGGAGCTAAAATCTTCAGGATTCAGTTCCCTTCCTAAAATCTCACAAAGGATTCCAGCACCCCTCTGTCCCCTGTGCTTGCAATATTTCCTGCTGGCTTCCAACTGACTTTCTGGGGAAGCCTGCAGAGAAGACTGCAAATGCCATCACATGACCGTGGGGGACTTAGCTCCTGTTAATGAATGTGAACTGTTTGCCAAGGGCTCGAAATGCAGACATATCACTGCAGGGTGGGGTGAGGGTGATGGTATGACATTTTACAACAGCTGCAAGTACTTTATGTGACATAAAACATCCTTTTGAAGCTGTTGTAACTTTTAGCAATTGGTTGTAAGTTGGGAACCACCTGTAGTGAATACAGCAGGCTATTTAATTTTTCCTTTGAAACAATGGCCACATCAAATTAAAAACTATGCTTTCAGTCTAAAGACACTAAAAAAATATAATTAGATGAGGAAAGAGGAAAAAAGTAAGAATTTATGGTAGATTATCTGCTTTTATCGTCCCTTAGTATTGGATAACTGAGCTTCTAGAAAGGAATACAAGGAGTAAAATGTTATTTTCAAAATCAGTTTCTGACAGTTAAGACTAAGCTGTTAACCTATTTATAATTTTCCCCAAACATATCATTTTAAAAATTAGTGCATGCTGAGGAAAGCATTCTTTGACTAGCACTTTCCCTTATAAAACACATATACATGAAAGTCCCCTTCTCCCCTCCACAAAAAATTAACTGCACTTCTTCTCAGATATTACCTGGAAATGCATTTTTTAAAAGAACTATTTTAAATATGTGAAGATTCTCACTGCAACTAAAATGAGACACTATAATTAATCCTCGTACACTCTTAGTATCGTTCCATTTCACCAGTGGGATATCTGCCGTTGCGTTATTTTTAAAACAAATGAGAACGTGGTAATTCTAATCCCCTTTACTGTTTTCGGTTTCCTCAGTAAGGCTTGATTTAGACAGGATGTTTTCAACCTGTGCTCTGTGAAGAGTGAAACCCACTGTTTTCCTTCGCTGAGGGAAGGCATCCATTAGAGATCAAGAAGGAGAATTTCAGTAATTCCACCCTTTTCCCTTGCAGCTGCTGGCTTCTCAGAAATCTACCTCCCATACACAGTCATCAAAGGATAGCCTTCCTTCAGTGGAGGGAAACCAATAAAATGCCATACATTGATTTTAATGCTGCCATATGATCTGAACAAATACAGCCTAAAAGAGGAAAAGGGAAATATAAACTCTGACTTAACATGGATCTGAATCTCCAGTTACCACAAACCAAATCCTTCAAAAAAAAATGTAATTTGAAATGTGTGAGGATCTGTACAAAACACCTTTTTCCTAATTTTTATAAGAAGCAAGGTGGACTTATGTGAACACACATGTGGAAACAATTGGGAACCGTTTCTGAAGCAGTTGCTTAAGCCGAGAAAAGATGCAGCTGCTTTTAGAGTGTGGAAATAGTTGTTTCTTATGTGCTCCTGTACATTATGAAATCCTCCTTTGAAGAAACAGCACACTCTATCCAATGCTGAGCACCAAGGAATTGCTAGAGTAAAATTTCTGTGGTTGGCACTTTTACATTAATTCTTTTGCTATAAGGATACGGAACTGTGTCTTTTTACACATTTCAGTAGCTTCTCTTTAATATAGGTATATTTTCCATTCATCTTTTGATTGTTCAACAGATTTTCAAAATAAGGGAGCAGAAAATGTAAATAGATATCTTTACTATATATTCATAAAACGAGAAATGGGCAAGTCTGCATCAAATCATGAAACTGCAAGATAAGAACAGCAGGCTGAGGAGCAATTTTTATTCATTGTATGGGCATGAATACCAGATATTTCTATTAGAGTGTGATTAACATTATCATTAGTTATTAAATTTAGGGGGAGAAGTAGCTAAATCCAGGTGGCTTGGCACAGTGAACATATAATCTGGACCACAGCTCTTGGATGTATTTAATATTATTTCACCTTATTCTGAAATTCCAGGATTTTAACTAAAAATTTCCATATGATTTAAATAATTATCATCCTGCACATATCTACATTCACAGCTGTTCTCTTATTGATCTCCAAAGTGTGATGAGTGAATCTGTTATTTCCACTTTTCTCAGATACTTATTTTTCCAACTGTATTCTTCTGCATCACTTCATATGTAGAAAAAATATTTTCATAAACTACTGAATGAACTATTATACATATTTCTCTTGGTATGCATATTTTCTATGTACTTTCTTAGCATCCATATTTGGTAAGCAATTTGTCCTAATATACAATTTTGTCCTATATATTTCTACACCATCTTTCTGCTTATATAAGCATTTGCTGCCGCTCACCATAAAATCGTGTACAAAATATAAAACACAGCAGAAATATTGATACAATGAAAATCGAACTCCAAATTTAAATAAATATTAATTTAATTTGATACTATCAAATATTTGCTTGGCTTCTGGGTAGCAAATTGACAAAATTTAGAAAACTTTGTAATCTGATGGATACATATTCAGATAGTCATTATTCCTATGGAAATGTTAAGGATTACAGAATTAATGAAATAAATATAATACACATATTATTAGTACACAAGATTACATTCACATCGACAATTACTAATATTGTCTTTAAACAATTCAAATATTCAATTAATGTCTATATGCACTAAAGTTAGTTGATACAGTTCACGGATAAGTTAAAACGTGATTGGGCTATTTTCAACATAAAATACTTTCGCATTTCATGCTGGCTATTTAGTGAAAACAAATTTTGAAAGAAACATTATTATTTTCATCATATATGTTCATCATTATGAGTTTTTCAATTTGGGTACAACTGAAATATATAAATGTCATAGTCAAAAATTTGCTGGGCCAACAATTATTAATTACATCAATCATCTTTGCTCCAGAAGAATAATTAAGGAACTATTGCATGTTCATCCAAAGTTTATGAACTGGAAAGAAGCATATAGATAGTGCTCGCTTACTGACTGCCTTGATTAGCAAACGGTCGTAGTTACAATGGCATAAAAAAAAAGCCGCTTTGTGATCAATCCTTGCATTTATGAAAATCACAACATCCCGCAGTCACTGATTGCCATTCAGGCGTTTTGCAACTGGTATGAATTCATGGCCATCGTAGTGTCCTGCAGTCACATATGATCACCATTTGTGTGCTTTGCAACTGGCTTGCAATAAGCAGAGTGAACAAAGGAAGGCAAAGTAAAATTGTAAGTAGTAGTCACATATGTTGCGTAACAAGCATGATGTTTTACTTGACAATTAAAAGGAGAAGTGAGGTCATAAAGCCCTTGGCAGTCATATGATTTTTTTGCTTAGAATTGGGGTGCTTAGAAATATAATTACAGATCCCTTATTACAGTTGCTAAGTGAGGACTACCTGTATATCAAAACCCAGTAATAAAACTTATGATGTTACCTTGGAACAAGTAATTTTTTTAAAACTTTACATTTGTGGTTTACACAAATTAAAAATGTTTGTTCTCAGCAAAAAAATGTCTTTTAACACTGTCACTGTTCTATTAGTGCCAGGACCAATCTACTATAATTGGCCTGGAATCTCCTGGATGAAATAACAGCAAAGCACTTACAATGAAAGTAAAGTTCTTCATCTCCTTCTTGGTCAGCTTTGCTATAGCCACAGTGTCTAGGGGGAGAAAACAATTTTTAATTAAAACTCTGTCACATTTTAATGAAGTAATAATACAAACGTAATAGGAAATATAATTCTAGGAATTTTTTTACATGCTTAAAGTATGTGTACTGTTACAGCTGATTGTTTATGAATAAATAAGTATTCAGTGATCACTAATGAATGATTGATATCCTGCAGTATGTTACTATTTTTGCTCAAAGAACTCTCAGAAGAGACAAATGATGGGATTCATTAAAAAATGGAGTGCAGATTATTATACGTAGTGTTTTAGGTTCATAAGCAGTTAGAAAAAGTATTATAATCAATTTTTATTTTGAATATGTTATAAAGGTATAATGTTATTGGATATATGAAAGTAGATAAAAAATTTAACTAAGTTTTATAATTAGTAAGTAGTAATTTAGTAATTTATAGATGGTTATGTTAAAAAAATAATTGACAAGGGCAATACATATATGTTGGTTTGATGAGAAGAAAATAGATATAACAGTAAAGGATTTTTTGTTAACCATTATTAATTATAACAACTAACAATGGAATGATAAGGATAAGGGGATACAGTTAATGATACATACATGTACTATCATAATAAAAGGAACGTGGACACAAATTGTAAACAGTGATTTGAGGGGAGAAAAGGGCTCAGATATTTTGTCAACTAATTTTTGTTTAGAATATGTTAAAAAAGTTTAAGGCTATTGGATGACTTTGCAATAATTAATGAAATGCCATTAGGTGGCTGTTTTTTTTAAACTATGAATTATTCTAGGCAAAAGGACATTAAAACAATTTCAGCTAAATGAGAACTATGATATGTGGAAAGTAAGACTCATTAAGAACTTTGATATTCGATATGAATGTAAGTAATGATTCTGGAAGAGATGCATGAAAGCTAATTGTAACCAATTGACATACTTTCTACAAGATGTAATGTAAAATGATCATTTTTGTGTGTTGTTTAGTAAAAATAAAAAAAAATGTTTATTAAAAAAAAAGAAAAAGTAGTGACTCTTCCTGGAATTTGTCTTTTCAGATAGCCAAAATTGTTTTAAATACACATATCAACATATATTTTGGTAACACATTCATAAAGAAATCTAGTAATATGAATTGAATCAGATACTTCTGGCAAAATGACATTGTGATCTAAACTTTTTGTTCCTTTCAATCCCCAAAAGCTGTTTACACCCACTGGCAAGCAAGAATCTGTACAGGTATCTATATAAACCATCTGTTTACCAATCATTAATGTGCATTCAAGTTTTTCCAATTCCTGGCTATTTTAAGCATCTTAATATTTTAAAGTAATACCTTCGCCCAATGATGAAGCCAAAAACCATGAAAACCAGGATAATTGTGCCTGCCACAGCTACCACAGCTATTATGATTACAGGATTCTGTTCGCTGGAAACAGCAGTAGCTGCATTAGGGAAAGAAACAGGTAAGGATGAGAAGTAACATTAAGAAAATTAAGATCTGTCTATCTACCTATCTATCTATCTCATCATTCTTATAAATTTCATTTTTTAAAATCTATTGAACAGAATGTGTATTCAGTATTTGTGAGCAGCAAACAAGTCTGGTTCTTCAGTCAGAGAAAGGTATTTTGCCTGACAGGCAAAAACATTCAACACATATAGATTTCTCATTACTTTAGCTTTATGTCAGGAAATGGGATCTGTTGCATTTCTGCCAGCCAACACAATTGCTTAAATAAATCTGCAAATTTTGGTTGAAAAAATATAGCAATTCTGGAATATAATTTTAAAAAAGTAAATCTGCAGAAGTTAATAGACTAAATATGCAAATCTATACTGCCTTTTAGAAACAGTGGTACCACCTGTATCAAAAACCTTTTTCATAGGTTTTTTGTCCATAGTTCCTAGAAACCCAAAATTAAGCACCATTCAATAAAAATAAAAATATTCTGGTTCCCTTATGCTTGATGTGTGCATTCTTTCTCTATCTATTCCCACAACTGTTGTTTTCCCCTCAATTTAGCAAGGAGTAACAGATATTGAAAACATTTTGTTACTTTTTCTTGGTAATAGTTAAAACAAAATTGCTCTGTGTAAAATGAAGTTTCAGTTGCATCATTAGCTTTATTTTTCAGTGGATCTCTGCACAGTCCTGCACGGGACTTCCTAAAATGTCTCTAGAGAATGAAGGGATATGAATGTTCTTTTGTTCTGCAGCTCCAATTTTGGAAAGATGCTAGAAGAGCAGCTGTCAGGTGAGAAACAGAAATCCCCAAATAATGTAAAAACCAGGTCCTCCTTAAAGGTTAAGGCATGTGGGAATGATAATGGAATAAAGTAACAAAAGGACTATTTTTTTTCACCCCATTTTTGGTTAAAACCTTTGGTTATGCATTTATTTTATTTTATTTTGGAAGAAATATTCTGCTTGCTACCTTTTTTCCATCAAGAAAGAGCTAAGTCCTTTGTTTCTTAAGATATTTCTTCCTGTTCTCCTCACAACAGATAAACCATGTCCAAAAGTTCAGATACTCATGAATAATATCTGATACTCAAATATATTTCTCTCATATACAGTCCCCGATATATTTGCTATAAATCTTTGCCTCATTTTATACATTCTCCTCCCCATAACCTCTACTCTCAATTTCTTAACCTGGGCAGACTACTGTTTCTCACATGCTGGAGATGGCTTCCATACACATTTTCCCTCTTTCAAATAAATGCTTCATTACAAAACCAAACTCTTCCAAGACTAAGGGGACAGGATAAGACAAGGGATAGGGAGAGGGGAAAGAGGGAGAGGAACCTGAGGCCTATATCAAAGTACAGGTAGTTTTTGACTTACAATTCATTTAGTGACTGAGGTTACAATGGCACTGAAAAAGATCACTTATGATCAGATTTCACACACTTATGATGGTCATGTGATCAAAATTCAGA